>NC_042615.1:704835743-705144377 GCF_901001135.1 Rhinatrema bivittatum | reverse complement strand
ATCTATGACAATGGCTAGTCCAGGTCACAAGTACCCAGCAGATCCCCAAGAGTTGATATGTTTTACTCCCAGGGATAAGTGATGGCTTTCCTACCTGGAGGAGTAGCCTACTGGGTAGAACAGTGGGCTGTGAATCAGGGAAACCAGGGATTAAATCCTACTGCTGCTGTTTATCTTGGGCACATTACGTCACTCTCCATTGCCTTGGATATAAATTTGTTGTAAGGCTTCTGTGGATAGGAAAATATCTACAGTACTTGAATGTAATCCACTTTAAAGTGCCTGAAAAAGCGAAATTTCAAACAAATTAATAGACTGTTTATGGACTTTTCCTTCTGGAACTTGTCCAGCCTTCTTTTGAGCCACACTGTTAGTTGCCTTGATCACGCCCTCCGGCAACAAGTTCCATAGCTTCATTTGTGCTGAGTGAAATACCTTAACACATACAAATGATGCACAATAATCTTTTCTGATGTAAAGGAAGCTGTAGAACCAGGGGTCATGATTTGAAACTCCAAGAGGATAGACTCAAGAAAAATACCTGGAAATATTTCCTTATTAGAAATGGTGGTGTATGCCTGGAATGCCCTCCGGGAAGAAGTAGTGAAAATGGTAACGAAATTCAAAAGGGCATGGGATAAACATAGAGGGTCACTAATGGCTGGCGGATGACAGTGAAGAAAAGGGGTAACCTACTGTTAACTTCAGCTGTAACATTTGTGAATGGGGGGTAATCTGCACAGAGCAGCAGTTACTATCCTTAACAGAAGGCATTTTGGGGGGGGGGGGGGAGGGAGCGCTAACATGCATGGCGTGGCAATTACTACCCAAGCACTTGCTGAGCAGACTGGATGGACCATTTGGGTCTTTATCTACCATCATTTACTATGTTACTATGTAAAAAAAAAAAAAAAAAAATTCCTACGATTTGTTTTAAATCTGTCAGTTGCTAGTTTCATGGAATGTCCCCTGGTCCTAGTGTTCTCCATTTACTTGTTCTACTCCACTAATGAATGATTTTATATATCTCAATCATATCCTTTGTCAGGTCATCTATTCTCCAAGCTAAAGAGCCATAATCGGTTTAGCCTTTCTTTGTAAGAGAGCTTTTCCATCACTAGGGATATTCCAGAACTGATTTGAGCTTATCTAGCTTTTATTATGAGTTTCAGTAGTCCTTGACTATGTACCTTATTTTTATTCCTAAAAAAAAAATTTGGGTGTATATATAGGCTCAAAAGCTGGGCTGGCTCAAACTACAGTGGCGCAATAGAAACAGGACAGACCTGTCACCTTAGATCAGACTTGTTTTATTTGCACAAAATAGCAATAGGAATCCTGCTACAACAAGGTCCGATCCTCCATGAGGACCCAGCTCATTTCTCTTACGGTCTGGCCATTGAGAGGGCTTGCCTGAGAGAGAGCGGGTACTCAGGGGCGGTAATCGACACCCTCCTCCGAGCACGCAAGTTCTCCACATCACTAACATACATAAGGATCTGGAGAGTATTTGAAGCCTGGTGCGAAGACCACAACATCAAACCACGCTCATTCACAGTTCCCGTGATCCTGGAATTCTTACAAAACGGACTACAGAAGGGCCTGTCCCTCAACTCCATCAAGGTACAGGTGGCTGCCCTGTCATGCTACGGCTCCAAGTGTGAGAGCGACAGCGCCTCTCACCCGGACATGTCACGCTTCCTGAAAGGAGTCAAACACATTCGCCCACCACTAAAGTGGCCGGTACCTCTGTGGAATCTCAATCTCGTTTTGGACTTCCTAGCGGGAACCGCCTTCAGACACCTACGAAGCCTGTACCTTCGCCTGTTAACCTTGAAGATGGTGATTTGCTGGCGGTGTGTTCAGCCCGCCGCATATTGGAACTACAAGCACTGTCCTGCCGTGAGCCATTCCTCAGGCTCACCCCGGGGTCCATCCAACTACGCACGGTCCCCGCCTTCCTCCCCAAAGTGGTCTCACACTTCCACCTTAACCAGACCATCTCGCTACCGACGATGGATGGCTGGGAGAATTCGGAAGAAGCCCGTAGTCTCCGCCACCTCAATATCTGCAGACTCCTATCCAGATACCTGGAAATGTCCGAGCCCGTACGAAAAACGGACCACCTTTTCGTCCTTCACAGCGGAAAGAGACAAGGGGAAGCAGCCTCGCGGGCAACCATCGCCCGCTGGATCAAGGAAGTCATCAAAGCGGCCTACGTCGAAGCTGGCAGGCCACCACCTCTACAGGTCAAGGCCCATTCTACCAGAGCTCAGGCAGTATCATGGGCAGAAACTAGAATGCTGTCGCCTGCCGAGATCTGCAGGGCGGCTACATGGTCCTCTATCCATACCTTCTCCAGATTCTACCATCTGGATGTTCAGGCTCGGGAGGACACAGCATTTGCAAGGGCAATACTAAGTGGGTCACGGACAGCCTCCCACCCGGATCGGGAGTAGCTTTTATACATCCCATTGGTCCTGAGTCCATCTGCAACACGCTAGGAAATGGAGAAATTACTTACCTGATAATTTCGTTTTCCTTAGTGTAGACAGATGGACTCAGCATCCCACCCTTGGCTGCCGTCACGCAGGGCCCTCAAATGTTCAAGGGTAAGCCATGTTTTTCATTTACCTAGGGCATCCACCCTGCCGGGTGTCGACGCTTTCCGGTTGAGTACACTGGCGGTTTCCAGCTATAGTCAATCAACCAGTTCAAGTTAATCACGTTTAACGTTTAACCAAGTTATGAAGTTATCCAAGTTAACCAAATTAAGTTAATCAGTCAGTCACACATATATCCACAAGGCTTTTCGAGGAGAATACTGAGGAGCTGCACTTCCTGCAGGGGTATATGTACTAGGGCAGGGGTCAGGAACCTTTTTGGCTGAGAGAGCCATAAACACCACATATTTTAAAATGTAATTCCATGAGAGCCATACAATATGTTTAAAACTAAATACAAGTAAATGTGTGCATTTTATGTAAGATCACACTTTTAAAGTACAATAAGTCTCTGAAAATATTACACCAGGCCTTAAGACACCAATACATCTATTAGGAAAACGGACCAAGCCAGGCTGCTATAGAGTCCTACACAGAAACTACACGCCAGCAGAAAACCTCACCTGAATCACGTGCTGTCCCTCACCTAACATAGAATAAAGAGAACAAAATGCATAACAAGAAGCATGCAGAAAAAACTGAATTGGAAACTGCAACAAGCCAGAGTCTCTGTATGCAGTGTAACAAAGGAAAAAAGAAACATCACCCATCCTTATAAAACAAATCAAGAAATATAAATTCATCAGCAGTAAAACTGTACTAACAAAAAGAACATATTTTGAAACAGCTGATGAGTGGAATATCCAATAAATAAAAACTCATATAAAACATTTCCAGATACCAACAAAATATTTCAAAATAGCAGACACAAAGACCCAGTAATGAAAAATAATAAGGATACAAACATTTTTTTGCTCTGCATACCTGGGAACATTTGATATCCAGGTGTCCTGAGATTGTTCTGAATTAGCAGGAGGGTGGGGTGGTTTGCTTGGAACTTTCTCCTCTCTCAGTCACATACCAGCGCTCTCTCTCACACTGGCTCTCAATGACACACCTATACACACATGCTCTCAGTACTCACATATACACATGTTTTTTCTCTCTCACTTATATAGGCTCTTAATTACACATTTACACACATGCTGTCTATCTTTTCATGCTTACACACACACACACACACACAGGCTTTCAATCACATAAATACATGCTGTCTTTTTCTCTCACACACACTCTCATTCACATGCTTACAAACATGTCCTCTCTTTCTCTCATTTACACACAGGCTCTCAATCACATACTCCATCACCTAAACCAGCTCTCAATCACACACAGACACACATGATCACTCTCTTACTTATACACACAGGCTCTTAATCATACATACACATGATTTCTCTCACACACAAAGGATCTCAATCATACACACATACTCTTTCACACAAACAGGTTTTCAATCACAAACTTACACATACAGGTTCCCAATGGTAAACTTACATTCATGCTCTCTCTCTCACAGGCAGGCTCTCAATCACAGACATACTCTCTTTCACATATACAGGCTCTCAATCATTCACATACATGCAATCTCACACACACACAGGCCCCCAGGCTCTCAATCATTCACATACATGCAATCACACGCACACACACAGGCCCCCGTGGCCCGGAAGAGGAAGTGGAGCGTATTGGGTGCGTGCGCGGCAAGAAGAGGCCACGCTAGTGCGCTCGGCATCGGCCCGAAGAAAAGAAGACTGCAGCGCGGCTCGGAGGAAAATGAAGAGCTTCAACCGCGGCCGACTCTCTCTCTCCCCCACCCCGGGAACTCGCGGCAGCAGCAGCCTCCTCCCAACGCTAACCTCTTCATTTTCAGCCCTCGCGGAGGCGGAGTCCCATCGGCCGCGGTTGAAGCTCTTCATTTTCCTCCGAGCCGCGCTGCAGTCTTCTTTTCTTCGGGCCGATGCCGAGCGCACTAGCGTGGCCTCTTCTTGCCACGCACGCACCCGATACGCTCCACTTCCTCTTCCGGGGGGCGGTGGGGGGGGGGGGAAGAAGAGAGCACGCCGGTGCCGCTGACTCCAGCTGTCCTGCCGCGTTCCGCCCGGGCTGACAGCATTTTAAGCACGGGCGGAGGAGGACCGGGGAGCAGCTGAGTCAGCGGGAAAGTGTGGCGACACTTGTCTGCGAGCCAGATGCAGCCCTCAAAAGAGCCATATCTGGCTCGCGAGCCATGGGTTCCCGACCCCTGTACTAGGGGCTGGCATCAGATTGAAATCTGATCCGTCTCCAACTGCTAGCAGGAGTACACTATACCCATTGGTCCTGAGTCCATCTGTCTACACTAAGGAAAACGAAATTATCAGGTAAGTAATTTTTCCATTTGACAGACCATCTTCCGGTTTGCTTTTTGGGATGCTCAGATTACAATGGAACAATGTTTAATATTGCCTGCCAGTGTTAAGCTGCTGTTGCTTGTAAGTGTAGCCAGTGAGCAGTCAGAGGTAAGAACAGCACAGTACACATCAGTGAAGATTTGATGTGATTTGGTGTGAGGAAAGGGGGACAGATATTTGTACAATGCCCTTTCTTGATGCACTCTTGCTATCAAGCTAGGGCGAGAGTACAATGTACAAATCTCATCTTTGTGTCCCTTTCCTAACGCCAAATTACATTAAAGCTTCACTGATGTGTACTGTGGTGGTCATACCTTTGACTTTGTCTGAAAAACTGCCCCTCAAACCCTAGACCACCACCAAAACCTCACTTCGAGTTACTAGTTGACCCTCCTACAGTGGTATAAATAGTTGTCTAGTATGAGAGTCTTATTAAGAGTTGCTCTTGCTCTCTCCCCAGCCCAAAAACATGGAAATGCCTGTCTGGGCATTATCGTGGGCGCAATTCAGGCGAAATATATAGCAAAATGATGAATCTAGGCCTTAGTCTGCTATTGTTTCTAACATACAGATTAGTCTTATCTGATTATAGGTGGCAGACCATGACATTGGGTAATATGAGAAGATACTGGACCAAGGGTTTTTTTTTCTTCTGTAGTCTTGCTGTTCTTTCTATGCTTTCTATTTTCTTCTCAGCTCACTTCATGCTTCTGCATGATGTTGCCCCCCACCACCCAGTTCAGATCAGCACAAGCCATGTTATTTAGATATCACATTATTTTATTTAGGTTTTTATATTCCATTTTTCGCACTTTTTTTTTTCAGCACTTCAAAGCGGATTATATTCAGGTACTGTAGGTATTTCCCTATCCCTAGAGGGCTTACAATCTAAGTTTGTACCTTAGGCAATGGAGGGTAAAGTGACTTGCCCAAGGTCACAAGGAGCAACAGTGGGACTTGAACCCTGGTCTCCTGGTTCATAGTTGGCTTTAATGTACATTAAAAACATTGTTAGCGCATTTAAATTGGCTTGCGAGAGTATTAATATACACAGTCTATGCCAATGAAGTAATGAGAATCAAAACATCTCATTACTTATTAGTGTATAGAAAAACAAGACCATTTAATGCAAAAAAAAAACAAAAACCTGACTCTGGGAGGTGTAATTAAATTTTTGTGATTAACATGCTAACTTAAACATGAGTAAATTAAACAGTTCGTGTGCATGCCATTAACATGAGTCATTAACACAAGTTAATTAACACGTTAATGGCCAACATTAATGTACTTTAGTATATTGGGCCCATAAAGGGAGAAATTTCAGTAAAAGGCCCCAGAGCAAATATTAGTACAAATAACCATAGAGAAAGCTTACTGATACTATGTAACTATAATAGAGGAGTGTTTCCCTGCCCCTACATCAGTATGCAGATTGAGCTCTGCCCTTCTCTCTCCCTGTACTCTCAGCTCCTCCCCTCTTCATCTGTATTGTCCAGTCTACTGTCTACTACCACATATGGAAATTGAGCCTGCCCAGGGTTGCCAACCTTACTTATTTATCGCAAGTTTGAGATTTTTTTTTTTTTTAGCAGTTTGCTTTTTTTTTTTTTAAACTCTGGTAGCTTATTATTGGGCGTATTTTTTTTAACTTTTTTTTTTTTTTGACTTGAGTGGGACTGCTGTTCCTGTCAGCTCTGATTAGCTGCTGCTGCAATTTCCTGTCTCTTCCACCCAACCCCAGTTGTTAGTTTGGGGACTGTGACTGCAGCATTAAAAGCAGATTAAAACTAAAGGTCTGGGCGAAGAAGAAAAGAAATCATGCATGAACCCTGGTTAAAAAAAAATCCAGCAGGAAAACATTTTAAACTCAGAAACAAGCAGTTAAACTATTTCCAGCCCAATGATGCCCTCTCTGCTGGTAGCGATTCCTTTCATAGTAGCATATCATCCCTCACAGGAAGTTCATGAATAAAATGAGAAGCCTGGGAGTGAGTTCTAAGGTGATGGATTGGCTTGCAAGTTGGCTGAGTGACAGATGTCATTGAATAGTGGTAAATGGAACATACTCTGAAGAAAAGAAGAGTAATACGTGGAGTTCTTTAAAGATTTGTTCTGGGGTTGATTCTGTTCAATATCTTTGTGGGCAATATCGCAAAGGTCAATGCAACTGTTTTGGCAATATTGCAAGTGCAATATGGAATGAGATGCCGGGGTATTTGCTGTACCAACTTTGTGCCAGCCAGTAATATGCTGAAGCAATTCAATGAAAATATGTATTGTGACAATGCTGACATTACAGAGGATGAAGTACTGGCTAATGTCATCAATTATCAAACCTTTTTCAGTTAACTGTGAGATGTACGACAATTTTTTCCTCATTACACTCAAAAGTATTTTTTAAAGTGTTTTTCTGTATAAAAATACTTTCTAATAAAAGTAATTTAAATCTCATCTGTTTTTGGGCTTATTTTTTTCAGCAAAGCAACACTAGCTCTGCCCCTTTCTCTGTCTGTACTCCAGCTCTGCCCCACTCTTAAAAAAAAAAAAAAAAGTTGCATACATTGAAGCAAAAGCCTGGTTTACTAAATCAGCTACACCAACAGCATGACAACTCAGGCCTACCCTATTACTGTTATATATTTCACATCTATCTCCTTTTCTTCAAAATACTTACATGTACAAGAAGTGTACCCTAAAAACAAAACTAATGGGGTACATTTGCATGCCTAGATCTTTAAGTAGCTCAAGAGTTAAAAAGTAGAATAGATGAAACCATGGAAATATTCACCACTAAAATCCTCTGTGTATATACTGTAAGTATTTCTCTACAACTTACAGAAATCATGTATGATCCCTAAGATTATTATAAGTTCAAAGTCTGCAAAGCCTGAAATCTCTACAAACATTTAAAATCAATAAGAAAAGCATTCAGTGCTTTCAAATGTCAAACTACAGAATTAAAAACTTTAACACAAGTTTCTTTTATGGGATTTTATGCTTCATGTGACAAATCTATCCTCTGGTTTGAAAGGAACTAAATCTTTTCAACTTTATTTTTATCTTAGCCTGGCTTTCTGCTTGAATATGTTACTGATTTCTTAAAGTAAAGCTGGTTTTGAAGCCACATTAGGCATTCCTGTCTGGATGGACTGGCTTCCAGATTCTGTTCAGCGGGAGTCTCGCCCTTAGGCACGTTTTCCACTGCCATTGCTTCTTCCTCCCCCGAGGCCGTCGTTTTCGGCGCGGCGGAGGTCCTGCTGTAGGAGTATTCAGCGAGGTCAACAGTCCTCCGTCGTGTTGCCATGGTCAGCCCGCGGTGATTTTACCGAGAATCAAGCAGGTAGGGGGGCCGTTTGCTAAATTTGGCACCGATTTTACACCTCAGCTTCACGGAGCTGAAGGATCAGGCGGCCATCCGTGAGGGCTGGCGTCACTTCCCCTCAGTAAAGCTAGTTTTAAAGTTTGTGGCAAGTACTGGTTCAAATGGAACAGTAAACCAGGGTCTCAATCAAATAAATGTGAAAAGTTATACTTGTGAAGAAACAACTAAAAAAAAACCTTAGCAATGTTAATAGCAACTTATGCAAAAATCAGCAGATACATTGTCTGATTAGTGGCTCTGTATCAGACAGACTTTCTCAGAAGTATTTCATAGATCTAAAAACTTAAAAAAAACCCAAGAACACTACTCAGGATATATCTTCTATCCACAAGTCTTATTATGCAATTCAAAGAGAAAATAAAGATTAAAATACTGGAAGTTTAAAGGGAAAGGTATCAATGTATAAACTGGACTTGCTGGCTGCAAGTCACCACTGCTGGGTAATAATCCCATCCAAAGCCTTTATTACAAATCATTTATGAAAACACTATCCGGCTTTAATTCACTATCACAATTTAAATTTACAGTTCCAATAATTCCCTCAGAGATCTTCTGTGTTTATCTCATGCTTCTTGAAGTCAGATACTGTTTTTTTTGTCTCCAACACTTCCACTGGCAGGCCGTTCCATGCATTCACTACCATCTCTGTAAAGAAATATTTCCTAAGATTACTCCTGAGTCTAATCCCTTTTACCCTCAGCCCATGACCCCTCATTCTAGAGCCTTCTTTCTTGGAAGATGCCCACTTTCTATGCATGGAAACCTTGGAAGTATTTAAATGTCTATCATGTCCCCCTATGCTGTCTTTCCTCAAGGGATATACATGTTATCTTGAAGTCTATTCCTATATGCTTTAGAATAAAGACCAGAAGGTCTTTTGAATTATAATGCCATGTTTAAGCACTAGACCACTAATCACATGAACTAAATATTAGATTTTCTCTTTCATGTTGAGAAATGGATTACTTATGTATAGTATTATTGGGAGATCACTAGAACTCACATAATCTATGGAGCTTCAGATGCCAATTTTATTCCCACCCTACATTTCTTT
Organism: Rhinatrema bivittatum; assembly: GCF_901001135.1. Classification (NCBI taxonomy): domain Eukaryota; kingdom Metazoa; phylum Chordata; class Amphibia; order Gymnophiona; family Rhinatrematidae; genus Rhinatrema; species Rhinatrema bivittatum. Next base: position 705,134,984 of record NC_042615.1, on the reverse strand, counting down.
ATAACGTCATATAAATTGCTGCTTTTTGCTTCAAACAAGACCTAAATAAGATATTTTCTGAGGATTACATCGGGGGTACTCAAACCAGTCCTTTGACCCCCCCCCCCCCCCGCCAGCCATTCAAGGAGGAAAAGGATTGAATGAGTGGGAGGGCTCAGGTGGTAGGTAGAGTATGGCTTCAGTGTTGCAGGTGGCTCTGATTCTGGGGGTGAGTAGGGGGAAGGATTGGAGATGGTTCTGGCCAGGCCTTTGAATGGTGTGGCTTTAGGGCTCTAGGTAGCTCTGGGGCTCATGTGCTAGATAGTGGGTATGGCTCCAGGTTGTAGGTGGCACTGTGATTCTGGGGTGGGTATGTGAGAGATGGGGAAGGAAGGGGTTGATTGAATGGGAAGTAGTAACTCTTACTCATTCACTCTCTTCCACCTCCCCTCCCTCACATCCCCTTTCCATATTGCCTCCACTCCCCCTTTCCTATCATTCATTCCCCTTCCTTCCCCTCATTCATATACCCCCTTTCCTTCCCTATTTCATCCCACTATCTCTTCCCTCACCTCTACTCCAGCCCTCTCATAAACCTCTTCCCACTCACTCCCCCTTCCCTCTCACTCCTTTTCTCTGCCATTTGGCTCACCCCCTCCTCCTTAGTCAGTCACTCCTTCTCTCTTAGTAACTCCTTCCATTCCTTCCCATCCTATGTTCACTTCTGTAACCTCATCACCCATTTGACTCTGCTTCCTTGGTCACCATTGAGCCCGCAGCCCTCTCAGCCCACTAGGTTGGAACTCTATTGAATGCTGCTGTGCAGTTACTCCTTTTGCTGGTTGTTGCTGCACTGACATTTGGAGCAAGACAAAATGGCCACTGCAGGGGTGTTTGCAGCCTGCAGGAGCACTTTCTGCCATCCTAAAATTTTTTATTTATTTTATTTAACAGCTTTTCTATACCGGTATTCGTGTGAACATCATATCGGTTTACATCAAACAAAAGATAGAAATTACATCGAACAGGTGGGGGAAACTGGGGCAAGGAGGGATATAACTAGAGGAGAAAGGCAGGAGGAGTATAACGGTTAACAGAGAAAGCAAAACAATGAGTTCGATAAAAATTCAAGGTAGAATAAACAGTTAAAATAGATTATCTGAAAATGCATTAAGATGAGGTAGACGAAATCAAGGCCGGGTAAATCAAATCCGATTCGAGGCAGTTGGGGGGAGAGATAAAGACAGGAAGGGTCCTATTCTGGGAAAGCCTGTTGAATAGCCAGGTCTTGAATTTTTTTTTGAAGTTTTTGGGGCATGGCTCAAGACGGAGGTTTGGAGGTAGTTTGTTCCAACAGGCGGGGCCCGCAATAGATATGGCTCTATCTCTTGTTGAGGAGAGGTGTGCTTTTTTGAGGGAGGGTATTTGGAGCATACCCATGCGGTTGGCTCGAGTGGGGCGTCCAGGTTGAGTGTGAAGGAAAGGTTCACCTAGTCAGTCAGTGTTATGTGAATAGATGGATTTGTGAATGATGGTCAGTTTTATGGAGGATGCGGGAGGGAACGGGGAGCCAGTGAAGGTCTTTAAGGATGGGGGGTGATGTGGCTGATTTGCGTGCATGGGCGATGATTCTTGCTGCGGCGTTCTATAGCATTTGTAAAGGTCTAATGGTAGAGAAGGGGAGGCCAAGGAGAAGGAAATTACAGTAGTCGAGTCTAGATATGAGGGTTGATTGAATGACAGTGCGGAGATCATGGGGGTGGAGAAGAGGTTTAAGCTTTTTCATAACGTTGAGCTTAAAAAAAACCTTCCTTCAGTATTTTGTTGATGTGTGTTTTAAAGTTTAGAGATTGGTCGATTTGGACTTCTAGGTCTCGTGCGCATAGTTGAGTGGCAATGGAGTTGAAAGCAGGGTCATTTGCAAGTGCAGGCTTCAGGGTTTGATAGTTGGTTATGAGTAGTAGCTCTGTTTTTGCGGAATTTAGGGCTAGTTGAAGGGTTGAAAGGTTGTTTATCGAGTTGAGGCATTTGTCCCAGAAGTTGAGGGTGTCAGGGACAAATTTTTTGTCATCCCTATATATAGGCTGCCTCTGCCTGCCCTGCCTAAATTATAGAACTGCCAGAGGCATGATGAAGAAAGGCCTATAATCCACTGCACGGCCGGTATCTGGTCCCATGATGGCTCTAGTGCAGGACGGTCTCACCAGCTTCCCAACTTTTTTTGGAGACTGCCTGGCCTCTCTCTCATTGAGAGAGATGGGGATTGGCGAGTTGGTGACTGAGGAATATGGTGGGCCTGCTGCTTGCAGTACAATCATGCCACTGCGGGTTCTGCAGCAGCAACACTTTTTTTTTTTTTTTTTTTTTTGAAGAGGTGAACACAAACTTACCTACCTTCACCAATCTTACTGGATGGCAACAACTGGAAAAAGCTTGTAATAAGTTTTTTACTGGGGCATGGGACCAATAACACTTTTTTGTGTGTTTCATATAAAGACAAATGAGTAGTTGAGCCATCTTACCTGGTGCCAGCTACTAGCTTTGGAGGAATGTAGCAAATTCGCATGATAAGAAACAATCAGGTAGTTAGTTGCTAGTAGTTTGCAAGTGCATCTATGCTGGCGCCATGCTGCTCAGTACTACAGCATGGATTCACCAGGGGAAGGTCCTGTCAGACAAATCTGGTTTTTTTGATTGAGTGACTAGAGAATTGGATCAGGGAAGAGCGCTTGAAGTGATTTACTTGGATTTTAGTAAAGCTTTTGATCGGGTCCCACACAGGAGACTCATGAACAGAATGAGAAGCTTGGGAGTGGGTGCCAAGGTAGCGTGGATTGCAAATTAGTTGACTGACAGGAGACAATGTGTAATGGTAAATGGAACCTACTCTGAAGAAAGAATAGTGGAGTGCCACAGGGATCAATTTTGGGACCAACTCTGTTCAATATCTTTGTGAGCGACCTGGTGGAAGGGATAAATGGTAAAGTTTGTCTATTTGCGGTTGATACTAAGATCTGCAACAGAGTGGACACTCCTGAAGGAGTAGAGAGAATGAAAAGTGATTTAAAAAGCTTGAAGAATGGTCGAAGATTTGGCATCTGGGATTGAATGCCACGAAGTACAGAGTCATGCATCTGGGGTGCGGCAGTCCAAAAGAGCTTTATATGATGGGCAGTAAAAGACTAATGCACACAGACTGGGAGAGGGACCTTTGCGATAGTGTCTGATAATCTGAAGGTGGCGAAGTAATGTGACAAGGCGATAGCTAAAGCCAGAAGAATGCTGGGCTGCATAGAGAGAGGAATTACCTATAAGAAAAAAGAGGTGATCATGCTCTTGTACAGGTCCTTGGTGTGAGGCCTTACCTGGAGTACTGCATTCAATACTGGTGCCCATATCTCAAAAAGGATAGTCAGGATAGAGGCGGTTCAAAGAAAAGCTACCAAAATGGTGAGGGATCAGCATTGGAAGACTTATGAGGCGAGGTTGAAGGATCTGAATATGTATACCCTGGAAGAGAGGAGAGGTGCAGGGTCGATACGATACAGACTTTCAGATACCTGAAAGGTTTTAATGATGCAAATCGTCAAATCTTTCCCGTTGGAAAGAAATTAATAGAACTAGGGGTCATGAAATTAAACTCCAGGTAGGACAACTCAGAACCAATGTCAGGAAATTTCTTCATGTAGAGGGTGGTGAATATCTGGAATGCCCTTCCGGAAGAGGTGGTGAAGATGAAAACAGTGAAGGAATTCAAAGGGGCAGGGAATAAATACTCTGGATCTTTAAAGGCTAGAGGTTGAAAATACAGAAAAGAGTGCATGGGGAACTGGGGTAACTTGCTGATGTGGCAGTTGCTACCCTTACAAATAAGCCTTCATACTGTTAATGCAACTCCATCGTTGCTCTCTGCTTCAACGGCAGTGGGAAAAGGGGAATTGGATTCAGACAGCAACCAACGAGAGCCCCGACTTTTACAGTTTGGAGAACAAACAAATGTGTGGGTAACTAGCTGATGGGACGCCTACTTAATCATTAAGCCTGATAATTTTGATACAACCAACATTGCTTTCTGCTTCCACAGCAATGGTTAAGGGAAATTGGATTCAAACAGCATCCGAGGGCCATGACTTTTACAGTCTGGGAAACTGATAAGCATGGGGGAAACCTTCACAGTGCAGCAGATACTGGCATATGCTTGCTGGACAGACTGGGTGGATCATTTGGTCCTTTTCTGCCGTCATTTCTGTGTTTCTATGTTTAAAGTATGGGATACAGAGCAGCAATGCAAAGCAGGAGCTGGAGGGGAGACCACATGACTGATTCACCGGGCCATGCCTGATCCCCGAAAAGCCAATCTGCCCCTGTCTGCAGTGCAGGTCAGGGAAGGTTTAAATCAGAGTTAGCAACACTATTGTGGGAGAAGGGAAGAAGGAAGGGAGACCTCATCACAGGAGAATCTTGCTGCGGCACACTAGTTGAGAAGCTCTTCTCTGGACTGACTTCAGCTGGTTTATATCCTTTTGAAGCTGCTGTGTCCAGAACTATGTACAGTATTCCACCAGGGACCTATACAGGAGCAATATTGCTTCTCTTTCTGCTGACCATTCCTCTCTCTATGCAGCCAAGCATCTTTCTGACTTTTGCCATCGCTTTATCCACCTGTTTGGCCCCCTAAAGATCAACAGTTATCACTACTAGATTCTACTCTTCTTTTGTGCTTAAACTTTCACCCCAATACAGTATCTCTCCCTGGATTTTACCAGCCTAAATGCATAACTTCACAGTTTTTAGCATTAAATCTTAGCTGCAAGACCCTAGATCATTTATTGAGCTTCGCTAGATCCCTTCTCATATTTTTCACACCTTTCTGGCTGTCTACCCTGTTGCAGATTTTGGTATCGTCTGCAAAAATCCCCACACCTTTCCTGTCAATCCTTCTGCAATATCACTTATGAAAAAGTTGAAAAGAACTGGTCAGAGGACCGATCCCTGTGGCATACTGCTAGTGATACCTCCATATTTAGTGTGAATTCCATTTACCACTACCCTTTGTAGCCTCCCATTCAGTAGGTTTCTCTCATTCAGTCACTTTAGGGAACCATGTCAAAGGCTTTACTGAAATCCAAATATACTGTTTTAAAATTGGTCCATTGGCATACTTCAGTTTCTTACAACATTTAATGAGTAATTATTAATGTCATTAATTTCTTTGTGGTTGATGCTCACTGATGGGACCTGATTCATGAATGGTTTTCCCATGGACATTGCATAGTTGAAAACTTTCTTTATGAATCGGTCTCCTAGCTGTTAAATAGTTTTCATTTAGGAGCTTCTGGTAATCTACCTTTTCTTAAAGATAGGTCCAAGGCAGATTATATACAGTAATTAATTGAATATATAAGTAATGAGAACATACAGATAATGAGGTAGATAGTAAGTAAATGGATACGTGAGGAATTAAGGAAGTAGGTGCATTGGGGAACAATGATGATTTTGATAGAGATTAATTTCCTAACTATCTTCTTACCAATGTGATTATTTCAACCAGGCTGAGGTATGATTTTATAAATCGAATACTGGGTGATTGTGCCAGTATAGTGATGTGGTTGTGTTGTTATTCACATTTACAGGGTGTAATTGCCTTTAACTTGTGACATTTTTAATGAATTGGTAATTTGACTTTAACAAAATGATAGTTATCATGGTACATCAATGAGAAAAGATGTTATAGAACACAGTGCTTGCATTATGCCTTTTAATGTACTTACAATATTTATGACTTTAAAATGTTTTACTTAAGAGAATGAGATTGTGCAAAATAAAATCTCACTCATTGAAATGATTGACTTTTGCTGAACTCTGATGTGAGATGAATATTTGGCAACTTTCCTTTGGGATCAGTAAGCAGCTTTCATTTCAGACTTAATATAGCTGGGTGCTCTCCTTTATTAGGCAAGTTTACTAGTTGTGCTGTTTATTTGCAATGAATTATGAAGTTAGTGTGTGTGTGTGTGTGTGCAGTTATCACTTGTTGATCAGCAAAGCTCAATCAAGACAAATGTATTTTTATTCTTATTTTTGCACTGGGTCCCAGAGGCACAGTGGCTGCCCAAGGTCACACAAAGTCTTTGGCAGAGAGAAATTTTGAATTCATGTTTCAGAAGGTCTCCTGAATTATAGTGCCATGTTTAAGCATTAGACCACTGTTCACATGAACTAAATATTAGATTTGCTCTTTCATGTTGAGTAGTGGGCTGGTGTTGTTGGGTGATCAATAGAACTCCCCAGCTTCAGATGCCAGTTATTTCCACCCCACATTTCTTTCTAACTTTGTGAAGTACTACTTTTTGCTTCAAATGAGAACCAGAGGATTAGATCAGGGGTGCTCAAACCAGTCTTCGGGGGGCCTCCCCAAACCAGTCTTCATGATATCCCTAATTAATATGCATGAAAGGTATTTGCATGCTTTGGGGGATAGTACATGCAAATATCTTGCATGTTCAATGAAAACATGACTGGTTGGGGGGGGGGGGGGGGGACTTGAGGACCGGTTTGAGCACCTTTTGATTAGATCACCAGAGTTGTTCTTTGGGTAGCATAAGTGATATTGGGCCATTCAGGCAGCAGCATTAACAACACAACAAAGTTGTTTAGATTGAGGAATTTTAATCCTCAAAGAATAAAATTACATAATTTTCTACAGTTGTAATATTGCTTACATTTTTATACTGTTCTGTGATATGTGTTTGTATTTGTAACTTGAAAGAACAGGTCAGTGGTTTTACTTCTAAATTAGCATTAACACCCCCATCTATTGAGTCAGATGTCATCTCTGTGGTACTTATATAAAGTTGTGGTAACTCAGGAGCGCTGTTGAACACAGAAATGTAAACCTTCTCATAACTGTTGTGTAGGGACTTAATCACAAATCATTTTAGCAATGAACACCCTACTCACTAATGAGTTACTCATATTTTATATTTGAAAAATATCTTTGAATAGGGCGCTAACACATTAAACCAAGAAACACTTTTGGGAAAATTTTTCTAAACTACTTTTACTAGTTACATTTTATACTTGGAACAGTAAGCAGCACAAAAAAGTTTCTAAGGGGGTCAACATTGGTTTTTGAGAACTTTGGGGTTAATGGTTCCAAGACGCAGGAAAGAAATTAGCAATTAACTGGTCAGTAGTTACATTTTTTTCGTTGTCATTAAATGGTGATGGCGTCAGTCTGTCCATTATCTTGAATAATTAACGTTTCGTAGTGTGTAACCAGATGGACTCAGGACCAGTGGCTCCCCTGCCAGCAGATGGAGACGGAGCAAGCTGACGTCACAGTATATAAATCCCTGCAGTGACCCCAGCCTGCCAGTATTCTCCGTCTCCAGGAGATGGTGGACATGCATCTCCCTATGGGGATAGCTTTGAGCTTTTTGGAAGGAGAAATTTGAAATTCTAAATTCGGGAAAAGAGAGCCTCACTCTCCTGCAGTGATACCTAAAGGTCCCTCCCCTAGTTGAGAATTCCTGAGGTGATTTCCGTGGCTCCTCAGAGGTGTACCTTGGTCCGGTAGCTGGGTTTCCCGGCATGGACTTAGCTGCTAGTCACCTCCGAGCCGAGCGCGGAGGTGACGGCAGATGCCCTCTCCCCCTGCAGTTGGAGACTGTCTCTGTACTCAACTGGTATGTGCTGAGCTCAGGTAAGGTTTAAAAATTTTTTTTTTACCTTGAATCAGAGACAGAGGGGTTTCAGGACTTCCTATGGTCTCCGTGCTCGGCGTGCCATAGCAACGTATGTTCCCGCTCCCGTTGGGGAACTGGGTAGCCTAGTGGGTTGAGTGGCCCCCGGTGGGCTAGGTCCTGCACTTAGGATTTTTTTCTTGCACACTGCGTGGTAGGCTGCATGGCCATTTTTGTACGCACTTGTGCATGTTCTGCTGCCCTCTACAGGCCATCGGTGGTCGCTCTGCACACATGTTGTGTGCTCAGTTTTTTGGCACGCTTTTTACATGCACAAAATGTTTTCACTGTTTCCACGCTTAACTTGACACACAAGTTGTGTGTGTGCCTTGCCGTTCTTTATTCTGGGCTTTTATTTTTTGTGTGTGAGCCATTTCGACACATGCTTACTGCCGCAAAAGTGCCGGTAAGCAAGAAGCCTAAGCATCTTCCTTTTTGTGTGGCCTGTCATAATAGGGCTTCTCAGCCTGACTTGGCTTTTAACTTGTCAGCACTGCTCCTATGCTCAGGGAGAGTTGTCTTCTTCGTATTTTGCTAAGCCTGGCTCTTCCCTTGCCTGATGGGTTAGTCATGGCCTTGACTAGGAGGATGTCAGATCTTGGTTTTCCTTTGACTGGCTCCTCCGCAGGCAAGGGCAGTTCTATGGGGCCAGGTCAAGTTCCTTCTAGGCTTGGTCTAGACCTGGCTGGTTTTTCTTGGGTGGAATTTTTTCAAGGCTTACAAGCCTTTCTTCAGGTGCTGTCCTCCGTTTCCCCCATTGCTGTCTGGTCGGACCCTCAGCCGGTGATTCCTCCCTCTTCCAGTCCTATGCTTAAGCGCCAAGGCTCGCCACGGTGAGACCGCACTTGATTACTGTGTACAGTTCTGGTCGCCGCATCTCAAGAAAGATATAGTTGCGATGGAGAAGGTACAGAGAAGGGCAACCAAAATGATAAAGGGGATGAAGCAGTTCCCCTATGAAGAAAGACTAAAAAGGTTAGGGCTGTTCAGCTTCGAGAAGAGATAGCTGAGGGGGGAATATGATAGAGGTGTTTAAAATCTTGAGAGGTCTAGAACAGGTAAATGTGAATCGGTTATTTACTCTTTCGGATAGTAGAAGGATTAGGGAGCACTCCATGTAGCACATTTAAAACTAATCAGAGAAAATTCTTTTTCACTCAACGCACAATTACTCTGGAATTTGATGCCAGGGGATATGGTTAGTGCAGTTAGTGTATCTGGATTAAAAAAAAATTACCTGTTGTTAATCAAGTTGTCTTAGAAAATAGCCACTGCTATTACTAGCATCAGAAGCATGGGATATACTTAGTTTTTGGGTACTTACCAGGTACTTATAGCCTGGATTGGCCACTGTTGGAAAAAAGATGCTAGGCTTGATGGACCCTTGGTCTGACCCAGTATGGCAATTTCTTATGTTTTTATGTTAACTACCAGCCCTGGTTTCCCAGATCTTGAAACAGCTGGGTGTCCCTGTGATGGATTCTATGTCAGAGTCGAGGAAGAATCCCATTTTGTTTTCCTTGTGTAAAGCCTCTTGTCTTTTCCCCTGTGATGGATGCCCTTCAGGAACTGGAATGGGATGCCCTAGAGGCAAATTTTAAAGGGGGTCTGACATTGGAAGGTCTGAACCCCCTGGATTTGGCTGTGAGAGAGGGTTTGCATTTTTCTAAAGTGGATGCACTGGTATGTGCTTGTCTCTAAGCGCATGACTAGCCCCATAGAGGGAGGAGTGGACTTGAAGGATGAACATGATATAAGGATTGAGGCTATTCTTAAGCAAGCCTTTTGTGCTGGAGATGATGATTTTACAGATTTCCTCCTGTTGCACCCTAGTGGCGAGATCTTGTCTGTTTCTCTCTCGAGGTTGATCATCCACAGGTGCAAGGTTTTTCCCTCAACTCTCGACAATTTAAAATGTCGTTATTTGCGGACGACATTATATTCACAGTGAGCGACCCCGTTACATCATTACCAGAAATAGAACATGAATTAGCACACTTTAGTGCTATGTCCGGCTTCAAGATCAACTGGGACAAATCCAAGATTTTAAACATCTCTTGTCCACCCACCACGGCACGCGCCTTACAATCCTCACACGCTTTTAAATGGGCACCCGCTAAACTTAAATATCTTGGGGTCTATCTTAGTAATAACCTCTCAGATCTGTTCCAGCTTAATTATACCCCCCTTATACAGAAGATGGATAAAGACTTTGATAAATGGCAATCCATTCCCTTTACTTGGTTGGGCAGACTAGCGACCATTAAGATGAACATACTTCCTAGATTTTTATATCTTTCAAACCCTGCCTATCCTAGTTAGCAAAGCCACATTGATTCAATGGCAAAGAAAACTACTTCTATTCCTCTGGCGCCATCGCCCACCTAGAGTTGCACGATTGATTCTTTATCAGCCTAAGTCATTGGAAGGAAAGTTTACCCAACCTGGAATGGTACTACGCGGCTGCTCAACTCCGTCCAATCGTGGAATGGCATCATGTCGAGGACCCTAAACCATGGGTGACTTTGGAACAGGAATGGTTAGCTGCTATGCCGCTTTCCTCTTTAACTTGGCAGCCTGGGAGGACCTGGGGTTCAGATCTTGTCTTGACCCCTTCTACCCGACATACTTTAAATATGTGGCATCGTTGAAAAACCAAATTAGTGGGCAGTGCAGACTATTTTATGCAGACTTCTTTATTTCACAATACCTCCTTTACGCCAGGCCTACCCAGATTAGCCTTTACCAACTGGAAATCGAGGCCTCACATGTATATCTCATCTCCTACATCAGGGATCCATTATCCCATTTTCCACTCTCATTGAGAAACACCAATTGCCTCCTTTGGACTTTTTCTCCTATATGCAACTCAGGCATTTTATCGACCGGATACAAACACAGGGTCTACTGTCACCGACGCACTCCTTGTTTGAAGACTACTGCGTAACTCCCAAAATGCCTGGAGGTCTAGTATCCAAACTATATAAAATCCTGGCTGCTCGGCCATTTACTATATATCCACATATGGAAGCCTGGGAACGCGACCTGGCACGACCTATTTCTGAAGAGGAGTGGCTAACAATTTTCTCCAGACTTATCCAAGGCAACATCTCGGCCAGAATAATTGAAGCAAATTATAAAACTCTATACCGATGGCATCTCACCCCAGCAAGATTGCACCAATGTTACCCTAAGTTGGATCCACAGTGTTGGCGCAACTGTCGACAATTGGGTACTCATCTCCATCTTTGGTGGGACTGTAGTTATATTCAACCAGTGTGGACTTACATCTCAGAGGTGATATCGGATATCTTTATATTTAATGATAATCTTTCGCCTACTACACGAACTTTCATACAACAGGTCTGCACTGCTACTAGGTTGGAGATTGCGTTCAACTGGAAGCGACCTCACCCACCTACTTCGGACGACATATTGCGACGTTTGGATAGAACCTGTACTCTTTACCGACTTACGGCATTGAAATACCATCGACTTTCAAAATTTAATTCGGAATGGGAACCATATATTTGTTGGAGAAGATTGACTTTTCCTTCTTAACCCTGAGCTATTTACTCTTTCACTGATTTTGCAGTAGAACTAGCTACTATAATGATGCCACTGACTGGTTACTACCATCACTACCAATATTAACTTTCTCTATAGCATGATGGGGGGGGGGGGGGGGGTGAAACTGCATGTACGCTATGCATGTTATGTATGTTTCCATACCTTATTGTAATATGCTGTTTGCCTCTGTATATTTCCAGTATTTTTCATATATATAATTGACCAACAGCAATAAAAATTGCAAATAAAAAAAAAAAGGGAAGAGGTGTGGCAAGACCACAAAGGGCAGAAGGAGATAGCAAGAGCAAAGAAGAAAGAGGATAGATCATAGGGAAGGGAAAGAGAACAAAAGAATAGAGCCAAGAGGAAAGGGAAGCAAAAACAAAAGAGGAGAGCATAAATACAAAGGAGTGAAAGGGGAGGGTTGAGAGTGAAAGGAAAGAGCAGAGATGGGAGGGATAGGTAAGAAAAGCCAGGGTGCTGCCAGGGCATGCACAGAGGATCAAGGAAGAGAAGTACATGCAGACATGAGGAAAATAAGAGAAACTGGGGTAGAGCAGGGGTGGGTAAACTTTTTTTTTTTAAAGGATGGACATTGTGAGCGCAGGGGTGGGTGGGGAGCATGACCCTCTTAAAACTCCATGTGCAGGGGTGGATGGTGGCTATTACACTGACAAGTATACCCCACAGTGAAAGGACCAAAGCAGCAACCAAACCAATAAAAAGAATAATTAAACAGAATGAACAACTAGAATAGCATCAAATAGTTAAAAACTCATAAAAATGTTCCAAACACTCATAAAATATTTCAAAACAGACACATCAGTACCCAATAATTAAAATTAGTAAGGATTTTTAAAAATTTCCCCATGCTCCATACCTGGTAACCTTTGATTTCCAGGTACTCCAAGATTGACATAGGTTAGCATTGGCTTGGGGGGGGGGGGGGGGGGGAGGTTGTTGCGCACACATGTGTTCTTTCTCTCACCCGCACCCAGTCATTCTCTTTTACACACACCCAGGCAAGCTCCCAATAATTCTCACACAAAGACCCCCAGACAGGCACACATTCATTTTCTTTCTCACATACACACGCACACACATAAGGCAGACTCTGAGCCTCAGTCTCTCTTACTCCTCCATTGCTGTGGTGTCCCTACAGAAACTTGCTCTGCTGCTGCTGCTCCTCTCTGCAGGCCCCATGGTATAAAAAAATTTGCGGATACAGTAGTTTCTGCATGCTGATCTTGTGTATCGCAAGATCAGCACAGAGAAAGTGCTGCCTTCGTGAGCTTTTAATACCACGAGGCCCTCAGAGAGAACAGACTGGTTCAGTTCGCCCTGCGACGCAGAAGTGCGCTGCCGGGTGAACTGAAGAGACAGGCCTCTCCATTTTCACCGCCTGTGGGATAAGGTTAATCAGCGGATTTTCGGGCCTTGCCTCCTCTTGGCCACTGGTGGGATGGGGTCCACCGGTAGCCTCTCAGGCCTCTTCTCTTCTTTGCTGATGGCTGCATGGGGTTCTCCATTTTGGCTCTCAGTACACAGCTGATTCCAACTGTGTACTTCCTGCCCCGTTGCTCTTCCTGCCCTGTTGCTCTTCTTTTAATTGGTGGACGCTTGGGCCGCGCTGCTTTCCCTTTGCTGCCGATGTCACCTTCGGCTGCTGACGTCCACGTCAGTCATCAACAATGGCCTGCAATGTCATATTTTATGTATAGAATGAGTGGGGAATGAATGAGATGTGTATGGTATGAATGAAGGTATTTAAGGGTAAAGCATGAGTGTGATTTTAGAGTGTTCAGATAAGGGTCCGAGTAGGTAACATAAAGAACAGCCATATTGAGTGTATTTATAAGAAATATTTTGTTAATAAATGATAATTAAATATAGAGATTGACTTTAGGACCTCTGATTTGTGGTGTGATTTAAGCCATTTTTTATGACATTGTTACAATGTGCCGGCAGTCTGGAGGTAATGGGGAAAATTGAGGGTCGCAGGCCAGAAAAAATCAATCTGGCCGTAGTTTGCCTACTCCTGGGATAGAGGGAGATGGTCAGGGTAAGGAAGTGGGATATGGGAAGGGAGGAGGGAGAAAAAATCTAGGATACAAGATGATGTTGAGCATTTTCTTGTACTTATGATGATGCCAGAAATTGCCATGTTTTGTGCCAATGCACAAGCTAGTTGCTGCTAATGAAGTAGGTTTTATCTATTTCTGTTATCTTGTTAGTGGCATAAAAGGTGTCTGCATGGCATCTTGTGGCATTTTCATTTGTTCCAAAAACACTAATTGAATTAATTTCCCTTCTACTCTTGATCTCTAGTTTTGTATATTAAACATTTGAGCTTACATTTTTTGGGCTAGTACAGTTAGACCTGAAATTCCATGTCCTCCTGTGAACAACTAAAGAGTGAACTTCAAAAAGGAGATTTCTTAAGTTTCTGTACACTGGCATGGGGGAGGGGAGTGTACAGGTATCATTGTCATTCTTTACCCAGCTGAGTTTGACTCCTCTGATCTAGACCTGCTGCTTCTTTGGCGTCTGCAGTCTCAAGGGCTCCAGCTGCTATTTCCTGCCACAGTGCCCTCTAGCAGTAGTTATACCGTGTGCACTCAATGCTTATGGCTGACATTTGCTCCAGAAAATGGCACAGACTTTTCAATGGCCACAGCACCCACTAGCATCTGCTTGCCTGGATGATGTGGAGCTTGTATTCGAGCAGCAGTTCCACAGCCCCAGCTGCCTTTAATGTGTCTGCTGATACAATGCTCCCATGTGTCACAGACTAGAGTACTGCAACCAAGAGAGGTCACAGACATTTGGACTAACACAACCAGGATATAAGGCATTTTTTTGCACAAAGAATGCTTAAAAAATAAGCCATGGTTATAATGGAGCAGTTTTACTTTTTATGATGTAAAATAAGTAGGAAAATATAAGAAAAAGTGCAACTAAGGAATGAGACTTAGGAATATTATTTAACAGGAAATAGAGCTAAAAAGCAGGATTATTTGTACAAGGATTCTTTTTTTTTTTTCAGTTTCATCTTTATTAATTAAAAATCATTTACATCAAATGAAATAAAATATCCAATACCAGAAAATAATTTTAAAGAAACTAGAACATAAACCCACAAATTAAAAAAAAAAAAGGGAGAGGGAGGAGAGATGAAAAATATTTTAATTAGAAAAAAAGAAAGAGCTCAAATGCCCTCATATGGCATGGCCTGATCAGCATTGGTTATTCTGGGCAACATGGCAGCCACAATGCATATGGCTCAGTTTACTCGCCTTCACATAAGACCCCTACAGTGGGATCTACGTTCTCAATGGGATCAGCTTTACCAACCTCTGTCTCAGCCTATCCATATTACCAATCAGATGAAAGTGGTCTTCCAGTAGTGGCTGAAACCGAGAATTCTCATTATGAGGTGTCTCTTAAGGATTCCACCACCCCAAGTTATTGTAATAACGGATGCCTCCAAAAAAGGTTGGTGACTCAGATGCCTACCGAACATTGGGCATTGGGTCGGCTTCAGAACAACAATATCAGATAAACTTGTTGGAGCTTTGAGCGATTCTATATAGCCTGAAGGTGTTCACTCACCTGTTGGAAGTAAAAAGAATTGTAATCCAAACCAGCAATCAGGTAACAATTTTCTACATAAATTGGCAAGGCGGAGTGGGATCCTGGATGCTCTGGTACAAGGTAAAGCAAATTTGGGCATGGGCTTTCCATTACAGAGCTTCTCTACAGGCAATTTACACTCCAGGGATATGCAATACACTGGCGGATTGCATGAGTTGAATTTTCAGACTGCCATGAATGGTCAATAGATCAGGAAGTCGTGGACAACCTGTTCGCCTCAGAAAATAATCAGAAAGTCAAGACTTTTGCTCCATTCTTCCAAGTGAGTTCAAATCAGCTCAGATGCATTTCTGCTGCAGTGTAATGCCAATCCTACTATAAGCATTTCCACCACTCCATTTACTGGAGTGGCAAATTCACCAACATGACCCAGGCAAGTTTGGTGCTCTTACCTCATTCAACTCTCCATACATCCTCTAATCCAGCTGGAACTTCACCATTCCTCCACACCCAGGAGAGGGATAGACTATACCATCCCAATTTGCCTCATCCTCAATCTGATGACATGGAGATTGAGAGCTCACTAATCTCTTTGTAGGCACCACCTAAAGAGGTAGAGGATATTCTGATTTCAGCAAGAAAACCATTCTCTAGAAAATCATATGCCTTTAAGTGGAAATGTTCATCTCTTAGTGTCTGTCAGCATCCATGGGACCCATCAGTCTGCCATCCTAAAGATGTAATCAGGCCTCTGCACTTCTTTTGAGAATGCATCTGAGTGCCATTGTAGCATATTGCCCTCATGTGGAGGAAACAATGTTCATTCATCCTCTAGTCTCCATTTATGAAAGGATTCTGGCACACACAACCACCAGTGTCAAAGCCAGCAATACACTGGATTCTCAACAGGGCCCTTGCAGAGTTAATAAAACCATTAAAATCAATGGAATATACTGCTAAAATTCCTTACTTAGAAGGTGATAGGTTAGCAGTTTCGACAGCTAGAAGGGTGAACTGTAAGCATTAGTCTCATATTCACCCTATCTGCAGTTCTTTCACAACAGAGTGTTGTGGCATTTTCACCCTAAGATTCTTCCAAAAATTCTCTGGTTAATATGAAATGGAAATTATTGTGCATGTTTTTTCCAAAGCCGCATACACACTGGACTGTAAAATGGTTGTCGCTTACTACCTGAAAAGAACTGAACTGTATCAACAGATATCTCAATTGTTCATCACCTATAATCCTAACAAACGGAATGTGGCAATAGCCAAATAGAATATTTTCCAATTGGCTGGAGGACTGTATTGCATACTGTTATACGCTAGCCATTTTTAATATCAAAGATGCTGTTGAAGTTCATCAAGTTAGAGCCTCGGCCATGTCAATTACTCATCTCAAAGTATCAACAGAGGACATCTGCAATCCTGAGCCTGGTCATCTGTGCATACCTTAACATCCCATTATTGTTTGAGCAATCTCTCCAGGAATGGTAGTAACTTTGGACAAGCAGTTTTATGCAACTTGTTCACCCAGCTCTACTGAGCTCAGAGAAAGTGGTCAACTTGGCACCATCAGATGATATCAATCCACACGCAATAGCTAATTCACCCTGCTGTCTACGAAGATCCCCATTTATGGTAAACAAACTTGCTTTCTCCAGAGCCTAATACAGGTACTAGAACTCTGAATCACAGCTAAAAAAAAACAGGTAAGCTTATACTTTGAAGAATGTTGCTTGATTTGCTGTAAATGTCACTTTTTTCCTTTTATTTCTTTGACGTTTTAAGGTAGTGCTTTCTCATACTGTACTCAGAGGCTGATAGGAGTGAGGAGTTCTGCACACAATTGTGTGCATAACAATATGAATACATGTTAACGCCCTCTCATCCCAATCCTGTGTTAATGGCATTAGCTGTTATCCCTCCCTCCTCCCTCAATTTAAAGAGGTGTGAAGGCTTGACTCATGATGTGTTTATGCTTGGAAATTTTATTGCTGGTCAGCAGTGGAGTAAAGGTTCCAGAGCTAGTGAAAGTTGCTGCAGAGTAGTGAAAACAGCAGCAGGTGTGGTTGTTGCTATGTGCCCTGCTTCGTCCATGTCTTCCCAGGATGTTAAGAATCTGCCTGTTACAGTGGTGTTGCTGGCACTCCTAGATGCTAAGTAGCGCCCCCCCCAAAAAAACAACTCACCACTTGTTTTACATTTGGGAGCCATTAACCCTGGTGTTTTTGAAATTGTTAGTGCTGAACCCATTGTGCTTGTCTTTGCTCTCTGCTTCTGCCGGTGATATTGCTCAGCATAGCCCAACCATTGAAACTTGCAGCTTTCCCTACTCCAAATGCCTACTGGCTGAAATAGCTCCTGTTCAGTAGGAGAGGAAGGAAACATTCAACTTGCATTTCTGCAAGTTGAATTTTCAACCAGATCTTTCGGGGAAGGGTGGGGGAAGCTGCTGGTACAGTGCACTTAGCCAGTTTTGAGTAACCTGGCACCCACCTGCTAGTGAACTCCGCTCTTCTCCCTCTCAGGTCCTCAACCCCTGCTACTGCAGCAGCACCACACTTTCCTGCTGCCTGTCACTGCCAGTGTGTCAGAATGTTCTCTGAGCTTTGCTCTTCTCTCTTCTGCCTCTTGATTTATGCACACAAAACAATCATAAATCGTTTTGTGCTTATAAAAGATATGCATGAACTCAAAACATGTTTTATGTTTGTCCACATAAATCATGAGTCCAAGAGACTCCTTCCCTTCCACCTCATGTTAAAATGTGTGCTTATCCTATGGAAAAAGCTGAGTGCACATTTTATGTTGGATTGTGCACATGTTTAACTTCCAATGCATTAGCATATCATTTGATTACTGTGTTAGGAGTTAATTATTTTTTTTTAGCATGTGTTAAGAAACCATGTGCTAAATTTCACAGTCTTAATACAAAACTTAATACATTGGTCTCTTGGGATAGATAGTAGTGTTTTGTTTTTTTTCTTGCGCTCTGCTAGTGTTTTTCTAGGTACTTTTGCTTTAAGTGTTGATTATTTGAAGTTCATTTTTATGGCCCAACCTTCATGTCCTCCTTAGTACAACATACAAATTTAGCACTGGTATTTTAGAAAACATTTGGGGGGGTTTCCTTTAACTGTGAATGTTTTTGCTTTTACTTAGGTCACCTATGTTTGTTTTACAGATTAACTAAACTTCAAATATTGGAACTGAGAGAAAATCAGTTAAAAATGCTGCCAAAGTAAGTATAGATTTTAAAATTTACAATAAAATGTTTGTTTAAGCTAAATGTAATTAGACTATTTTCAGTGTTATGATTTCAACTTACTTAGAGCTAAGTGTGCTAAGCTTTTTCTTATAGATTTAAAAGGGGGTGGAAAAAGATTGTACATTATGATGACAGTTAAGGATCTAAGTGTTTGGCTAGTCAGCCCATTTTCTTTTCCTATTTTAATACTTCATCTTCAGCTTTACCCTCCCTTCCTTACTTATTCTATGTTATTGCATCTTCCTTGAATTTTGATACCAGTTGTTTTCACTATTTCAGTTGGCAAACTGATTTTGTATGTATCCATCGCCTTTTCTGTGAAGAAGCGTTTTCTCACTTTACTCCTGAGTTACTATATTATGAGACCTAGAACTATTTTTCCACTGAAAAAATGCTTGCCTCTTTTGCTTTCTCTATAAGATATTTGAATGTCTGCTTCTCATTGCCATTGTTCCCCAGAGTATACATATCTAGAGCCTTAAATCTCATCTCCTAGAACAGTGGTATTCACTCCCAGCCAATTTTCCCTCTAAGGACCAGGTCGTTATGAGCGAAACATTTTTATTACATTACCCTGTGAGTTCTTTTGGGCTGCAGCGGAATGGGGTTGGCTGCGACCCCACTTTTCTTGCCGCCACCCCCCCCCCCCCCAACTAATTCCTGCTCCCAGGGGCAAAGGATAAGGAAGTCAGACAGGAAGAATGAGGGAGAAGGGCTCCAAGTGACATGGATTAGTGGGGGGTGGGCATACTTTATCTCTCCTCCTAACATTAGCACTCCCCCATTTCCTAGTGTGTAGCCAGATGGACTGAGGAGCAATGGGTATTGTGCTCTCCTGATAGCAAATGGAGACTGAGTCAGATTTCAAAGCTGATGTCACTCTACATATACCCGTGCAGGAAGCTTAGCTCTTCAGTATTTCTCCGTCTCCATAGCAAATGCGGACACTATCCCACACATGAGAATAGTGTTAACAATTACAGCAAGAAAGAAGAAAGAGAGAAATTTACCTTAAAGAAGATCGAACCCCGCTCTCCTGTGGTGAAACCTAAGGGTCCCTCCCCCAGTTGAGAATTCCTGAGGTGGTTTCCGATATCCCTCAGAGGTGTGCCTTGGTCCCGGCGTGTACTTAGCCCCCAGAGTGGCTGAAAGGCAGCGGGTGCAGAATTGAGCATGGCGGTGAAGGTATTTCCCTCTCCCCCCGCAACTGGAGACCGCCCGGCACGTGACCGGTAAGCGCCGAGACCAGGTAAGGTAAATTTAGGTCTATAGTCTCCAGAGCTCGAATAGCCATACTGAACGTCTCTTCTGGCGAGGTTTAAGGACATTGATCGGGTTGAGCAGCCCTATTGGGCTAGGCCCCGATCCGGTGTAAGGGTCCACACACATGGAGACCCTCCGAGGGGGGGGGGGGGGTGTCATTTTGCAAGCGGGGTCGTCGGCGCCATATTCCCTCCTTGAGCGGCGGTACTCGCGGGGCAGGCTGGGTGGCCGATGCGCCTAACTTGCGCGTGTCCAACATAGACACACACATAGCTGTGCACACAACCGGGCGCACCCATTTGCATAGCTACACACACAGCTACGTTTTGAGCTACCACGCACACAAACATGGCACCGCCACCCAAGAAGGCAAGGTACACTCCCTTTGCACAGCCTACCACATAAGAGCCGCACAGCCTGAATTGGAGTCCTTCCTGTGCCAACAGTGTGAAGAAGCCCAAGGGGAACCAAAGCCTGGCCCCCTGTCGGTAGAGGGATCCGGAACTACTGATGATTGTACCCCGGACCTATGTATCTCTGACTCGGCTCCCCCACAGGAGGGCACCTCTGAGGCCCCTTCTCTAACCCCCCTGGGATCAACATAGACCCAGGGACCTTCTGGGTGGAATTTTTTAAAGGGCTGCAAACCTTCGTTCAGGCGCAACCAGCCCCCTGCGGTGAACCAGGCTTATCCCCTGCCGGAAGCACAAGATCCGGCACTACTCTGATTCCTCGAGACATGCCTTGCCTAACCAAGAACTTCCCTAATAGGGATCCAGACACCTCAGCTGATGAGTGACTCCCTGGAAGAAGGAGAAATCCCTCCAGGGATGGAACCATACTGAACCATGCTTCACT
Source organism: Rhinatrema bivittatum (assembly GCF_901001135.1). Classification (NCBI taxonomy): domain Eukaryota; kingdom Metazoa; phylum Chordata; class Amphibia; order Gymnophiona; family Rhinatrematidae; genus Rhinatrema; species Rhinatrema bivittatum. The sequence continues at coordinate 705,114,704 of NC_042615.1, read as the reverse complement.
TCTTCCACAAGGACGAATTACCAGCCCTTGTTTCCCAGACTCTGAAGATGCTGGGTATTCCGGGCACTGACCCTATGGTGGAACCAAAGAAGAACCCCATCTTGGTGTCCCTTTGTAAGGCCTTATGCTATTTTCCTATGATGGAAGCCATTCAGGAACTGATTGACCTGGAATGGAATGCACCGGAGGCCAGCTTCAAAGGGGGGGCGAGCCTTGGAAGCCCTATACCCTCTGGAACCTGCAGCCAAGGAATGCCTGCATTTCCCGAAAGTGGACGCTATGGTCTGTTCTGTCTCAAAGCGAACAATGATTCCCATTGAGGGAGGAGCGGCACTGAAGGACACACAGGACAGACGATTGGAATCCATCCTTAAGCAGGCCTTCGACACAACTGCATTGACACTGCCGATTGCTTCCTGCTGCACACTGGTTACACGTTCCTGCTTGCTCCTCTCGAGAGACGCAAATACGTCCGGAGAATCGATGGAACCTGCGGCATCCTTCCTCACAGACGCAACCTCAGATCTACTGTGCACCTCAGCCAGAGGCGTTGCCTCGGTAGTGGCAGCCAGAAGACAGCTATGGCTATGGAATTGGTCTGCGGACGCGACATCTAAAGCAAACCTCACAAGAATGCCTTTTAAAGGATCTCTCTTGTTCGGAAGTGAATTGGAGAAGTTAGCCAACAAATGGGGCGAATCTCCAGTGCCCGGACTACCGGAAGATAGGAAAAGACCTCAGCGTTCCTCACCCAGAAAAACCAAGGGCAGAGGATCGCAGCGCTTTAGACCCTATAGGAATGCACAGTTCCAAGCACCTCGCCTTTCCGGAAGGTCCAAGTCCTTTTGGAGCAGACACACCAAGAGGGGAGCAGGCACGGGGGCAGGCTCCAGCCGTACCCCACAATGAAAAGAGGTCGACCCATCCACAGGAAGAAAATATAGGGGGTCGACTTGCCCTCTTCTACCGGGTTGAGATATAACGTCAGACAAATTGGTCCTAAGTAGCATCCCTCCAGACAAATTTATGAGATCACTCTGCCACTCCCATTCCAAGAGACTGGCAGTAGAAAAACCACACTAATAAGACTACTCAGTCTGAAGGCAATAACCCCGGTGCCCACGCCCCAACAAAATACTGAGTGCTATTCCATCTATTTTATCATTCCCAAGAAGGAAGGATCATTCTGGCCCATCTTGGAACTCAAGAACATCAACCATTATCTGAGGATACCGCCACTTCCGCATGGAAACCTGCGCTCAGTTATAATGGCAGTATAACCGGGAGAATTCCTAACCTCCCTGGACCTTTCCGAAGCCTATCTTCACATCCCAGTCCATCAGGATCACCAGCACTTTCTACTTTTTGCGGTGCTGGGTCACCATTACCAGTTCCGGGCACTATCCTTCGGCCTAGCTACCGCCCCCAGGACCTTCACCAAAATTATGGTGGTTGTGGCAACAACACTGAGGAAAGAAGGGATACTGGTACATCCTTACCTGGACGATTGGCTGATCAGGGCAAAGTCTTCGGAGGAGAGACGGCAGGTGATCACCAGAGTCAGGAGCCTACTGCAGGAGCTTGGGTGGGTCGTGAACATGGGCAAGAGCTGCCTTCAGCCCTCTCAGTCACTAGAGTACCTGGGGGCCCAGTTCGACACCAAACAGAACAAGGTTTTCCTCCCCTCTCCAAGGAAAAGGAAACTGATGGAACAATTGCGAAGATTGATGACCAAGGCACATTCCAAGGTATGGGACTATCTTCAAGTCCTCAGTCTCATGGCATTAACCCGGGAAGTTGTTCCATGGGCAAGGGCCCATATGCGACCGCTCCAGCACTCCCTACTGTCACGATGGAACCCACTGTCACAGAACTACTCAATTTGCCTCCAACTATCAGCAGAGGTTTGAGATCAGCTCCAATGGTGGCTACAGAAAGACCACCTAAGGAGAGGAGTAAACCTATCCCCACCAAACTGGATCTTGCTCACCATGGATGCGAGGGTGGGAAGCACACTGTCAGGAACTTACAGCCCAGGGACAATGGAACATAAACCGCCTAGAAGCTCGAGCAGTCAGACTAGCGTGCCTGCAATTCAGCCACAGACTCTGGGACCAGTCAAGCAGGATAATGTCGGACAATGCAACAGCAGTTGCTTACATCATCCGCCAGGGAGGACCCAAGAGCCAGCAGGTGTCTCTGGAGATAGACCCCCTCATGGCATGGGCGGAGATAAACCTGCAAGGGATCTCGGCCTCCCACATCGCGGGAAAATACAACATCTCAGCAGACTACCTCAACAGAGAGAGCCTAGACCTGGGGGAATGGACGCTGTCTACCACAGCCTTCCAACTGATAGTAAATCGCTGGGGCCTCCCAGCCATGGATCTACTGGCAACCTGTCTCAATGCCCAAGTTCCCAGGTTCTTCAGCTGCAGATGAGAACCACAATCCCAGGGAACTGATGCTCTTGTCCTGACCTGGCCAGAGGAAGACCTACTGTACGCCTTCCCTCCATGGCCACTACTGGGTAGGGTCATCCGCAAGATAGATTTTCACAGGGGGCTAGTTCTGCTAGTCGTCCCGGACTGGCCAAGACGACCATGGTTCGCAGACATGCGAAGACTACTTGCGGGGAATCCTCTGTACCCACGTCCACACAGGGACCTTCTCCAGCAGGGCCCGATCTTCCACGAAGATCAATCTCTATTCTCTCGTATGGTATGGCCCTTGAGAGGACTAGCCTGAAGAAGCCTGCTCCAAGCGCGCAAGTTTTCCACATCCCTGCCTTACATATGGATCTGGAGAGTATTCGAAGCCTGGTGTGAAGACCATGGGATACACCTGCAGACAGCTAAAATTCTCATGATCCTGGAATTCCTGCAGGACGGGATGAAGAAGGGGTTGTCTCTCAACTCCCTCAAAGTCCAAGTGGCCGCGCTGGTCTGCTTCAGAGCCAGAGTGGACGGTATTAGACTATCAGCTCATCCAGATGTGTCCCGCTTCCTGTAAGGAGTTAAACATCTCCGACCACCCCTAAAGTGGCCGGTGTAACTATGGAATCTCAATTTAATATTAGACTTCCTAGCAGGGGATTCCTTCAGACCAACACGCAGTCTGCCACTGCGTCTCTTAACCTTAAAGACTGCATCCTCGGTGGCAATATGTTCAGCTCGTGGCATCTCCGAACTTCAGGCACTATCCTGTCAGGAACCGTTCCTTAGGTTCACGCCTGGAACCATACAACTGTGCACTGTCCCCTCCTTACGGAAAGTGGTTTCCCAGTTTCACATGAACCAAACCATCTGGCTACCATCTCCAGATGAGCATAAGGACTCTGAAGACTCACGCCTTCTTCGCCATCTGAATGTCGGCAAACTCCTAGTCAGATACTTGGAAAGATCTGAACCTGTGAGCAAAACGGATCACCTGTTTGTTCTTCACAGCGGGAAGAAACAAGGGGAAGCGGCATTGCGGGCGACCATAGTCTGCTGGATCAAAGAAGTAATCAAGGCAGCCTACATAAAGGCAGGAAAGCCCTTACCTCTACAGGTTAGGGCTCATTCTACGAGGGCCCAGGCAGTCTCCTGGGCAGAAACCAAGCTTCTGTCGCCCGCCAAGATCTGTCAGGCGGCGACATGGTCCTCCATACACACCTTTTCCAGGTTCTACCACCTTGATGTTCAGGCCAGGGAGGACACAGCCTTCACAAGGGCAGTACTAAGTGGGCCAAGGGCAGCCTCCCACCCTGTGCGGGAGTAGGTTTTGTACATCCCATTGGTCATAAGAGCATAAGAAATTGCCATGTTGGGTCAGACAAAGGGTCCATCAAGCCCAGCATCCTGTTTCCAACAGAGGCCAAACCAGGCCACAAGAACCTGGCAATTACCCAAACACTAAGAAGATCCCATGCCACTGATGCAATTAATAGCAGTGGCTATTCACTAAGTAAATTTGATTAATAACCATTAATGGACTTCTCCTCCAAGAACTTATCCAAACCTTTTTTGAACCCAGCTACACTAACTGCACTACCCACATCCTCTGGCAACAAATTCCAGAGCTTTATTGTGCGTTGAGTGAAAAAGAATTTTCTTAGATTAGTCTTAAATGTGCTACTTGCTAACTTCATAGAATGCCCCCTAGTCCTTTTATTCAAAAGTGTAAATAACCGAGTCACATCTACTCATTCAAGACCTCTCATGATCTTAAAGACCTCTATCATATCCCCCCTCAGCCGTCTCTTCTCCAAGCTGAACAGCCCTAACCTCTTCAGCCTTTCCTCAGAGGAGAGCTGTTCCATCCCCTTTATTATTTTGGTTGCCCTTCTCTGTACCTTCTCCATCACAACTATATCTTTTTTGAGATGCGGCGACCAGAATTGTACACAGTGTTCAAGGTGTGGTCTCACCATGGAGCGATATAGAGGCATTATGACATTTTCCATTTTATTAACCATTCCCTTCCTAATAATTCCTAACATTCTGTTTGCTTTTTTGACTGCTGCAGCACACTGAGCCGACGATTTTAAAGTATTATCCACTATGATGCCTAGATCTTTTTCCTGGGTGGTAGCTCCTAATATGGAACCTAACATCATGTAACTACAGCAACAGTTATTTTTCCCTATATGCAACACCTTGCACTTGTCCACATTAAATTTCATCTGCTATTTGGATGCCCAATCTTCCAGTTTTACAAGGTCCTCCTGTAATGTCCTGAGTCCATCTGGCTACACGCTAAGAAATGGAGAAATTGCTTTCCTGATAATTTCGTTTTCCTTAGTGTAGACAGATGGACTCAGCATCCCGCCCACGGCTGCCCCAGAAAACAAGTTAATCAAGTTATTTAAGCAAACATATATCCACAATGGCTTTTCGAGGAGAATACTGAAGAGCTAAGCTTCCTGCACGGGTATATGTAGAGTGATGTCAGCTTTGAAATCTGACTCTGTCTCCATCTGCTATCACGAGAGCACAATACCCATTGGTCCTGAGTCCATTTGTCTACACTAAAGAAAACGAAATTATCAGGTAAGTAATTTCTCCATTCCCCCACCACTTCAGTGCTGGCTTAAGAAATATAGAAATACACATTCTCTAGTTATACACATGCTACATCAACAAAAGACATTACAAGCAAAATTCTTATGGGCCTATATGCAATAAAGAATGCCCCTGACCAATTCTAGCTACCCAGCAAAGCTATTTTTAAAGTCATTTGACAGCATTGCATCAATTTGAGCAGATATTTAACACTTCATAGCTTACACAAAATATATCCACAGGTGTCAGTTAACTGTTGGAGACAAATCCAAATAGAGACCTTAAAGCATAAATAGAAATGTGCAGGCAAAACTTGAATTGGAAATCGCAACAAGACAGATGCTCTATGCAGTGCAACATGACCATTCCTCATAAAACAACAAACAAAATCAAGAAATATAAACCATGAATCATAATATTAAAATAATACTAATATAAAGATTACAAATTTCAAAACATCTAATGAATAAAACATCCAATAGTAAAAAAAAAACAAAACAAAACTATAAATTTCCCAAAAACACCAATAAAATGCTGTATTTCAAAAAACAGAAGCATCAAATTATACCAAATTAAATTGTTAAGGATTTAAAAAATGTCCTGCTCTCCATACCTGGGATCTTTTGTTTTCCAGTCATCCTGAGATTGTCTTGGATTAGAACAGGTGGAGCCGCATAAAATGTATCTTCTTTCCCATGCACACTTACACATTCATTCTCTCACACAATCCTTCTTCATATACATGGCCATGCTCTCTCTCTCACTCCTCTTCTCACATACACAGCTCTCCCTCTCCTTCACACACACACACACACACACACACACACACACACACACACAATACAGGCTCTCACTTTCTCATACACATACACTTATGCATGTTCATTCTCACACACTCCCTCTCTCATACACACGCTCATGCTTTTGCACATATATAGGCTCGTTCTGCCTCACATATACATTGTTTATATGTAAGAGAGCCTGTGTGAGTATGCATGCCTTTGAGAGGCTCTCACACATATGCACAGAGGTTCAAACTCACATATAGACTCTCTCACATATGCACACAGACTTTCGCACAAACAAACACAAGTCTCTCTTACACATATACTCTCTCTCAGGTCCTCCTCTTTTCTTCAGACTGCAGCAGGATAGGCTCCATTGTGGCCCCACTGACCTTCCTTTTTCAGGTCGCAGTGGGATGAGTTCCATTGCAGCCACCACTGGTCTTGCTTCATTCTTCGGGCCATGGCCCCACTGGCCTTCCAGCACTCTAAGGGGAAAAAGTAATGTGCTGAAGCACACAAAGTTGTGTGTTCACAGTTTAGATGGAACACTGTTCCCAGCCCTTAAGGGCTGCAAATAGGTCAAGTTTTCAATTAATGAATATGTATGCCATAGATTTGCATGCAAATGGCCTCCATTGTATGCAGATCTATCTCATAAATATTCATTAGAGATATCTTAAAAAACCAACCAGTTTGTGACTCTCAACTGCTTGAAGTAATATTGCTGACTTACAGGCCAATGCAATACCGACGCACTAAAAATGTGCGGTCAGACTGGTCACACGTTTTTTTTTTAACACACGCATAATCACCTCTCCTGGGTGCTTGATGCAATAGGTAAATGAGCCATCGCACTAAAAGGAAACGCTAGGAATAAATTGTGCATTTTAAATTTTAAAGCCTCCGTTTTCCTAACCTGTGCTCAGCCACGGGTTAGGAAAATGGACGCTTGTTAATTGAGTGTCCGTTTTCCTAACCTGACCTCTGACAAGACATTTTTTTTTGTTACTCCTTTGTCAGTTCCTCCGTCTTAATATCACCACGATATTAAGTTGAAGGAATTACAGAAAAGCAGTATTTTCTGCTTATCTGTTAACGTTTGGGCTCCTCAAGACTTAATGCCAGCTCCAGGGCTGGCGTTAATGTTTTAGGGTAAAAATGTGCGCATTGGGCGCATATTTATTTTTTACGTAAGGGTGTAATAGCTAATAGCCTCATTAACATGGTATTTACATGTGATGAGTGCTATTAGCTACATGCTGGTTTGGACATGTTTTGAATGCGCTAATCCCCTTATTGCATAAGGAGTTATGGACGCACGTCCATAACTAACCTATTGTAATGTGGAATGTCCTTTGTGAATGCTTCATAAATTTCAGTAGTAGAAATTGTAAGCAGGAGTCCTATTGCAGTAATGATGAAAAGCTACAACCCAGGAGAGATCCAGAAGCTTGTGAGTTCAAATCCTGGCCCTACTGGCTTTGGGCCAATGTAATACAGTGTGCTCAGCCTAGCGCACAGCTTGATGCATGGTTGGATGCCCGTTTTGGCAGCGCTACCGTGTTTCCCCGATAGTAAGATACCCCTGATAGTAAGACGTAGTGGGAATTTTAGGGGGGTCGGCTAATGTAAAACATCCCCCGAAAGTAAGACGTACTTGTCATTTAAAAAAAAAATTATTTTTAAATACCTGTCGGAGGGCCGCGTGGGTCCAGGCGGCTGGCGGCGGGAGCCGGGTGGTCGCGTGTTAAATCTAGGCCGGGTCGCACAGGCGCGCATTCATTCACTGCCGGTGAGGGCTGCCTCGGCAGCCCCCACCGGCAGTGAATGAATGCGCGCACAGGCCCACAGCGCCTGTGCGACCCCTGCGATTCGGCGCTGGGGGCTGCCGGTGGGGGCTGCCGGTGGGGGCTGCGGCAGTGAATGAATTCATTCATCCAGGCGGAGGAGCCGGCAGTCACAGCATGTGACTGCCTTGAGCGCCGAAAGCAGCCGGCAGCGGCAGCCGAAAGCAGCCGGCAGCGGCAGCCGAAAGCAGCCGGCAGCGGCGAAAGCAGCCGGCTCCTCTGCCTGGATGAATGAATTCATTCACTGCCGCAGCCCCCACCGGCAGCCCCCAGCGCCGAATCGCAGGGGTCGCACAGGCGCTGTGGGCCTGTGCGCGCATTCATTCACTGCCGGTGGGGGCTGCCGAGGCAGCCCTCACCGGCAGTGAATGAATGCGCGCCTGTGCGACCCTGCCTAGATTTAACACGCGACCACCCGCCGCCCGCCGGCCGTCTCGAACTAACGCGCGTCCCCCCGCCGCCGCCTGGAACAAGCGCCCACCCGCCCGCGGCCTAGATTTAACACGCGACCACCCGGCTCCCGCCGCCAGCCGCCTGGACCCACGCGGCCCTCCGACAGGTATTTAAAAATAATTTTTTTTTGAACACTCAGGTTTTTTTTCCAATATAAGACATACCCTGAAAGTAAGACATAGTGGGACTTTTGGGGGTAAAAAGAAAGTAAGACGCTGTCTTATATTCGGGGAAACACGGTAGAATAACTCCTGATGCAATAATGGGATTAGCGAGTCCAAAACATGTCCGAAACCACATGTAGCTAATAGCGCTCATCACATGTAAATGCAATGTTAATGAGGCTATTAGCTAGTACTCCTCGTGTTAAAAAAAAGTGTGCCCGATGCGCATGTTTCAGCCCTCAAAAATTAACGTCCGCCCCAGAGCTGGTATTAAGTGTTGAGGCGTCCCAAGCCATCAACAGAAAAGCAGAAAATACTGCTTTTCTGTGGTTCCTCGGACTTAATATTGTCACGATACTAAATAGGAGGAACCACAGAAAGCAGGAACTTGAAAAAAAAAATCTCGACGGCTGTCAAGTTAAGAAAATGGACACTCAGTTTACCAGCTTCCGTTTTCCTAACCCATGGCTGTGTGCAGGTTCAGAAAATGGACGCTCATTAATTGAGTGTCTGTTTTCCTAACCCATGGCTGTCTCCTGGGCGCCCGATTCCAAAGATGTGCTAAAGATGCACAATTTCCCCTAGTGCATCCTTTTTAACACAGCTGTTCATTTACATATCACATCATGCACCTAAGAGAGGTAGATGGGCTTCCGTTAGGAAACGGGAGCCCAGTTTAGATGCCTGTCTTTAGCAGGTCCATATTGCATCGGCCTGTTGGTGTGAAGTTAAACTTGGAACCCTAGCCTTAGTTTACCCAACTGTAATGAGGTGGTGGTAATTTTCTTGCTTCTACCTTCTTTCCTTTGAAAACTTATATACTAGTCAGGCTTCAGAACTAACCGTTTCACCCTAAAGGTGGCTGTACATTTGTTTTGGAAGCATCAGACCAAAGTAAATTGAAGAAAAAACTACATTCCACAAATGTTAACTTTATAAAAAAAAAAAATAAAAAAAAAAGTTGATATCTCAAACCAAATATTCAGTTATGAAAAAGTTTACTATTCTTAGTAAATACTGTCAGCTCAGCTCAGTATCTTATAATACAATGCTATTTGTGTTATGTGACATCAGTGCTTTGCACTTCAGTTTAATCTACTAATCCTATCTGCAAGTTTATCTCGACTGAAACTTAATTATGTAGAAAGTGTACCAAAATGATGCTGTAACCCTATTAGGATCATTAAGTATAAAGAATGTGCACCATAGTGAATCAAATGGAGTTTTTTCGACATAATGACCTGAATGGGTTACAGCACCATTTTGGTGCACTTTCTTTCTACATAATCTAGGTGCAGAGTGCTAAAGTTGTGTAGCGGAAATGTAACTGTATTCTATGATACTGATCTGAGAACAGTGAACATTTTTTCAGAGTTGAATTGAGATTTTTTTGTTTTTCACATCTACTGTTTTAAAAGTAATGGTTTGGAATTTAGTTTTGATGAAATTCATTGGGGTTTTTTTAATAACTTTTTTTTATAGTTTTACTCCTGTCAGCCTTTTAATCTTTATTTTTCTTTGTGATTTACTGATGATGTAGCAACTCATTTAATTGCAGACTTCTTAAATATTAAATGTTTAACACATTTACTATTTAACATATTTATATCCCACTTTTCCATAGAGTGCAGAGCAGGAAATAGCAGCTAATGTTTACTTTCTTCAGTAGGCTGTACCTTTTCTCATACTCATGCAGCATCTAGTGGTCTCACTTCTTCTTCCTACTCAATGTTAAATAGTGCAGTAGGGATTAATTTTTAAGAGGTGGAACAAATCACAGGCAAACCTGCAGACTCCGCTTTGATGCATGTATCCATTTTACACTATGATACATGGATATAAAGTTAAAACAGTGCATCAAATTTTGACCCTGTCATCTAGATAATATCCCAATCTGTTGTATAAACCATATTTAATACAGATTTAAACAGTGTATTAGTATGAATGCTAAACAGCTCTATATAGCTTTTTTTTCCCTTAAACCTAATTCCTTATTAATCTGTTTGCTGTGCAGAACCATGAACAAATTAACTCAGATGGAGAGGCTGGACTTGGGAAGTAATGAATTCACAGAAGTGGTGAGTTTTAGCTTAATAGAGGGGATTTGAGCCATCCCTAAACCTCTTAAACCTTAAATCTGTCTAATCAACAGTAAAATATCTAAATCAGCTTAAACTAAGCTACTAAACACAATTTTAACTTCATTCAGTTGTAAACATGATTGATAGCAAAATTCTTTGTAGAATATTTCATGAATTCCTAAACCAAATAAACATTTTTGTTACTAAATATCCTTTGTGAACTAGTAGTGGATGTCATTTTAAAAGCACTTTACCAATTCAGACTTGTCTTTTATGATGCTTTGATAAGTAGTTTCAATGAATGCACATGCTTAGATCACCTACTGTACCTGAATGCTTTGATGTAGCTAACCAGTCATGAAAGTTGGAATATAATACATATTTATTTTCCCCTAAAACCATAAAGTGACAGTTTAGTCAATATCAGAATGATGCTGCCCCAGTGATGATGATCGGGTGATATCGGAACTGTTTAGTGTGTGTGTTTTTTACATGTACGTTCTATATGCACATGGGGGTTGATTCAACCAGCCTAAAACTGGAAAGATGGCTGTGATAAATAACTACTCATGAAGGCTAAGTGCTGTATTAGAGCACAGGAGATAAAAAAGGTTCATTCAAAGGCGAGGGTCCTAGACTTCAGGAAAACTAACTTTGTTAAAATGAGTGTACCTCAAGGAGTCATTAATTGGCTGGGAAAATCTAGGGGAAGTAGAAGAGCAATGGGCAAATCTAAAAGGAGATGATATAAGGCAACTAACCTTTTTGTTAGGAAAATAAATAAAGGAGAGAGGAAAAAGAGGCCACTTTAGTTTCAAAAGAAATAGCTGAAAAGTTAAGGGAGAAAAGATTAGCATTCATAAACTACAAGAGATCACGGAAAGAGGAAGACAGACGACAATATCTGAAAAAGCTGAGAGAAGCTCGGAGAGTAGCCAGCAATGCAAACATTCAAAATGAAGAAAACATATCAAATAAGGAAAAATGGGGAGGGTGGACAAATTCTTTATTTTAGAATGTAAGTGATAGAAGGAAATGCAATACTGGCATTCAGAAACTCAGTTGAAGGGGAGGAATATGTAGAAGATGAGGAAAAGGAACATTTTCTTAACAAATATTTCTATTCAGTGTTCACTGTGCAAGGGCCAGGAACAGGACCACATAAAATGAACACACACGATTGGATGTGAAATAAACTTCACTCGATTTTCAGAAAAGTATGTTCGTGAGGATCTAACCAAATTTAAAGTCGATAATGCTATGGAGCTGGATGGGATACCTACAAGGGCACTAAGGGGAGCTTAGAGAAGTTGTGGCAGCTCTGCTGGCATACCTTTTCATAGTTAGTTTTACTTTATTTCATAAATTGCAATTCTTAAATAAAATTAAGTTATGTACAAACAAAAATAAAATAAGACATAAAATACATATTTTTCCTAGTATGTAGCAGATGGACTCAGGACCAATGGGTATAGTGTGCTCCTGATAGCAGTTGGAGATGGATCAGATTTCAATCTGACGTCAGCCCTAGTACATATACCCCTGCGAGACGCCATGCTCTTCAGTATTTTCTGTCTCCATAGCAGTTCGGGACTCTATACACGCTTGTTCAGCGTTAGAGTATTCTAACCAAAGAAATCCAAAACAAAGAAGAAAACACCTCTACAGACGAGCCCCGCTCTCTTGCGGTGATACCTACGGGTCCCTCCCCCAGTCGAGATTCCTGAGGTGATTTCCGCGATCCCTCAGAGGTAGGCCTTGGTCTGGCAGCCGGTTCCTGGCGTGGACTTAGCCCCCGGCATCGGGTGCAGCTGAGAGGCAGCAGGTTCAAATTCGAGCGTGGCAGTGAAGGTAATTTTCCTTCTCCACCCCCCCATGGAGCCAGAGACCGCCCGGAACAAGACTGGGAAACATTGAGACAAGGTAAGGTAGAAAACTTCTTAAAAGTCTCCGGTCTCTGAGGCTTGAATAGCCAGCCAGCGTAAGTGCTACCGGGTTAATCAGCCCTACCAGGGCTAGACGCCGGTTCAATACGAGGGCCCTCCCACGTGGAGACACTCCGAGGTGGTCGCCATATTGCTTGCGTGGTCACGTCGCCATTTCCATTTGATCAACGCCCTGTCCGCCAATTCGTTCTGTGCGCACAGAGGCGAGCCATGCGCACAAAATCACTTGTGCGCACACTAGCGTGTGCATAAGTTCAGCAACAAGCGCAAGGGCGCCGGGCGCACAGCCACGCACTCAACTGTGCTGAGCGCATAAGTATAACCCTGTGTGCAGAGCGGCGCACGCATCTCTCTGCACCTGCATCCGACCTACACGCACAACTTTGACACACCCGGAGTGTATATCTCAGCCTCCCGGCGTACGCTTGAACGCACAAACAGGTGTTGCTTTCAGTGCACGCAAACCATGGCACCACCGGACAAGAAGCTTAAGGCCCAGGGCCTCTGCCCAGCATGCCACATTACAGCGGTGCAGCATGAAGAGGCCACGGCCTTGTGTATACAGTGCAAAAGAGACCCTGGGTGATCAGCCCAAGGTCCTCCCCAGCCAATACGGGGATCCAGTTCCACAGACAGTATACCGGACCTCGCTACTCCCAGCGGGAGCCTCCCTCAAACGGGGCTTCCTGGGGACACAGTGCCTCTCAGTTTAGACCCAGCATCTTTCTCCCAGGTAGAATTCTTCAAAGGCCTACATACCTTCATCCACATGTAACCGGTGCCTACAATGACACAGCCACAGCCTCCCCCAGAGGACCCTAACGTCCCGGGACCCTCTAAACCCAGAGAAGTACCTCGCCCGCCAATAGCCCCAGCTTTGGGGACACGGACACCTCGGATGAGGGTCAGGACTCCCTGGAGGAAGGAGAAATCCCTCCAGGAACAGAACCCTACCGAACCATGAAGTGGTTCTTCACCAAAGATGAGCTTTCAGACCTCGTGGCAGACAGCTTGAAAGAGCTCGCTATTCCAGGCACAAGTGCTATAAAGGAACGGAAGGCGAACCCCCTCCTCGAGGGACTCCGTCAGGCCTCCCACCACTTCCCTTTGCTGCAAGCTGTCCAACAGCTGATTGACCTGGAATGGGACTCTCCGGAGACCACGTTCAAAGGGGGGCAGATCCTGGCAGCCACGTATCCCCTGGACCCTGCAGTAAAAGATCTCCTGGCATTCCCCAAAGTGGATGCCATGGTCTTGCACGGTCACTAAGTGCACTACCATCCCAGTTGAGGGAGGAGCTGCACTCAAGAATGCCCAGGACAGACGTCTGGAATCCATCCTCAAACAGTCATTCGACGTATCAGCTATGTCACTACAGATCGTGGCCTGCTGCGCCGTGGTGACACGCACCTGTTTATCAAAGATCAGGAACGCCCCCACACCCGTCGAAGCACTAGAATAAGGAGTATCATGCCTTACGGATGCGACCTCCGACCTGGTGCGCACTGCAGCCAGAGGCATCTCGTCCGTGGTGGCAGCCAGAAGGCAACTCTGGCTCCGAAGCTGGTCAGCCGACGCAACTTCCAAGACGAGACTCACGAGAATGCCCTTTAAGGGAACCCTCCTGTTCGGAAGCAAACTGGAAAAGTTAGCCGACAAATTGGGCGAATCCCCAGTACTGCGGCTACCGGAGGACAAGAACAAGAGAAGCCAGCGCCCCTCCTCCCGAACATCTAAGGGCAGGGGATCACAGCGCTTCAAACCATACAAAAATACATATCAAGCATCTCGCCCCACAGGCGGGGGCCAGTCCTTACGGAACAAAAACAGCAGAAGGGGGAGCCGGCCCAGGCCCTAGCTGCACCCCACAATGAAAGTCAGCCGGCCCATCTACAGGAAGAAGCCATAGGGGGCAGGCTTGCCCTATTCTACCAAAGATGGATCGAGATAACTTCGGACAAATGGGTCCTAACAATCATTCGAGAGGGATGTTATCTGGACTTCCACAACATTCCTCCAGACAAATTTGTGAAATCTCTCTGCCACAACCTCTCCAAAAGGAGGGCAGTGAAAACCATGCTGACCAAATTGCTCACCTTAAGGCCATAACACCGGTGCCCATGCAACACACTGGGCACTATTCCATCTATTTTATCGTCCCCAAGAAAGAGGGTACGTTCCGACCCATCCTGGATCTCAAGTTGGTCAATCGCCACCTGAAGGTCCCTCGCTTCCGCATGGAAACTCTATGCTCGGTCATAAGAACGATACAGCCGGGAGAATTTCTCACATCCCTGGATCTGTCAGAAGCCTAGCTGCACATCCCGGTCCACCCACGAACATCAGCGTTTTCTACGCTTTGCGATCCTGGACCACCACTACCAGTTCCGGGCACTACCCTTCGGGCTAGTCACAGCTCCCTGAACGTTCACCAAAATCATGGCTGTGGCGGAGACACTGAGGAAAGAAGAAATCCTCGTACACCCATATCTGGACGATTGGCTGATCAGAGCAAAATCCCCATAGGAAAGCCATCAGGCAACCAACAGAGTCAAAACTCTACTGGAGAACCTCGGGTGGGTGGTCAACACAAACAAGAACTGTCTGTAGCCCTCCCAATCTCTGGAATACCTGGGAGTCAGGTTCAACACCAGACAAGACAAGATTATTCTGACTCCAACAAGGAGAACAAAGCTGAAGAACCAGTTGCAAAACCTGTTAATCAGTTTTCGCCCCAAGTGGTCCCATGGGCAAGAGCGCACATGCGGCCCCTACAGCGTTCCCTGCTGTCATGATGGAATACGATGACCCAGAACTATTCCGTTTGACTACAGCTCCCGGAGGAAGTTCGAACCCAGCTACAATGGTGGCTACAAGAAGACTACCTGAGCAAGGGAGTAAGGCTATCCCTGCCAACATGGATCCTGCACACCACAAATGCGAGTCTTTGAGGGTGGGGAGCCCACTGCTAGGAACTGACCGCCCAGGGGCAATGGGACAAGGAAGAGTCAGGATGGAACATCAACCAACTGGAAGCACGGGCAGTCAGGCTAGCCTGCCTGCGATTCAGTCACAGACTCTGGGGCGAATCTGTCAGTCATGTCGGACAACACCACAACAGTGACCTATATCAACCAACAGGGAGGAACCAGAAGCCAACAGGTGTCCCTGGAAATAGATCCCTTAATGGAGTGGGTGGAATCAAACCTACAAGAGATCTCAGCCGCCCACATCACGGGAAAATACAACATCACTGCGGACTACCTCAGCAGAGAAAATCTAGACCCAGGGGAATGGAGACTGTCGGCCACAGCCTTCCAGTTGATAGTAAACCGCTGGGGAACACCAGCCATGGATCTCCTGGCAACCCGGTCCAACGCCCAAGTTCTCAGCTTCTTCAGTCACAGACGGGACCCACAATCCCAAAGGATCGATGCACTTGTCCAGATCTGGCCTCAAGAAATCCTGCTATATGCCTTCCCTCTGTGGCTGCTACTGGGTGGGATCATCCACAGGATAGAACACCACAGGGGACCAGTACTTCTAGTGGCCCTGACTGGCCAAGAAGGCCATGGTACGCAGACATGCGAAGACTACTGACAGGGAGCCCTCTCCCTTTACCTCCATACAGGGATCTGCTCCAACAAGGCCCGATCCTCCACGAAGACCCAACTCGATTCTCTCTTGCGGTCTGGCCATTGAGAAGACACGCCTGAAGAAGAGCGGATACTCGGGGGTGGTGATTGAAACTCTGCTCCGAGCACGCAGGTTTTCCACATCTCTAACCTACATACGAATATGGAGAATATTCGAAGCCTGGTGTGAAGACCGTGCCATCCTCCCGCGGACAGTCAAAATTCCCACGATTCTGGAATTCCTGCAGAACTGCCTACCGAAGGGGGTTGTCCCTCAACTCCATCAAAGTACAGGTGGTCGCATTGGCCTGCTACAGAACCAAGGAGGAGGGCGGAAGCCTAGCTCTCACCCGGACGTCCCCCATTTCCTGAAAGGGGTCAAGCAGATCCGACCACCCCTAAAGTGGCCAGTACCCTTATGGAATCTCAATCTAGTCTTAGATTTCCTAGCAGGAGCCTCCTTCAGACCCACCCGCGGTCTGTCCCTCTGACTACTAACTTTGAAGACTGCATTTCTAGTGGCAGTCTGTTTGGCCCGTCGCATCTCCAAGCTCCAAGCACTGTACTGTCGAGAACCGTTCCTCATGTTCACACCGGGATCCATACAGCTACGTACGGTCCCCTCCTTCCTACCAAAAGTGGTTTCTCACTTCCATCTAAACCAAACCATCTCGCTACCATCGCCAGATGAGCATAAGGACTCGGAGGAATCTCACCGCCTTCGCCATCTTAACATCGGCAGATTCCTAATCCGATACCTGGAAAAGTTGGAATCCGTACGAAAGACGGACCACCTCTTCATCCTTCACAGCGGGAAGAAACAATGGGAAGCAGCCTCACGGGCAACCCTAGCCTGCTGGATCAAAGAAGTTATCACGGCGGCCTACATAGAGGCAGGCAAGCAAGCCTCCACCTCTTCAAGTCAAGGCCCATTCCACTAGAGCCCAAGCAGTGTCTTGGGCGGAAACCAAGATGCTGTCACACGCCGAGATCTGTCGGGCAGCGACATTGTCCTCTACTCTAGGTTCTATCGCCTGGATGTGCAGGCTCATGAGGACACAGCATTTGCAAGGGCAGTACTAAGTGGGCCACGGGCAGCCTCCCACCCGGTTCGGGAGTAGCTTTTGTACATCCCATTGGTCCTGAGTCCATCTGCTACACGCTAGGAAATGGAGAAATTACTTACCTGATAATTTCGTTTTCCTTAGTGTAGACAGATGGACTCAGCTTCCCTCCCAAGGCTGCCAACAATCACATAAACCTCCGGGGACAATCCCCGAGAGCAAGACAAACACTGGTAAGCCAAGCTTTCCTCTAATTAGGACACCATACCTACCGAGTGTTGGTGTTTTTCGGTTGAGTGAACTGACGGTCTCCAGCTATAGCCACATCAACCAGTTCAAGTTATGCAAGTTAACCAAGTTATGCAAGTTAACCAAGTTATTCAGTCACACATTTATCCACAATTGCTTTTCGAAGAGAATACTGAAGAGCATGGCATCTCGCAGGGGTATATGTACTAGGCCTGATGTCAGATTGAAATCTGATCCATCTCCAACTGCTATCAGGAGCACACTATACCCATTGGTCCTGAGTCCATCTATCTACACTAAGGAAAACAAAATTATCAGGTAAGTAATTTCTTCAATGATTTGGATTTTTGAAAGAAGGTAAAAACGTGGTTATTTTAATTAGGATTTTGGATTGACTAATGTCTGCTAGGATTAGTGGAATTGACATTGACTTCTGTATTTGATTGATAGTTTTTATTTTAATTATATTTAACCAGAATTTCTCTGCTTTAGTGTTATAAAAAGACTAAGAAATAAAACAATAATATACAAATTAAAAATCTGCAAAAATTTGTTAGATTAACACCCTAGAGGGCAGATGTTCTTATTCATAAAAGTGGAAGTAAGGAGAAAGCTGGGACCTACAGGCCAGTTAGTCTGACCTTTGTGGTGAGCAAATTAATGGAATCACAGCTAAAACAGAGGATAGTGCAGTTTCCATAAACCAATTGATTACAAGATCCAAAGCAGCATAAGTTTACCTCAGGTAGATCTTGTCAAACAAATTTGATCAATTTTTTTGATTGAGTGACGAGAGAGTTGTGTCAAGAGAGAGTGCTAGATGTCTTGTACTTGGATTTCAGTAAGGCCTTTGACACAGTTCTGCATAAACGAATTATAATTAGAGTGCCCTTGATATGGGACAGAGTGACTGGGTTAGAAATTGGCTGAGTGGGAGGCGACAAAGGATAAATGGAGTTCACTCTGAGGAGGGCAGTATACCTAGTTGTGTGCCTCATGGGTTTGTCTTTGGACAGTTTTCTTTCAACATTTTTGGGAGCAGCACAATAGGATTGTCCAGAAAGGTTGACATTTTGGAATACTTAGAATTTTGGAGACTATAGCTTCAGAAGATTGGAGTATGACCAGAGGGTGACTACTAAAATAATCAGTGGACTTCATTCAAAAGCATATGGAGAAAGACTTAAAGATCTAAACATCTATACTATAGAGAAAAGGTGAGATAGGTGATATATGATAGAGACATTTAAATAACTCCCAAGGTTTCCATGCACAGGAGGTGGGCCTTTTTCAATCGACAGAAGGCTCTAGAACAAGGGGTCATGGGAGCCTAAAAGCATTTTTTTTTTTTAATTTTGTTATCACAAAATATTTTTGGACCCAATAGATTACCCAAAATATTTTTGGAAAAGCCTCTGAGCTGGAGGGTATATTATGCACCAAGAGAATGAATTATATACCAGAAAAAAATCAAAATTACCCAACAAAATGCAATAATTACCAACATATAAATTCTGTGGGAGACATACCAGGTCAGGGACTTTGAATTATGTCTCAGGATATTTCATACTGACAAATTATTATTCTCTATCCGACAATATTTTTTCCAACCTTTGGTGTCCCAGCCTGGCTTTCTTTTCTGACTCATTGTTTGGTTTTTTTCTTATTTGTTAGTCTTCTCTGTTTCCATTTCTGGTTTTCCTTCTCTCTGGTATCCTCTTTCCTCCTCCTTTGTCTTTCATTGAGTGGATAATTTTATACTTTCTCTTCAAGTCTTTCTGTTCTTTCATTTCCTTCATTCCTCTTTCTGTTCTTTCTTCCAGTACTTATTCCCTTTCTCTTTCATTAACTCCCAGGATTCCTGCAGCCATGAATCCAAGTTCTTCTCTCTTACTCCCCATCCCCAGCTCTCTCCTTTTCTTGTCCTTTCTCTTGATCCCCTATTACAAATCTTTGCTTCCTCTCTGCCTGTTCAATACCTAGTAATATCTCTTTTCCTCCATCCTGAATCTCTTTTCCCTCTCTTATCCAGTTTTCTCCTTCTCCCTGCCTAACCAACCCCATCCCCAGATTCTCTCCTATTCCTGAGTCTTATCTTCCCAGTACTTGGTCCTCTCTCTATTCTGGCTCCTCTTTTCTGCTCCATCACCCTTCTCTGTAACCAGGGTTCTTCCTCTCTCCTTTTCTCCTTCATTCCCAGTCCTCTGTCTTCCTCCCGCCCAGCTTGTCCTCCTAGGCCTCTGCCCATCAATGGCTGGCAGGCACAGTAGTGCATAATAGTGTCAGTGTTCTGTGCCTCCTCCCCCAAGCGTCCATACCCCTTCCTTACCTCATCCAGCATTCACCACCTTGTCCCCTCATTCCCTTTCAGCTTTTACCCCTCCCCTTCCTTTGCCTTCACACAAATCATTCTTGTCTGACTGGAGCTCCTGGAGACTCCTTCCTGTATTGTCAGCCAAGTCCCAAATCCCTGCAGCACCAATATCTAAGGCTTGGGGTAGTGACTGTCCAAGCAAACAAAGCACAGCAGAGAAGTGCCCTGTACAGGCAGCAGGTGGAAGTGGGGAGTGTATAGGTGGGGGAGGACCTGTAGCAGGTAGTGGCTCTTCTCTGGCATTCACTGTTGCTATGTGGGGTCCCTGCTCCTGCCCCTCCCCTCCAGTCTTCCTTAGTGCTATCTGGTTGCCATGGGGACTAGATGGACAAACTAAAGAGTAGCAATTCACCTGGATCGGATGGTTTGCACCCCAGGGTTCTGAAGGAACTCAAACATGAAATTTCAGATCTATTAGTTAAAATTTGTAACCTATCAAAATCATCCATTGTATCTGAAGACTGGAGGGTGGCCAATGTAATATTAATATTTAAAAAGGGCTCCAGTGGGGATCCAGGAAACTACAGACCAGTGAGCCTGACTTTAGTGCTGGGATCTAAAGATCAAAATCACAGAGCATATAGAAAGACATGGTTTAATGGAACACAGTTAGCATGGATATACCCACAGAAAGTCTTGCCTCACAAATCTTCATTTTTTTGAAGGGATTAATAAACATGGGTAAAGGTGAGCCAGTAAACGTAGAGTATTTGGATTTTTAGAAGGCATTTGATAAAGTCCTTCTTGAGAGACTTCTAAGGAAACTAAAAAGTCATGGGATAGGAGGCAGTGTCCTTTCGTGGATTACAAACTGGTCAAAAGACAGGAAACAGAGTAGGATTAAATAGTCAATTTTCTCAGTGGAAAAGGCTAAACAGTGATGTGCCTCAGGGATCTATACTTGGACCTGTGCTTTTCAATATATTTATAAATGATCTGGAAGGAATACGATGTGAGGTAATCAAATTTGCAGATGATACAAAATTATTCAGAGTAGTTGTGATAAATTGCAGGAGCACCTTGCGAGACTGGAAGACTGGGCATCCAAATGGCAGATGAAATTTAATGTGAACAAGTGCAAGTGATGCATAGAGGGAAAAATAATTCATGCTATAGTTACACAGTTAGATTTCATATTAGGAGCTACCACCCAGGAAAAAGATCTAGGTGTTATAGTAGATAATACATTGATATCATCAGTTTAGTGTGCTGCAGCAGTCAAAAAAAGCAAACAATGTTAGGAATTATTAAGAAGGGAATGGTAAATAAAACAGAAAATATAATGCCTCTGTATTGCTCCATGGTGAGACCACACCTTGAGTACTGTGTACAATTCTGATTGCCGCATATCAAAAAAGATATAGTTGCGATGGAGAAGGTACAGAGAAGGACAACCAAAATAATAAAGGAGATTGAACAGCCCCCCTATGAGGAAAGGCTAAAGAGGTTAGGGATGTTCAGCTTGGAGATGGTTGAAGGAGGATATGATAGAGGTCTTTAAAATCATGAGCGGTCTAGAACAGATAAATGTGAATCAGTTATTTACTCTTTTGGATAATAGAAAGACTAGGAGACACTCCATGAAGTTAGCGAGTAGCACATTTAAAACTAATCAGAGAAAATTCTTTCACTTAACATGCAATTAAGCTCTGGAATTTGTTGCCAGAGGATGTGGGTTTCAAAAAGGTTTGGATAAGTTCTTGGAGGAGAAGTGCATTAACTATTATTTATCAAGTTGTCTTAGAGAATAGCCACTGCTATTACTGGCATCAGTAGCATGGGATTTATGTAGTGTTTTGGTACTTGCCAAGTACTTGTAGCCTGGATTGGCCACTGTTGGAAACAGGCTGCTGGGCTTTATGGACCCTTGGTCTGACCCAGTATGGCAATTTGTTCTTATGGAGGGGCTGTAGAAGCAAGCAGCTTTGGGGCACTATCCAACAGAGCATGAGCCCAGGGAAGAGGATGATTCTGAGGCTGCCAGTAGTGCGGCTCTGGAAGAACATTCTAAAGGCAAACTACTGGTTGAGAAGCATTGATATAGAAGGTAGTACCCATCTCTGAATAGCCTTTGTGTTTGTCTGATTCATGCAGGACTTGCTTCATTTTTAAAGCCTCTAATGAAATCACCTGCTGTGTCTTGGAACATCGGTGTGGTTCTAACCCAGATATAGAAAGCTTCCTTTGAGCCTCTGCACTCCTGTAAGCTGAAGTACTTGACCTGGAAGTTCATATTTTAGGTGGTGGTGACTTTGATACATGGCGTCGTGAGCTCCAGTTGCTAATGACTTAATCACCTTCTACCAGGATTTTTCATGACAGGTGGTTCTGGATCCATATCCTAAGTTTTTTGCTTTAGTGTCCGTGTTCCATCTTAATCAGACAATTATCCTTCCAATATTCTTTCCCAGGGGGCTTGTTCACAAAGTTGAACAGATATTGCCCAGTCTGGACTGCAAAAATAACCTTGGCCTCCTACATGGAGTGGATTGAAGCACATAGAAAGTCCACCCAACTTCTTGTTTCTTTTGACACCAGCAAACTATCTCTGTTGTCAAACATACTCCATCAAACTGGCTAGCAGATTGCATCTCCTTCAGTAATGCTCAGATGAGCCTGAAACTGGTGGGTCATGACAAAGCTTATAGTGACTGAGGTATAGCAATGTTGGTAGCCCACCTAAGATCAGCCTTTATGGAGGAGATCTGCAAGGCTGCGACAGAGTTCTCTCCATGCAAAAGAGGTCCTGTAAAGGCAAATGGAGGCTTCTCAACCATCATCACCTCCTGGTTGAGAGAAAAACTGAAAAAAAAACTAATTTTATTTTGATTGTTTAAATAGAAAACTTTATATTGATTACTTCTGATGTCCTTTCTGTTTTTTACTTAGATTTAATGGGTATGTGCATGAATGATTGTCTGAGTGTATCAGATTGAGTGCATGTGTACAAGGTAGTGTATGCTTGTGAAAGTGATGGTAAAAATGAGTCGGGGATGGAAGCTGAAGAGGACAGAGGAAATGTATGGTACGATTACTGGTGAGAAGCTTGTGCTAGAGCTATAGTTTGGTGAAGCTGTTTTCAAATTCTGTATGCTGCTAGCAGTTATTTTGTGGTGATCCATACTTCTGGTGTTTTCCTTCAGTATGATGATCTATTTATTGTAATGATATATTTTTGATTGTTTTCTGTTACGAGCCACCTTGAGTGTTTTGTATGGGAAGGTGACAAAATCTATTTATCTGTTTTTGCTTGTGTTCCACATTTCCTTAAATATCAATGCAGATTACATCACACGTATATAATACAAAAAATACAGTTTTGACACATAAAACACATACAATACATAATTAACTAAAAGCATCTGAAAATAACATAGTTTTTACCTTTTTCCTGAATTTTAAATAATTTTTCTATGCACCTCCCAAGGTAATGTAAAATATATACTTATACTATAGTCGGAGGGAAAGGGACTATAGTACAACGCGGCATTCGATAGCATTTAAACATAGAGCACATTTCTCTGTCAACGCATATAAGCTAAGTATCTAACTAACTTCAACAAGCTAAGTAAATGTCTAGCTTTATAAGAGACAAAATATCCTAAAGCAATCGATGATTAAATATCTAGCACGTAGAGGCATCTTTAGCTTCTTTAGGTTACCCGATACACATACGGGAACCCGGTGCAGTATGATGGTTGCTAGATTAACACAGTAAATCTGTCTTACAAGTCCATTATTTAATGAGAAATAAGTATATATTTTGCATTACATTGTTTTTCTCACAATAAGAAGTTCTTTCTTACATAGTATCCTCCCAAGGTAAAGCATTCCAAAGAGTAGCTCCTAAAATTGAATGCTCTAGTAGCTGATAACTTTGCTGTGTATAATGCAGGTATCATTAACAATGCTCTAGTAGCTGATAACTTTGCTGTGTATAATGCAGGTATCATTAACAAATCTTGTTATGCAGAATGAAGAGATCAGGAAGGAATATAACATTCTTTAAACAGAAGTCATCTGAATAAAAGGCTCTGTGCATTAAGGATAACTTAAACTGAACTCATTACACCATTAGTAGCCAGTGCAGTTCTTTCACAAAAGGGGTAAAACTTTCTAAATTGTAGTCCAGGGGTGGGCAAATTATGGCCCACGGGGCAAACCCGGCCTAATGACAGTTTTTCTAGCCCTGCCTTTTCTGTCAAATTTGCCCCATTGTAACTGGCCCATAGGCAGCTTGCATCGATGCCGTCAACAATGGCCTGATAGCTATAAAAATATGGCAATTTTGCATATATCACACCGCTAAAGAATCAATATATTATAGTGACATATAAACTAATTATTTAGAAAATTCTTTATTTTGACAAAACATCAAATTGTATAAACTCATATATAAAATCTCATTTCTTTCACAAGATACACTTAGGACCAACCCAGGAACAATATAATACCCCACATTATACATAAAACAAACATTCATATATCCATCCACTCAATTTAAAAATTACAACATTCCTTTCTTGGACGTCTTTTCTTGGACTTCTTTCACTAGACGTCCTTCTTTCACTAGACGTCCTTCTTTCACTAGACGTCCTTCTTTCACTAGACGGACTAAAAGGAATGTTGTAATTTTTAATTACAACATTCCTTTTTTATGTATAATGTGGGGTATATATTGTTCCTGGGTTGGTCCTATGTGTATCTTGTGAAAGAAATAAGATTTTATATATGAGTTTATACAATTTGATGTTTTGTACAAAATAAAGAATTTTCTAAATAATTATTTTATGTCACTATAATGATTTGATCAACTATGGCCTGAAATCATGGGCCTTTGTTGATATCAACCTCTGTGTTGGCAGCCGGCAATGACATCCCCCTCAGGTATAGCATTAGCAGAGTATTGCAGCTGGTTCTGCAGGAAGAGGAGGAGCATAGCAGCAGGAAGAAGAGATGCATTGTGTTGCCAGCAGAAATGATTGCGTGGCTGGCCAGGCAGGAAGAAGAAATATGTTGCATCCTCAGCGGAAATCACTGTGCAGCCAGGGGGGCAGGAAGGAGATGCATTGTGTCCCTGCTGGAATTGACTGCGTGGCCGGTGGAGACTTAGAAAGAGGATCATCGCTTGTTACTGAAGGGGGAGAAATGATAGCATGTGTGCATATGGGTGGGTCAGAAAGCAGTGTGTGTTTGTATAGGTGGGTCAGAAAGGATTGTGTGTGCATGTGTTTGTATGGGTGGGTGAGAGAAAAACGTGTGTTTGCAACAACCACCACCACCCTTCTTCTCTGACTGCACAGCTAATACACTAGTTTAAATTATTGGGTATTATTTGATGTCGTTGTTGAAATATTTTATGGGTGTTTGGAAATTTTTTTTAATGAGTTTTGAACTATTTAGATATTGTTCTATTTGTTAACTGGTTTGCATTAATCTTCTTATTGGTATGGTTGCTGCTTTGGTCCTCACTGTGTGATGTATTTGCCACTGTAACTGCCCACCGCTCCCCCGCCCTCCCCCCACTCACAGATTTCTAAGGTGGACCCCCACAGGGGCGGCTCAAGACAATCTGCTGTTTGAGGCAAGGGCTGAGATGGCACCCCCCACTCCTCCAAAGCATGAAGCAGATCAAATCACCAAGATGGCCCTGGGAAAGGGAGTTTGGCCCTTTCGGTTACTGGAAATTCTGTGGAAGTGGGCAGGCAGAGGTCGGAATTCCCAGATGATAATGTCAGTGATATTTCTAGGAAGCTGGGAACCTTATCATCTGCTTCCCAATCTTCCCTAGTATTTGCATCCTGGGAATGTGGGAGGTAAGTGAATGGCAAGGGTCTGTGCAAAGTGCACTCTCTCAGGACTAGTGCAAGGGTATTAGGCACTTGGCGAAACTTAGTCTTGCAGTCATCCCCCCCCCCCCCCCCCACCAGCTCTTACTACGTACACAATTAAAAAATTATGCATTTGTAATAGATTTTATATGAAAAAAGGCATTCAAAGTACATATTTCCAATGTAAAAATATCACACAACATGGATGTTATATTTACATGCAGTGCTGTGATGATGATAAAGAAACCCTGCAAAAAAGACACGGAGCCCATAGGCCTATTGTACAAAGTGCATTGAGTTTGGGCTTGGCCTTCAGAAAGCCATGAATAATCTAAAGTACAATTACAATATAGTAAACCTCCCAAACCAAAATGACCCTAAATGCTAGCACTCAAGAAGTAAGAACTGCAAATATTACATCAGGCCCTAAAACACCATTACACCTTCTATTAAGAAAACAGAACAATTCAGGATGCTAGAGACCCCTACACAGTAGCAGAATACCTCACCTCCATCACACACCAGAACATACAGATCTTCACCAAATACAGAATAAAGTGACAAACTATAAAGATAAACACACAGATAAAAACCAACTGCAAAAAGCTAGACTCTGTATGTAATACATCAGTGGAAAAAAAGAAACATCACCATTCCTCATGAAACAAAATCTGGAAATATCAAACAATCATAATAAAACCATGCTATAATAAAAAAATACATATTTGAAAACAGCTGATGATAGAATATCATTATATAATTAAATTCATATACAAATTTTTAAAAAGTTCCCAAAACGCAATAAAATATTTCAAAACAATGGATACATAAAATAACATCCAATAATCATTAAAACTAATAAGGATAAAAAAATTCCTAGTTTTCCATACCTGGGAATTTTTGATTTTGTCACCTTGAAATTGTCCTGGATTAGTGTATGAAGGGGAGCTACACATAAAGTTTTGTCCACTTTTTCTCATATACACACACTTTCTAACAAACAGATGCTCATTTTCAAAATGCACACACTCTCACACATACACATGCTCGCTTACTCTTATCACATGCTCACATATTCAAATACACTCGCTCACAATCTCTCATATGCTCATACCCCCACACATATGTTCACACTTTCACATGGTTACAACCATTCTCCTCACATTTTCTCACATGCTCATGCTCATGGTCGCTCATTCTTTCTCACATGCTCACACATGTGCAATCATTCACATGCGCTCTCGTTCCACCTTCCCGTCTTTTCCCTCTCAACCGCTTCTCTTGCCTTCCTCCTCATTCACTTCCCCACTTTCTTTCATCCCCTCTAACTCAGCTTCCTTGGCTTCCCATCCATCCCATATCATTCACTTAACCTTCACCCCCATGCCATTCTCTCTCTCAGCCCTCCCCTGCTCACACCCCACCTCTTCCCTTTCATATCAATCACCATCTTTTTCCTCCTGTCCGCGGGGCCTGGAATCCTCACTGGCATATCATAATTCCGTGCCACCGGCTTAAGGGTGTATTTTCCTGCCTGCAGGCCTGGTATCCTGTTGGATATGTCATAATCTCACACCACTGGCTCGGGAGTGTCTCTTCCTGCCTGCGAGTCTGGGATCCAGTCGGGTGTGTCAAAATCTTGTGCTGCCATCTAGGGCTGTGTCTTTCTGCCCACAGGCCTGGGATCCTGAAGGCACATCATAATCCCATGCCACTGTCGTTAAGGACTTTCTGCAGGGCTTGGGAGCCTCTTGGGCAATTTATACTCCTGGCTACGTATTGTCAGACTTCTGCACCACCAGCACTAGGTTTGTCTTTCTGTCCACAGGGCCCGGGATCCCCATGGGCGCGTCATTATTTGAGGCAGCAGGTGATTTTTTTTTTTTTCTTCTGTCTGGATGTGGATGCAGGGTGAGGCGGCCACCACAGGAGTATTTTGAGGGGCACTTTTTGTCGCTCTAAAATGTTGCCGCCTGAGGCCGCCCTTCACTCTGCCTCATGATAGAACCACCCCTGACTGTCATCCCTCCCCGCAAAAGTGTCTCTCTTGCTCTCACCAGCCACTGTCATCCTTCCCTTCCAGATCACTTGCTCTCTCTGGCTCTCACCAGCTAGTGTTATCCCTCCCTGCAGATCAATGTCTCTCATCAGCCACTGTCACTCCTCCCCATAAATCACTCTCACCAGTCACTGTCACCCCTCTCTCCCAGATCAGTCTGTCTCTCTCTCTCTCTCTCTCTCTCTCTCACCAGTCGCTGTTACCCCTTTCCCCAGATCAGTCTTTCTGTGGCTCTCACTTGCCACTGTCAACCCTCTCCCCAGAGCAGTCTCTCATCACTGTCACCCTCTCTCACACCAGTTTCTATCACTAGACCAGTGTGTCTCACCAGGAGTGGGGTGAAGCTGCTGCTGCTATCTAAGAGTGGGGTCTGCAGGTTGCAGCAGCCTGCCTGTTCAACATTACAGGTCTTCTGATATGCTCCCCACCAGCCACCCTTCTACTCTGCCCCAGACTTAGGTCTCTATGTATGTGCACTGCCTTGAAGTTGGCTCTGCTGCACAGCAGAGCATAATGAAATTGAGGCAGCGCACACACAGACAGGAACCTGATTCTGGGGCAGGGCGATGGCTGGTAGGGAGAAGATCAGGAGACCAGCTATCACGTTCCACCCTGTAGCCGCCTCCCCTGCACTGAAATCCCAGACCATCGGCAATCGAATTTTTTTTTTAAACTGCAGTCCCCCATCTTGCCCAGTCATTCCGCTTCCTCCCTGCCCGTAGTGCAGGCTGCCAAGTGACCAAGCAGCAGAGGCAGAGGGAGCATAGAAGAAAGGCTTGGGGTTGCCGCTTTTTTTTTCTTTTGGCATACTTTTATTTTTGTGAGCCACAGAAGCAGGAAGCAGCTGACACAGGCATCATAGCGTTGGCATGGGAATTAAACCATCCGCAAATTTGAAATGGCTGTTTTGCACACCCGGGCTACAGACACGCCAAAGAGTTGAAAACCAGCAAAGGAGACCCTCTTAATCAGCCACGCTCCAAAGCACGAGCATGCGGAAGGCAACAAAAAAGTGGAGAGCCTGCGCAGCGTGGTGATGACTTAGGACGCTGCACTTTTTTTTTTCAAGTGTGCAGAGTACTTTGCAGGCATGAGGACAATGTAAGAGGCACAGTCAGGCAGTTGGACTGCAGCAGGGCAATTTGAGGCAGACGCGGCAAGGGCGTTTTGAGGGGAGCATTTTTTTGTCACCTCAAAATTCTGCTGCCTGAGGCGGGGGCTTCACCCTGCCTCATTATAGAACCGCCCCTGGACCTCCCGATTCTGTTAAGCATCAGTAATTTGGCCCTCTGTTTCCCCATCCCTGCTGTAAACCAAATATGTGTACAGTCACATTCTGAATCAGTTGCAGGACATGTAACAAACATTTTGGCAACCCTCAGTAAAATTAGTTACAGTAATCCATGTGCAATAAAACCAAAAGCCTGAACTAAATAATGATTTTAAATGGATAAGCGATTTCTACAGCAGAAATGTACCATGATTTCATTATGGAAAAAAATGTAGCTGCAGTTTGTGAAAACGTACTTTATTGATATATATAACGCTTGCCACCACTGCCTCTATTGGAAGCCATGCAGCCTAATTCTGGACACTGTGCTTCTAAGTTGGGCAGTGTATCCAGTATTCCACCTTATCAACCTAGAAATGAAAAGATTCAAATTCAGATCCATTCTTGATCCCACAGCTTCTTTTCTTCAAGAGGTAGGACAACCCTGGAAGAACCTCCTATTTTATTGTCTGATTCATAGGAAGGCTCAGTGTCATCTTACACCTCTCATATTTTATTCATATGATGAGGAATTCACAGGTCTTCTGTTAGATCTATTCCCATCAGTACCCTAGGAGTACATCATCTAAGGGCATGTCTTACCCTGCCTTTAAACAAAAAATGGCCAAAAGAATTCCATTCACTATACAAGAAGAAGGCAGAACTTAGAGAAGATGTTTGGATTGCTTAAATACATTGTAACCTATACAAGTAATAGCAGTTCTGGTGCACAAACTTTGGGAGTTTCAAAAAGAATGTGACTCAGAGTTCAATCATGTCCAGGACATCACAAGCTCCAGCTCCAACATCAATCAGCAGTAACAGTAGAGTTGGCTTTGAACAAAGCTAAACGCTTTCAAATACATTCCAACAATTTTCCTGGGAAGGATACTAGATATTGCAGCAAAAATGGTATTCCAAGCAGCCATGCTCAGTTCTAGAATAGAGGCTCATCAGTTGCATATGGCAAAATATATGCATCCCTGCGAAAGTGAGTCCTTGGTAGAAACACTTCCTGTAGTTAAGAACATAAGATATGCCATGCTGGGTCAGACCAAGGTCTGTTGAGCCCCAGCATCCTGTTTTGGGCAGTAGCTATTTGGGGTCACAAGTATCCAGTAGATCCCAAAATGTAAATTGGTTTCTTGTTGCTTATTCCCAGGGATAAGCAGTGGCTTTCCCTAATCTACCTGGCAAATAACTGTCTATAGACTTTTCTTCCAGGAACTTGTCCAAACCTCTCTTAAACCCTGCAAACTAGTTGCCTTAACCATATCTTCTGTCAACAAATTCCACAGCATGACGTGTGCTAAGTGGAAAAAATACTTTCTGTAATTTATTTTAAAACTGCTGGTTGTTAGTTTTATAGCTATCCCTTTGTTTTAATATTTGAAGTGGTAAATAATTGTTTCCTATTTTGCCATTCCACTCTACTTATTATTTGATAAACATCTATCATATCCCCTCTGTCATTTCTTTTCCTAGTTGAAGAGTCCTAAGCTGTTTAGATTGTATTCATAAAGGAGTTGTTCCAACCCATTTAACATTTTTGTTGCCCTTCTCTGTACTTTCTAGTTCTGCTATATCATTTTTTTTTGTGATGGGGGTGACAGAACTGCGCATAACACCCAAGGTGCGTTTGCACCATGGATCAATACAAAGCAATTATGATATTCACAATTTTATTCTCCATTCTTGTTCAAATAATGCTAACATTCTATTTGCTTTTTTGACCACTGTCACATACTGAGCTATGGATTTCAAAGTATCTTCCATGAGGCTTCTGAGATCCTTTTCCTGGGTAATAATTTATAATCTAGTACCTTAAATTGTGTACTTGCACTTGTTCACATTAAATTTCATTTGCCATGTAGGTGCCCAATCTCGTAGTCTCACATGGACATTCTGTGATTCTTTATAATCCGCTGCTGTTTTAACAACTTTGAATAATTTTGTCATTTGCTGATTTTATTACCTTCCTCGTTACTCCTTTTTCCAGATGATTAATGAATGTTAATCAGCACAGGTCCCAGTACAGATCTATGGACCTTTCTCCATTTGGAAAGCTGACCATTTAGTTCTACTCTTTCCTGCCTCATATCCTCTGACTTTAATTTCTGGAGGTGTCTTTCATGAGGGACTTTGTCAAATGCCTTCTGAAAATCCAGATACCTTATATCAACTGAATCGCTCTTATCCACGTTTATTTACACTTAAAAAAAAATCTAATTGGTAAGGCAGGATTTTCCATTGTTGTGTTGACTCTTCCTCATTAAGACTTGTCTGCATGGCCAGTAATTTTGTTTTTAAGAATAATTTTCAGCATTGTGCCTGGCACAGACATCCAGTTCACCAGTCTGTAGCTTCCTGAATCACTTCTGAAGCCCTTTTTAAAAATCATTGTTATGTTGGTCCCCTTCCAATCTCCATTTTATAGATGTTTTAAATGAAAGGTTACAGATTAGTAATAATTGGTTTGCACTTTCATGTTTGAGTTCTTTCAGAGTTCCAGCATAATTCAGCAAGCTGAAGAATAATGGTAAGCATGGAATCAGAATGGCTTGTGTTACCTCTTCCAGATTTTCTACATTGGCTGTTGAGGCCAGAAGTGTGTGAAGCTTACAGACACTCCATGCATGGACAATAATCTCTTTGGAGAAGAGAGTAAAGGAGACTGTAGATGTTAAAGATCACTGTGCTACCCCTCTTACTTTTTCAGTTGCTAAGACTGAGCAACCCTTTCTCCAAGGACAAGCAGGATGGTAGTGCTCACACATGGGTGACATCATCAGATGGAGCCCAATGCGGAAAACTTGTGTCATAGTTTCTAGAAACTTTAACTAGGCACGTTGAGCATGCTCAGTGTGCCCTATACCACGTGGCCACGTGGGGTCCCTCTTCAGTCTCTTCTTTTTAGCGAAGATCTGAGCCTCACGATTAATTGAGCTCTTCAAAATTTTTGCCTTTTTGGTCTAGTGGAAAACTTTTTTCGCATTTTTGCGATTTTTGTTTTTCTCTTTTCCGTGGCTGGATCCCTCTTGGTGCCTTCACGTAGTGTCCCCCAGACAGGGTTTTCGACGTCTTCAGGTGAGTGGATTTTCATGGTTGATTCCTCCATGATGGTGGTGCCTCGATACCTGCTGGTCATCAATGCCCACCGCCATCCTTTGATCCTTTTGTTTTGCTCCATCATGGCTACGTCCAGTTTTCACCAATGCCCCCAATGCTCATGGGCAAAGTCTATCATCAGTTTGCATGATGTCTGAATCCTCTGTCTGGGGGCACATGATGTGCAACCAGATGACCCTGAAGGGACATTGACTTTGGCTTGACAAGATGGTGCTCCTCTTTGTGTCGAAGACTTCTGACCCATCAATGGCATAGACAGCATAGGCATCTAAGGACTTCAGGGCTGCATGGATGGACATCGTGCTATTGTTTGTTTTGTACTTTTTGTGTAATTTTGTAGGAAGATATATATCTTATTTTCTCATATCTCTATGAAGGTGGTATAATACAATTTGTATTTTGTTTTACATTTTTTGTAAACATTTGTATATCTCTCATCTGTTGTCCACATGAATGTTTTACTATTGAGCGTGACATGTAATTTCACCTGCTCAATTTCTTTATACCTGAAAGTTTAACTAGTGTCATCTATTCATTTGCTTTCTGAAGTAAAGAAGGTTCTTCTAGCTTCAAGAAAAACATTCTACCAGAAGATTAAGTGGGACAGATTTTCTATCTGGTGCTCTTGCTTTGGTGAGGATCCCTTTAACTGTCCTTTTCATTTTCTTTTTTATTCCAGGATTTTTTTTGTCTGTCTAGCTCCAGATTAAAAACTATCATCATCCAACATTTATCTTAGCTATAGTGGCATTCTATGACAATTGTGATGGTTCATCTATCTCTTGTGAACCCCTAATTACCAAATTCATGAAAGATCTCACATATTTGAAGCCTTCAATAAACAATCCTCTTGTTCTTGAGTTTCAAATATAGTTCTTGATCAGCTCATGAAACCACTATTTGAACTAGTGATGACATCAAATCTCAAAATCCTTACTTGGAAAGTTTTGTTGCTAATTGCAGTTAATTCTGCCAGAAGAGTAAGTGAATTGCAAGCTCCCTAGTCTTATGTTGTCCTTATTTTCAGTTTTTTCATTTAAATCAATCCATTGTTACCAACATTTTTTGTAGATCACACATGCACAATGTTAAAGCAGGCTCTTCATGCATTGGTCTGTAGAAGAGCAATACTCTTCTGTTTGGAAAAAACAAAATCCCATAGGAAGTCCTTGAAACTGTTGGTTTCTTTTAACCCTGTTAAATGGAGCTATTAAATTACAAAGAGGACTCTTTCAACTTGTATCTCTGCATCTCTTTCTTCTAAAATCAGTCAAGACAACATCTTCACTATAAGGTGAAAGCTCACAGGTTAGGGCCACAGCAGCTTCCTTAGCATATCTTTGTTTTGTTTCCATAGAAAACTTCTGCAAGTATTCCACTGAGTCCTTATTCCATGCTTTCTCTACTCATTACTGCCTAGAACAGTGGTTCTCAACCTTTTTTCTGTCGGGACACACTTGACAGATGGTTCTCACATGAGTGACATACTGAATACATGACCATCATAGGGCTAAATGTAAAAGTACAGTTTGCATCCACAGAGAACCCCCGACCCACAATTATGGATGTAAAGCAGAATTATGACATTCCCCGTACAACTCATCTTACAAAAAATATATTCTGGTTCTAGTGTCATCTCTGTAACAGCAACACAAACTTCAACTACCAGGCTCAATAGCCCTACTTATGAAAAGACAGCAGTTTATCACTAATGCATGTCATCTTGAGAAAATACAACAAATAAGACTGATACAGTAAAATACCTCACTTCGGTCACATACACAGAACCGTCCTAACATACTCCCAGGATCTGCAGTAATGCACATAAACTAATCCGCACACAGTTACACTTGTATTATGGAATGCACTCAAACAGTAACAACCCTACCTATGAAAAGGCAACAATACAAATATTAAATCAGGCCCTAAACACTAATACACCTCCTATTAGGAAACAGAACTAGCTATAGATCCCAACACAGAAATAATTGTATAACTATACTAATAAGCAGAATAAATGTTCTACAACAACTATGAACAGAATAGTATCCAATAATTAAAAACTCATTAAAATTATTTAAAATTCTCCAAACACCAATAAAATATTTCAAAACAGCAGACACATCACATAATATTCAGTAATTAAAATGGCAGTCAATCAAGAAAAATAAACCTAAAAAGCCACCTTTACTAACCCCCTCCAGCGGCTCTCCTACTCCTCTTCCATGCAGGCCAGTAGCACACACCAGAAGCAGTAGTGGCTGACGCTCTGAACTCATGGTCCTCTTCCTTAGTGCCCATGTCCAGTCTCTGCCTCTCACACACACAGACACACACACACACATACCAGTTACACCCCCATGACCAGTTTCTGTCTTTCACACACCAATCTCCCGACCAGTCTTTCTCTTACATACACACCAATCACCTTCCCGATCAGTCTCTCTCTCTCTCTCATGCACACATACACACAGGCTTCCCACTTCCATGCTGTGTCTCACACACACCCAGGTTTCTTACTCCTATGCTAGCTCTCTACATGCACAGGCTTCTCATTCCCATAATCACTTTCTCGCTCACGCACACATACACTCCAGTCATCTCCCTGACCAGTCACTTCCATTGTCTCTCCTATATACACACATCACCTCTCTGACCAGTTTCTCTCAATCACACACACATGCTCTCTCTAACACACTTTACATAGATGATCTCAATCAAATGCTCTCACTTACACACAGGCTCTCAATCACATTTAC
Organism: Rhinatrema bivittatum; assembly: GCF_901001135.1. Classification (NCBI taxonomy): domain Eukaryota; kingdom Metazoa; phylum Chordata; class Amphibia; order Gymnophiona; family Rhinatrematidae; genus Rhinatrema; species Rhinatrema bivittatum. The sequence continues at coordinate 705,080,010 of NC_042615.1, read as the reverse complement.
ACATGCACACACTCAGTCACACAAACATGCTCTCACAGGCAGGCTGGCTGTCTCTTTTTCTGCCCCCCCCCCGAGCACAAATGGTAGCTGTAGCAGCCTCCTCCTCTAACCCCCGCAGACCAAGAAAGAAGAATCTGCTGTCTCCTGTGCTGATTTCTGGTTGCTTCTGATTTGCTTCAGGCCCACACTACTGCTCGGGGCCGACGCTACATTTTCGTGCAGCATGGCTCTTTCTTCTTCCTGTGCGCCCCACTGCACATCACTTCCTGTTCCGGGTCAGGGTGGGGGCAGGTTCGGGAAGAAGAAAAGGCCCAGCCTCCACTAACACTGCTGCCGTTCCCATTCAGGCTTGAATGTGCTGATAGCCTGGGCAGCAACGGCAGCCTCTCGCATGGTGAAGGAAGAGGGGGGAAGTGCAGCAGGAGACTGGTAGCACGCGACACACCTGCCGCTGCTTGGCTACACACTGGTATGTCACGACACACCGGTTGAGAAGCGCTGGCCAAGAAAATGCAAAATAAATCATATGCTTGGGAGTCCCTACTAGTTTGGCAGATTCTATTCTGCCACATAAGTAGGGACTAAAGAGGTTAGGGATGTTTAGCTTGGAGAAGACTGCTTTGGAGGGGGGGTGAGTATGATAAAGGTCTACAAAATCATGAAAGGACTTGAACGGGTAAATGTGAAACAGTTATTTACTCTTTCAGATAATACAAGGACTAGGGAGTACTCCTTGAAGTTAGCAGTAGCACATTTTAAACAGATTGGAGAAATTCTTTTTCACTCATTGCACAATTAAGCTCTGGAATTGGTTGCCAGAGGATATGATTAAGGCAGCTAGAGAAGCTGAGTTTAAAAAAGGTTTGGATAAGTTCTTGGAGGAGAAGTCCATAAATTGCTATTAATCAGTTGGGAACAGCCACTGCTTGTTGCCGGCATTAGTAGCTTGGGAACTGTTTAATGTTTGGGTACTTGCCAGATAATATATGTTCCGACTCGAAAGTCGGAACATGTATCACCCATTCTGAAAGACCTGCACTGGCTGCCTATTGCACAAAGAATTACATACAAAATCCTATCACTTATACACAAAACCCTACACAACGAAAATATAAATTGGCTCAATAATGCCTTACATTTCTGCAAACACTCCAGAACCCCTAGAACACAACATGCCGCCACACTACACACCCCCTCACACAAAGCAGCCCTACTCGAAGCAACCAGGAAATGTGCAATCACCATAGCCGGACCTTCATGCTGGAACAGTATGCCACCTGATCTCCATCAGGAAGCATGCCCGATAAAATTCAAACAAAAACTAAAAACATGGCTATTCTTAAAAGCTTTCCCCTAATGTTCGCTCAATTAAAATCAAACCTTCCATTCTGCCCCCCCCCCAGCATTGTAAATAACACTGGCATTTAAATGGTTTCTTGAGACTTTTACACTACTGTAAGTAACCTATGTAAATTATCTATATCAAATTTGCTTACATATTAAATATATATTCTATAATGCTGTGTCTTTCTCTTTAGTTGAATGTGATTTTTGTAAAGCACTGCTGCTAATCGCTATTTTCTCGTTTTTAGCGCTGATGCTATATCTTTGTTGATTGTAAACCGATTTGATGTTACTAAACGAATGTCGGTATATAAAAAAAACCTCAAATAAATAAATAAATAATTGTGACTTGGATTGGCCACTGTTGGAAACAGGATATTGGGCTTGATGGACCCTTGGTCTGACTCAGTATGGCATGTCTTACATTCACAGAGAAAACTGTGTTGCTCACCTGCAGCAGGTGCTGTCCATAGATGACAGGATAAATCAGCCACATAATCCCTTTCACTTCCCCTTAGAGTTAGTTTAGCTTCCTAGTAAGATTGAAGAGGCTTGTGTGGTGGGCAGTTATGCAGGAAGGTCTGAGAGCTGAAAGATGACATGACCCACTTGACTGGTTGATTTATCCTGCTTTCTACAGAGAATATCTGTTAGAAATGAGCAAAATAGTTTTTGAAAGGGAGGAAAACAAATGATTTAATGAGAGCTATGCAGTCACAAGGAAGGCTGCCCATACCTACTATTACTCTGACAAAAGGAAATGTATTTTGGTTTGCATTTTTAATGCTGCTGTACACCACTTTAGATGGTTTTGCAAAAAGCTGGGAAGGTGGTTTAAAATCTTAAACATTTGGGGTGGATGTCTCAATGAGGCAAAAAGGTTTCAGTGAGGCTGATATTCAGCTTCATTGACCAGCTAAGTTCAGATGTAGCCAGACAAACAGTGGGGTTTGAAAATCTCGCTATGCTGACCGTTCCCCAGATAGCCAGATAACGTTTTAGCCTTTTAACACATTATCCAGCTATCTCAGGGGCAGGGTAAGGGTATTCTGGGTGGAGATGATTGCTGGATAAATGCCAGTTTTCAGCATTATTTTGATAACATAGCCAGATAACTTTAAAATTGCTGAATAGCAGTCCTAAGGTTAGCTGGATAAACTTATCTGCCTAACTTTAAAGTAGCTGAGATTATTCATAATGCAATAAAGTTTATTTATACTTATATTCCTCAGTTTCCAGAAATGCAGTTCAGTGCAAATAACATTCAATCACATAGAATACAATAAAATGACCATACAATAAAACGTGAATTAAAAATGTCTTTAAAAATGTAAAGCCAACAGGATCATTGCACTGTACTCCATTCTACCCATGTACTTGTTGAAAAAATTTAGCTTTTAATTTCTTTCTAAATTTTAAATAAGTTTATCTGGTTAACTTTGCTGACCAGACAGCAGCTGAAAATGGTCTGTGATGTGACTAGGGGTGTAAATAACCTGTCATGAGCTTGGCCATAGGTGGTAGAACCCAGTAATGCCAGCTGTATGATCTCTCCTCCGAATATCCTCCAAATAGCTATTTTTCCTCTTACAAAACACCCCAAATAGCAACTTAAATATCCTGAATAGCAACTTTTCTATGATAGCAGTTAATCAGAAAATTACAGAATTTGACTACTTTTGACTAAGTTGAGGCCCAAACTTCCAAGAGCAAGTTCACCCTCTTAATTGTTTTTCTCTCTCTCCATCTATCTATAATTTTTTCAATTGATAGGCGTTGGGACAGATTAAGGAATTATATATTCAACTTCTCAGATCTTTCCCTCTACAAGTCAATATTAACTGCAACTGCCATGAGGCCCATATGACATTCTATCTAGTAACAATGCTGAGATGATCAACCTTGGTTTTAACGGGTCTTCTGTTTAATACTAAAGCAGCTTTAAAATAGGCATTACTCTGCTAAATTTCAAATGTTTTTATTTTGTTTACAGCCTGATGTACTTGAGCAACTGAATGGATTGAAGGAGCTGTGGATGGATGGAAATAGGTTGACAATTATCCCAGGGGTGAGCTTTCATTTTGTTTAAAAAATCCTGTATAATACCTTTTTAATAACAATTTTAAGTTATCTTAGTGATGCACAAAGAGTTTCTCAATGATAAAATGAATAGAAAGTTGTACATAAGCCTTTTGACATATTCAGAGGAAGGAAGACTGAGATGTATTGAATATACTGATGAAATCTAATGAGCATCTAGCTACTATATTTCTGTAACGCCATAATCTTAATCACCGGGAAATCATACTGGTATTTGAAGTGTCAGCCTTGTTGAGAATCTTCAGTGCATATGTACTTCTTCTCCCTGAAGAAGCCATCTTTGGTGAAACAATAAGGCCCTTGGGGTACAAGGAATCCTTTCTGATCGCTGAACTTTTGCACAAGTCAGGGCACGAGGAACTGCTAAACTTCCATATAAGTTGAGATAAACAACATCTGTTTACAGATTTTGGCGTTCTAATATATCATGTGATTACAAAATGTTTTTGTGAAAACTTTTATGTAAATATTTGCATTTTTGCACATGCAATATTTGGACTGATTTTGTCACTTAGGTTTTGTATCTGTTTGCATAGAAATATTAAATAGGTAATTAAATATTTTTGATAATGTAATCAATATAGCCTATGTATTACAGTGTTCCCTAGATTAAATATTTTTCTCACAGGACAAACAGGATGGTAGTCCTCACATATGGGTGACATCACAGGATGGAACCCAATCACGGAACCCTTCTGTCAAAGTTTCTAGAACTTTGACTGGCACCTACTGGGCATGCCCAGGATGGCACTAACCTGCAACCAGCAGAGGTCCCCCTTCAGTCTTTTATTTTCCGTGTAGCAGTAGCCACGTGGTTTAAGGAACTCTACAGAGATTCCTGACAGGAATTTTCCTTACAGAATTACTTCATAATTTACTACCCCACAGGGGTCCCCCTATTCAATTTTTGCTTCCGCGGTGGTCCGGTAAGTTTTTTACCAGATTCCGGTTGATTCCCGTCGAATTTGGCCCTCGTGGCCTACTGGCCGTCAACCGCACCGAGGCTAAATTTTTTTTGAGAGGCCATGGCATCTGGGTTCCGTCGATGTGCGAGTGCAGTCAGGGCAATGTCCATTACTTACCCTCACAAGGTCTGTGTAATGTGTTTAGGGAGCGAGCATGATGTCCTTACTTGCACCAAATGTGCCCTTATGACGCCAAAAGGTCGCAAGGCTAGAATGGAGAAGATGGAACTTCTCTTTCGGTCACAAACTCTGACACTGTCCATACCCTCGACGTCTTCCAAACCGACTCCGCCTAAGTCGCGCCAGTATCGTGCACTGACCGGTGTCTGACCGGCATTGATGACTCCGCGGCCATCGCCCTCTGTTCCTCCTCCAGCATAAGGACCGAGGAGATCATCGAGAAAAGCATCGACATCGACACTGGAAGTCTCAGACCTTCGACGCAGGCAAGCCCTCGATGTCACCACCGTCTGAGCCACTGCCGAAGAAAGACCGTCCAAAAAAGGCACCATCCCTATCTGGCTCTGGGTCACCGAGGCAACCTTCACCGGGACTGGTGATAGGAGCCGCGATTCCACCTCCAACTGTGGTCCCTCCGGCCACGCCTCCTCCTCCGGCATCGGGGCTCTACGCTCCAGGTTTCCAAGAGGAGTTGGATCAGGTGATTCAAGAGGCCATCGGCAGAGCGATGCAAGGCTTCAAGATTCCTCAGATGCCGGTGCCAATTCCTGAACCAGCCACCGATCCCATTCCCGTAGCGCTGGCACCGCTACTAACAAGGATGGAAGCGCTCCTCGCCGCTTTTCCTCCGATGGATCCGGGGGCACCGATGGGCCCGGTGCTCTCCTCCCCAATTCCTCTTTCATCAACAGAAGAAGGAGAAACACTGTTACTTCCTCCATCGCTGTCACCGATAGTGTCTTTGCTACCATCGGTGCCTCCGATCCGTCCATCAATGCCTCAGTGACTCCATTGATGCCTTCGGTGCCTCATTGATGCCTTCGGTGACCTTCAGGAATTACCATCATTCCGTCCCTCTAAGGATCCTAGGGGTGCTGGTGATGAACCCTATGACACATGGACCGATGATTCGTCCCAGGATACCTATGATTTACCATCATCACCCTCTCCTACTGAAAGCAGGAAGCGTTCTCCTCCAGAGGACTTGTCCTTCATTAATTTTGTGAAGGAAATGTCTGAATTAGTTCCATTTCAACTTCAGACAGAACAGGATGATAGATGCCAGATGATGGAACTTCTGCAATTTCTGGATGCTCCTAAAGAAATTATCTGTTGGATCTTCTGAAGAGGAATTGGGAGCATCCTGGTTCGGTGGCACCAGTTAACCGAAAGGCGGATACCACATACTTAGTCCAGTCAACTCCAGGTTTCCAAAAAGCCCAATTGAATCACCATTGAGTGGTTGTTGAGTCAGCCCAAAAGAAAGTCCGATGCTCCAAGCCTCACTTTTCTTTCCCTCCAGGGAAGGAGCAAAAGTTCCTGGATACCATAGGTCGGCATGTCTTTCAGAGGTCAATGCTTATATCCCGCATTGTCTCTTACCAACTCTATATGACCCAGTACAACAGGGTCCTCTAAACAAATACAGGACTTTGAGTCCCTGCCTCAGCAATCTCAAGAGCAATTACATGCCCTGACTCAGAAAGGATTAGAAGCGGGCAAACATGAAATAAGATCAGCATATGATATTTTTGACACCGCTTCCAGGGTATCAGCAACAGCTATTTCTGCGAGGATGTGGGCCTGGCTAAAGTCTTCGGACCTACGACCTGAGATCCAGGACAGACTATCTGACTTGCCTTGCACTGGTGACAATCTTTTTGGTGAACAGATACAACAAGCAGTGGCACAGCTCAAGGATCACCATGAGACTCTTTGCCAACTCTCCTTGTTGCCTTCTGAATATCCTGCTAAGCAAACATTCAGAAAGGATCCCAAAAAGTCTTTCTAATGCCAAAGGAAATCTTATCCTCCACTGTCTAAAGGTCGCTGTACTAAAGCCTTACCAGAAGGGCCAGTCCAGGCAACCTCGCCACAGACAACCCCTCAGCCAGGCCCAGCATCTGGTTTTTGGCTCTTTCCTAGAGAGCAGAACTCAACCTCCACTACTGCATATACCAGTGGGAGGTCGATTGTGCCACTTCAGCAACATCTGGCACACAATCACCTCAGACCAATGGGTTCTTGCCATAATTACTCAACTTTCTCGCCATTCCGCCGGACTCCCCACCTCGGCTGACGTGGGGAACATCCGATCACTCACCACTTCTGGATCAGGAAGTCTCCCTCCTCCTTCAATCCAGAGCAATCTTACCAGTGCCCTATTCTCAACAGGGCCTCTGCTTCTATTCCCAGTACTTTCTAATCCCAAAAACGTTAGGTGGCGTTCGCCCAATACTAGACCTTCATGCCTTAAACAAGTACCTACAAAGAGAAAAGTTCAAGATGGTAACCTTGGGTTCCCTCCTTCCCCTTCTGCAAAGGCAAGACTGGCTCTGTTCTCTAGACCTTCAGGATGCTTACACACATATTGCAATAACTCCGTCTCATCGCAAATTTCAGCGATTCCTGGTAGGCCCAAAGCACTATCAATACCAAGTGCTACCATTCGGCCTGGCGTCTGCACCACAAGTCTTCTCCAAGTGCCTCGTAGTAGTAGCAGCAGCATTCCTCAGGACTCAAGGTGTCCATGTCTACCCCTACCTCAACGACTGGTTGATCAGGGCTCCCACTCAGCAAGCTGCTCTGACGTCTCTACATCTCACCTTGCATACCCTGATCTCCCTAGGGTTTCTCATCAATTACCCAAAGTCCAACTTGGTCCCATCACAAACTCTGTCGTTCATAGGAGCAGACTTGGACCCCTTCAAAGCAAAGGCATTTCTTCCTCAAGAACGAGCTCTCACTCTCACTTCTCTTGCCCATCAACTACAGTCTCAAATGCTCAACTGTGCGTCACTTCCTAGTGTTGCTAGGACACATGGCGTCCTCGGAACATGTCACTCCAATTGCTCTTCTCGCCTTGAGAGTCATGCAGTGGACTCTAAGGTCACAATAGATACAATCATCTCAACCATTGTCAGCCATTGTCCACATCACCAACCCATTTCACTTATCTCTGGCTTGGTGGAAGAATCAGTCCAATCTCCTCCAAGGCCTACCTTTCCAGGCTCCAGACCCGCAAATAACCCTTACAACCGATGCCTCCAACCTCGGCTGGGGAGCACATGTTGCCAATTTGCAAACTCAAGGCACCTGGTCCCAGAGGAAGCCAAACAAATAAATTTCCTGGAACTACAAGCAATCAGATATGCTCTGGGTGTTTCAGGATCGCCTTTCCAACCAGGTCATCCTGATTCAGACAGACAACCAGGTAGCCATGTGTTACATCAACAAACAAGGAAGAACTGGTTCCTACCTCCTGTGTCAGGAAGCTGCACAGATATAAGCAGAGGCAGTTTCCCACTCAATGTACCTCAAGACCACCTACTTGCCGGGAGTGGACAACGTGTTTGCAGACAATCTGTGTTGCACCTTTCAACCGCATGAGTGGACCCTCAGTAGTGGACTCAATATTCCAACGTTGGGGTTACCCCCACATAGACCTCTTTGCGTCACCTCAAAATCGCAAAGTAGAGAACTTTTGCTCTCTCACTCGCAGCCAACACTCACTTCCAAGAGATGTGTTCTCCCTCTCTTGGGCAACCGGTCTCCTATATGCATTCCCTCCACTTCCACTTCTCTCAAAGACTCTCGTGGCTTCAGGACAAGGGAAGCATGATCCTGATAGCCTCTCACTGGCCATGCCAAGTGTGGTTGCCGATTTTTCAGGACCTCTCCATTCACAGGCACATTCCCCTGGGAAAGGACCCGCTTCTGATTTCTCAAAACGACTGGTGCCTATGCCACCCCAATCTTCAGGCCTTGTCCCTGACTGCCTGGATGTTGAAAGGTTAATTCTTCAGCCACTCAACCTTTTGGAACCAGTTTCCCGTGTCCTGATTGCTTCACGAAAGCCTTCCATGAGAAAATCATATTATTACAAATGAAACAGGTTTAACTCGTGGTGTTCCTGTCCCTTGATCCTTTCACTTGTTCCATCACGAAGTTTCTAGACTGTCTCTGGCACTTGTCAGAATCAGGTCTAAAAACTTCTTCCATCAGGATGCATGTCAGTGCGGTAGCTGCCTTCCATAAAGGTGTTGGGGATGTTCCCATTTCGGTACAACCCCTTGTAAAACGTTTTCTGAAAGGCTTGCTCCACCTCAAACCTCCACTGCGCCCTCTGGCCCCTTCTTGGGACCTCAACCTGGTTTTGGGTCGGATCATGAAACCACCATTCAAGCCTCTCCAATCTTTTGATCTTCGCTATCTCACATGGAAGGTGATTTTTCTTCTGGAAATCACATCCGCTCACAGAGTTACGGGCTGATACAGCAAAAGTCTCAGGAGAGCGGGCGAGCACCCAGGCCACTCTCCTGTGCGCGTGATTTAGTATCGGCCCGCATGCAAATGAGGGCCCGCGGAAAAAGAGGCACTATAGCGTGTCCCTAGCGCATCTTTTTTGACAGGAGGTGGTGGCTGTCAGCGAGTTTCACAGCCGACGCTCAATTTTGCCGGTGTCTGTTTTAAAACCCGCTGACAGCCATGAATTCAGAAACCGGACCCCGGCAAAATTGAGCGTCCGGTTTTCAACCCGTGAGCCACAGGCCAATTTTAAATTTTTTTTTTAAATTTTTAATTATTTTTAACTTTTGGGACCTCTGACTTAATATCGCCATGATATTAAGTCAGAGGGTGTACAGAAAAGTAGTTTTTACTGCTTTTCTGTGCACTTTCCCAGTGCCGGCAAAATTAATGCCTATCTTTTACTTACTGAATTGCGCGGGAATACCTAATAGGGCCAACGACATGCATTTGCATGTTGCGGGCACTATTAGTTTCGGCGGGGGGGGGGGGTTGGACGCAAGTTATCAACGCGCTATTACCCCTTACTGAATAAGGGGTAAAGCTAGCACGTCAAACGCTCGTCCAAACGTGGGTTAACAGTGTGCTCCGCCGGAGTGCACTGTACTGTATCGGCTTGTTAGTGAGTTACAGGCCTTAGTCACCTATCCGCCTTATACTAAACTTCTGCATGATAGGGTATTACTCCGCACTCACCGTAAGTTTTTGCCTAAGGTAGTACCGTAGTTTCATACCAATCAATCCATTATACTACCTACCTTCTTTCCCAGGCCCCATTCCAATCCAGGAGAATGGGCTCCGCATACCCTTGACTGTAAACATGCTCTAGCATTCTATTTAGACTGTACAGCTACCCATAGAAAATCCACCCAACTGTTTGTTTCTTTCCATCCTATCAGATTGGGTCAACCTGTGGGTAAGCAGACTCTCTCCTCCTGGTTAGCGGACTGCATATCCTTTTGCTATCAGTAAGCAGGCATTCCACTTTAAGACCGTGTTAAAGCACACTCTGTCAGGGCCATGGCAACTTCAGTAGCGCACCTACGCCCTGTTCCGCTTCCTGATATTTGTAGGGCTGCTACCTGGAGTTCTCTTCATACCTTTACAGCCCATTATTGTTTAGACAAGGCTGGAAGACAAGATTCCATCTTTGGCCAGTCTGTCTTGCGCAACCTATTTGCAACTTGATGTAAAAATACCCTTCCGCCTGCCTGTTAGGGTTCAGGATGCCCTCTACCAAATTTCCATCCCAGTCCTTATGCCTATTGCACATCTTGGGTACATTTGGTGCATTTCTCGGACATCCTCAGCTCGGTACTCACCCATATGTGAGGACTACCATCCTGCTTGTCCTGTGAGAAAGCAAAAGTTGCTTACCTGTAACAGGTGTTCTCACAGGACAGCAGGATGTTTATCCTCACGAAACCCGCCCACCACCCCATGGTGTTGGGTTCGTTACGTTTTCTTATTTTATTTTTTGGCACTTACTATAGCTTTTAAACAAGACTGAAGGGGGGGCCCCTGCTGGTTGCAGGGATAGTGCCATCCTGGGCATGCCCAGTAGGTGCCAGTCAGTTATAGAAACTTTGACAAAAGTGTTCTGTGATTGGACTCCATCCTGTGATGTCACCCATATGTCAGGACTAACATCCTGCTGTCCTGTGAGAACATCTGTTACAGGTAAGCAACTTTTGCTTACACACATGTGTGTATATATATACAAAAATATAAACTGTATGCAGTTATACTTTAAGTTCCTCACTTAAATCATAAGTATCCACATGAAGCATAAATATAATATTTCAAATTCAGTAAAGGTTTTATTACAAATTAACACATCTTAAATATTACCTCACAAAAATAACAAAATACATAAATATATCTACATAAAGTGAATAAACATAGAAATTCCAACAAATGTATGTATGTCTCCAAAGAGCTAAACATAAGATATTACATTTCATCTATTTTCATGTTGAACGTTCTGAATGCATAAATATATGGAGATTGCTCAACATGTAAATAAACTGTTCCTTTTAGTCCAGTTGCAGTTGTCAATTCTTTCTCCCCAACAAAATCTTCCTCGGGGGGAAAAACTACCCAACTTTTCAAGTTGGGTAGTATTTTATCCCTTCGTGAGTCAAGTTTGAAGGAGAAAGGCTGAGTCTGACACTTGATGAAAGTATATTAAAAAATAAGTGTCGGCATATAGGAGTAGACGTATTATTGAATTTAAATGTTAGTTTCAACCACTGTAATGATATCCTAATATTCATTTTTTTGACCAAGTTAGGTAGTTTTTTCCCCCTGAGGATGCACCACTGATGATATTAGCTTGAGGGGACAACTCGAATAGTGGGTTTACTTCTAGTCCCTGAGGTCTGCAAATGGTATTTTCAGGATATCTCTGAGTATGCTTGATAGAAATTTGAATACAGTTGAGGCAGTGTGCATACAAATCTGTCATGCATTCTCATGAGTAGGGATATCCTGAAAACCCAGCCTGTTTGTAGCCTTTAAGGACTGAAAGTAAATATCACTACTAGAGAGCATTGACAGGTGTGTTGGCCTACCAGTGCTGACAGGGAATGTTAACTACATGATTCACATTGAACAAATTTAATATTAATAAACTGCTTTACATGTATCACAGCTCATTAATATTTTCTGATCATTGACCTGAATTTTTCCATGTTACCTGTATTGTATATGGAAGACTGCTATAATTATAAGAATTGTCATATTGAGGCAGATCAAAGTTCTGTCCAGTGTTGGTCTTCAGCACTTTTAAACAGCAGGTGCTTTAAGGCAGTGGATCACAACTCAGTTTTCAGGACTGGACTTACCTAACCAGTCAGATTTTCAGGATATCCACAATGAAAATTTATGAAGTAGATTTGCATGTACTGTATGTAAATCGCTCTCATGCATGTTCATTGTGGTTATCCTGAAAACTTGGCTGGCCTGTTTGTGTCCCAAGGACTGGATTCAGAATGCCAGCTTTAAAGAACTGTTTAAAAATGTACATATTCTCTGGATCTCTTCTAGTTTTTAGGAATCATAATTTTGGGATGCCCCTTCCTGCTTGAACATGTGTGTTTCTTGAATTTTTCTAATGGCTGTATTGGCAAGTAGTGCTGCTTTTCAGCTACTATATAATGGATCATGTGACTGTATTTGCCCGTCTTCACTTTTTCAGTGAAAATACCTCTGAGCAGATATTGCAAACTCTATTTCCTTTTTTCCTGGGTGGGTTGATGTTAACCAGCTAACAACTTTTTCTTTCCCACAGTTCCTGGGCCATTTGAAACACATGACGTATTTGGATGTTTCTAAGAATACTATAGAAACAATTGAAGAAGGTGTTTCAGAGTGTGAAAGCCTTCAGGACCTGCTTCTGTCTAGTAACTCACTGCAGCAGCTCCCAGAGTCCATTGGTATGTATTATATTTTAATAAACTCAGTTCACCTAAGATAGGGAAAGGACCAGATCACCTGAACCAGAGAATTATAAAATAGTACAGAAATCAGCTGACTAGAAATGTAAATCCTCAAGTAATATACCTTCTATCTGTAGTAAACACATGGAAAGGGCGAATAAAACAACAGGTAAGACTACTTCCAGTCTGCTCATTTCATCATCTTTTTTAAATACCATACAACCCATCAGATACCAGCTTTACCCTCATATCCTCATTGTCAAGCATCCACTTTGCTTTTTTTGTGCTTTCCTGAATTCTAATACTGATTTTATTGCCTTCAACTGACGTGGGAGATTCCCTGCGCACCTCACTCTTCTGTGAAGAAATACCTTAATTTTACTTTTGAATCTGTTCCTTTCCAGACATCTATCATGACTGTTTTAGAATTTCATTTCCTTTGAAAAATGTTTGCCTGTTGTGCATTATTTCTGCTTTAGAGTTATTGTTCTTGAATATCTTATCATATTCCATTCTGCCTCCCTATGCATATTTAAATCCTTAAGTTTCACCTCAAAAGATTGGTAGTTCTGTTATGAATTACATCTAGTCTGTTCACATTGTTCTGGAAATGCGACCTTAATAATTTGGGCATAGTGCTCAATATAGTCGCTCATTGATGATTTTATACAAAGTATTAACATTTCCGGCTAGTTATACCTTTCCCTTTTGAAATCAAGCCTTCTCTGTTGCTCACCTCATTGCCTTGTCACATTGGGGCCGATTAAATAAAGGTGCTTAGAAAGCAGGCGCTGAACAGTCAGCGCCCGCTCTCTTAACACGTGCATGGTGCCCCAAAGGGGGGGGGGGGGCGCCATGCAATATTTAAATTAGGGTGTCACGGCTGCCTGTCTGCCAGTAATGAAAACGGCCCCCGAGTTTATCGGCCGTCATTTTCATTACTGGCAGACAGACAGGTTATGAAAACTGACGCCGAGTTTACTGGCGTCTGTCTTTATAACTCAGCGGTCTGCTGGCTAATTTTATTTTATTTTTTTACTTTAAGAAAGAAGTACAGAAAAGCAGTTTTTTCTGCTTTTCTGTACTTCTTTTCAATGCGCTCAGCTATTAACGCCTGCTCGCCATATTGCATTGGCCCCATTGTTTGTCAACCTTGAGTACTTCCAGATATGATAACCTCCTGATCTCGCTCCAATTTCTGCTCATTAGTACTGCTAATACCCTACCCCTGCACTTCCCTTCCCAATCAAATACTGGTTTAACATATCTTTAAAGATAGTGAATTGCTATTTGTTGTTGGATATGATTGGTATTGAGTAAACGTTAAAAAAAAAAAAAATAAACCCCAAACTGGTAGGCCAAATTTAAAGATCTGGCAAAATTAAAGCAATAAAAGATCAAAATGATTCAAAGTAGTTTGGTTGCATAGTTTATAAAAGTTTGACGAAAATTTGTTCCTAAAACAAATGGAAAGGATAGAAATTCACAGAAAAATCTGCGCAAACAAAAATTTTGCAGAAATCAATAAGGACCTTTCTCCCATTCCTGACTTTAGCCAAAGAGTACTGTCCCATTGCATTTGTTTGGAGATAATTTTCTTGCACAGTTTTTCCTTTTCATGGGTTTCAGGACATTCAAGTTTTGGGCAAAAGATGTACTGTTTCAAAATTGTGCAAACTGACTTAACCAACCTTGTACAATTGTTTTGCTCAGCGAATAAATTTGGCCCATAATGTTCATCCGTGTAAAAGGATTTTGATTTTTGAGACCCCCAAACATGAAGAAATTAAAGAAAATTTTTGTTTGAAATAGACAATCATTCTGAACAACTAAAAAAAAATTAGCACTTTGACGACCTCCTGTCACAAATACACAAAGAAAAAAGTCTTAAAACTGAACACTAGCTAGGCTCTTAGTCAAAATTGATAGGCTCAGTTTCACCTGAGCCTCAGGACTGGGTGGTGTTTATTCTAGAAGAGACATTTAATGGTTTGAGTGTCCAATAAAAGCAAGATATTGAGATTATTGATGTGGTTGAATCAAATGAACCAAGTTCCTATGGATGTATAGAACTAGATTGCACTGATCTATCCTCCTAAAGGAAGAAAATAGTAATCATTTCATAGCTACTTTCTCCAAGGCTTTGCATACCCAAAGACAATTCTCCTTCATTTGGTCCATGGTCTAACACACTAACACTACTCCAGGAAGGGTTAGAAGACAATTGGATACACTTCCACCCAACCAAAAGCTTCATTTTATTTTATTTTACCTTCAGGATAAAGATAGAGATAGAAGTACTTGCTGAAGCAATAGAAAATAAGATCAATGAACTAAATTAAACCAATTCCACATAGTCATTTAATTCTTGGCGCAAGATAATGACATAGCTGAAAATCTTAGTCTTGTCCAAGATGAAAACTATTAAAGGAATAACTCCAAACATAAGCCCTGGTACAATGATGAATTAAGAAGCACTAAACAGAACAGTATAACATTACAGAAACAATGGTGGAAATGCCCATCTGCTGAATCCCTAGGAAAATATAAATCTTGCCTTACAAAATACCATACACTAACCAGTAAAGCAAAAAAAGTTTACTAAAATTCACCGGATTATATTTAATTCAAAACTGCTCTTTGAGACTGTTAAATAGTTAATTAAAGACCCGACATCTTCCATCTCAAGAAACTACAACTTCACAAAGGCCTCTTGCAATTAATGTCACATACTCAGACAAAATCAATAAGTTGAAAAAAACAATTCACTATCAGTTCTGAAACAAAAGCACATGAAGATTCAAATTTATTTATTTATTTAAAGTTTTTTTATACCGATTTTCCTGCATAAAATGCATATCAAACCGGTTTACAATGAAACAGAATGAGCAGGAAGTAAAATTCCTTAGTCTAATACATTTAAACGTCAATAATGAAATAATTTTAAACAAAGCAAAAAGCTAAATAACATAGTTAAGTAGTCCACATTCGATAGAGTATCAAAACTGGAAATCAGTCAAATCACTGCTAAAATTAATCCTGCTACTCACCCACATGAACCAATACCAGCTAGTTCCTTGAAACAAGTACACCATGTTATCACTCCAACAATCACAACCTTAATCAATCATTCACTATCAGAAGGAATTATATATACCACATGGATTAAAACAAGCGGTGATAAAGCCGATCCTAAAAAATAAGACAGGTACAACTGACAATTGGGACAACTGTCGTCCAAAATCCAACTTGCTGTTTCTAGCAAAAGTTCTTGAGAAAGCAGTGTTATCCCAACTTGCAAATCACCTAGAAGATCAAAATATTCTCTACCCAAATCAATTTGGATTTCGAAACATCACTCAACTGAGACATTACTCCTCTCTTTATCCAACTCTGTTTTATGAGGGCTTGAAGCAGATGAATCTTATTGCCTTGTGCTAATTGACTTGACTTAGCAGAAAGTGTCAGCTATGTGGTTGCTTAGTTTGACTTGGAATGCTCTGTTAGATAGAAATGAAGTGACCCATCTGAGAACCATGTCGTTGATTCCTGTGTCACTGTGGACCATAACCTTTAATGCTATCAGATGAGAAACACAGGGATCAACGACATGGTTCTCAGATGATTCACTTCATTTCTATCTAACAGAGCATTCCAAGTCAAACTAAGCAACCACATAGCTGACACTTTCCAGTGTGTTAAAGGTGTGTCTCGAAGTTCAGCCCTCTCAGCAACACTATTCAATATTTACATGCTCCCACTGTATAAATTACTGACAGATCTATGATTAATTTTATTCTTGTATGCTGAGACTTAGAATTGTACATCCCACTCTCTATATCTTTTGAAAACAGCTTCGATACTGTCTACCTATATAAAAGCAGTACAACAAGAATTATAGCAACTTAAACTGACATTAAACCCTAAAAAGACTCATTTGGCTGAGTAGAAACTCAACAGTTAAACCACCTGCCCTAGACCTGGGTAATTTTCAAATTAATCCCTCAAATAAAGTGCGGGATTTAGGTGTACAGCTAGATGAGAACCTCACAATGAAAATGTACATCAGTAAATTAAGACAGGTTATGCTAAGTTGCGTATATTACATCGGTTGAAACCATTATTAACTTTTGCGGTCTTCCATACTATATTGCAAATTCTAATCTTCTCAAACCTTGGCTACTGCAATTCCCTATGACTAGGTCTTCCAGAAAGTCATTTAAAACCTCTACAACTATTGCAAAATGCTTCAGCAAGACTATTTCTAGGATGTAGGAAATATGATCACATTACACCATTGCTGACATCACTGCATTGGTTACCAGTACATTCCAGAATCTACTATAAAGTATTAATGATAACATTCAACATCATTCACTCCAATAACACCGGCTTATTAAAGAGTGAAACTACAACCTTACAATCCTCAGCAAACACTAAGATCTCAAAATAAAGGGCTAGTCTATTTCTACAATATGATGCACACATCTGACGCAAATAAAAGATTGAGTGTTTTCCATAGTAGAAGCTCTGGAATTCTCTGCCTGAGGTGTTTATTTTACCAAATAGAAAAAGATTTAAATGTGAATTAAAAACATGGCTATTAAAAAAAACACACACAATTTAACTTAAAAACATCAGAATATACAAAAACAAGAAGGACAAAATATAATAATTGAATCATGAAGAATAAATCAAATGATAGAATGCAACTCACTAAGATGTGAAAACCATCATTTTGTTTTTTAATTATCCGTACTCTTTGCCTTATGTACTAGATCAATTTTAATATATACTAAAAAATTTCACTTGATAGATATCAATGCCTGCCTATGACTACCATCTCTGTAACAAATCTTTGAGTAATAATTATGAATGTCACTTTGTAAACCGTTGTGATCTATATATGGAATGTTGGTATATAAAATTTATAAAATAGAGGAAATGTATTTAAAAGAGATGCTTTTAGTTTTGTGGATGGGAAAAATACTATACTTTATCTTTATTTGACTGAGTCAATAGTATAATTTGATGCAATTGACTTTTCAGTCAGCAGGTTGAAATGCAGGAGATTATTGGCAAGAATATTGTACAGAATGTTAGCGGTAATGCTTCTGAAACTTGTCATACTTTATGTAGGTTAAAAATGTTTGGCCAAGTTGAAAGATGCCACCTTTTTGCACTTATTTTCTTCTTATGTGTACACATTGTATAACTAGACACACCACATTAAACTTTGAATAGAACAGAGCATAAGTAATGTTTCTCATATCCCATTGCAAAAAAGAGAAACAATTATGCAAAAGAGCAAAAATAGATACATTTTAAGCAGGCTTTGTTACCTAATATGAACATACAGGAAAGAGTAGCATATCAACAAACTGCATACATTTGATTTCAGAATCTGATTCAGAATTAGAGGAGAGTTACATTTGTAAAGAAAATCCAGCTGGCATTTAAATTGATCACTTCCTTTTAGTTATAAGGAATTATATTGCTTATGTTGCATTACAGCT
Organism: Rhinatrema bivittatum; assembly: GCF_901001135.1. Classification (NCBI taxonomy): domain Eukaryota; kingdom Metazoa; phylum Chordata; class Amphibia; order Gymnophiona; family Rhinatrematidae; genus Rhinatrema; species Rhinatrema bivittatum. The sequence goes on along the minus strand of NC_042615.1, from coordinate 705,062,157 downwards.
TATTAGCTAGAATATGCAGTGGTATTGGAAAGCTATTAATTTTGAAGGGTTATATTTGTAAATGTTAGCCAAATAGTGTAAGAATAGGGACAGATTTTTTCTTTCAAGTGTATTTCTGATTTGATATCTTAATTTTTATGGTAGGTTCACTTACAAAATTAACAACTTTGAAAATTGATGAAAACCAGCTAATGTATTTGCCAGATTCCATAGGAGGGTAGGTATTTAATTTGTTAATGTCTTTTCTATAAATGTTCATTATGTTCAAATGTTCAAATTACTCTTATGCATCCATTAACTTGCTATAAATAAGTGCTGTAGTTGGTAATTTTCTTCTCTGTGAAACTTTCCCTTTAATGTTGATAGTAACTGATGGAAATCTTATCTCTCTTTTTATATTCCAATGTGCATATCCTATATCGCTTTCAGAAGGATAGACAGTCATGCATAAAATGACTCCTGAAGATTTCAAATATCAATGAAAATCTGGGAGCTATCTGTGGGCAATGGCACGAATTCTGTGGCAGCTTTAGTTATAAAGCTGCTGCTGAAGTGCAACCATTACCTGTATATTGCCAATGGGCATCCATAGCCTTTAAATGGCCTACCCTATATATATAACAATGTGAATGTGTTGCTTTGGAATTTAACTCCAAAGTACATGCTGTAATCAGAATTTGCTACTACGTATGTAGATAGTCCTGAATTTTAACACAGGTCTGTCTCAATGGCCAGTGGTTGTGCTGCTGAATGCCATGCAGGAGTTCTGGGTATTCTCTACCTAGCTTGTGCTCCTTGGGCTGTCAGGGGTTAGAGATTCTGCAGGGAGAGCTTCAGCCATTATGCAACAGTGACACCTAGTGGCCAGACTTAAAGTGCACAATTATAATGGCTTGAGTGAGGTTGCATTTATTTAAAATAAAATGGAGGGCGGAAGAATCCCTGGATAATTTGAAATAAAGGCTTATGGTGAAATAATCCACTAAGGGGCCTAAAGGAAGAGGAAGAAAACACCAATCTAACAAAAATGAAAAAGTGTACTCTGAGTTTAAAAAAAAAAAAGGCCTAAGGTTGTCTCTTCATTTATTCGGTATTCAGGGGAAGGAGAAAGGGGCAAGTGAGGGTATCAGTACCGGGTGGGAATTGGAGTTTCTACTTATTTCTCAGTTCTTTCTCCCTTCTCTCCAACCTAGTTTATCTCCCCCCCCCTCTCCCATTTCCAGTCTTTTCTCTCTTACCTTCCTCCCCAACTAGTCTCCATTCCTCCTCTCCCCCTGCACATTCTTGCTCAGTTTTCTGATTTTTTTCCTCCCTCAATGAGCTCTCATATTAAGATTTAGTCATCACACCAAGCCTCATTCTCTCTCCTCATTGGTTCCTTCCCTCCTCCCTCTCTCATCAGTATGGCCTAACAGTGCACACTGAGGGGAAATTGCAGGAGTATCCATCAGCTCACTCTTTCCCTACAACGATCCTGCCTCAGCCTCTATCCACAGTGTTTGCGCCAAAAGCCAGGAATTCACAGCACCAGGGTCCAGCAAGGGAAACCAAGTTGCCTCCCCCCCTCCCCTCCTTACAAGCCAGTTGTATCTAAGAAGTGGCACTCTGGTACAGGACCTACAGCAGCTTCCTTTGCGTGTTTCATGCCCATTGGGTATTTGTTTTCCTAACCATGGGAAGCTCTTGACACCTTCAGGAAAGGCAGTGAATAAATAGTGGTGAATGCTGTGTGTGTGCCAGTTTATATCTATTTATTTTTGCTTACACTAGTAACTTTTTTATTATATATGTAAGTTTTCAGTGATGGAATAGTTATGCACATAAGCTGAAAAATGATACAAACAGACATGGTCAGGTTTCTGCAGTATACATACTGTAAAGAATGTGTAAAAACATAATTTTTACACAGATCATACATATTGTCAGCAGCAATAATAGCATTCAGTATTTAAGCCAAAGATGCATTTCCCCATTGATAGTAGGGCTGAATTAGCCATGCTGTCATGGGAACTGTCCATCAGGGCCCAGGAGGCGGAGCTTCTGAGTAGAACACAGAGCTTTGCTCTGTGCGGCTGCGCATGCCTTCCCGCACAGAAAAAGTCTCTCCTCAGTCTGTTTTTTCCGCGCGCGGGAGCTAGTTTCTCCTCAGGCTACTTTTTTCGAAAACAGAGAGAAATGTCCCAAAAACGAGCACCCAGGCTTCCGGGGTTCAAACCTTGCGGTTGCGGCAAAATCATGTCCATCACTGATGGACATATGATAGCTGCTACCGCTGCCTGGGACTGGACCATCAACAAGGCCGATTGTCAGCATTGCGCCAAGATGTCCCCGCAAGCCAGGCGACGGAGGGGGCCATAAGATCTAGGCCCTGAAAGTCGCAAAATCGGGGTCCTCTGCCCTGCTTTCGGAGGCACAATTATTGCCGGGACCCAGGAAGCATAAGACCCCTCAGGTAAAAAGGGCAGCATCCATGCAACCCACTACGTCCAGACCAGAAAAAATGGAGGGCGAAGACAGAGCCCGGAGTCTAGGCCTTCATAGCCATGACTCGACGAGGCATACCGGACAGCGGCACTCGAAGGAGCCGAGGCCGCAAGAAGCTGGGGTCTCAATTAAATCTGCCTTGTCAGTGTCGATGCCAATTCGCCATGAGTTGGGGACCCGACCGAAGCAGGCTGACTCATCAGCGCCTAAATCGATGCACTCCAAGGACTCTATGTCGAGACATAAAACATCGACGCATACGAGGCCGAAGCAGACGCACACAACGTCGTCTACTCCACAGAGCGACGCAACTCCACAGAAATCATCTGGATCATCGCTGAAGCTGACGCAGTCGACACTGGAAGTGCCTACATCGACGCAAAAACCGAAAAGCTCGACACAGACAGCGTCTACTTCGACACAGAGTGCAACACTGACGCACAAAACAAACCAGCGGCTCACGTCACTTCGCAAAAACCACAGCTGTCAAAATCGACGCAGGACAAATCTAAACAGGCGCACTCAAGACCTATATCGAAAACGACTCAGCCGCACACCTCAACCCATATCTCCAAGGGAAAAACCCATGCAATGAGTGTCCACAGCCACAGTCATAGAGTAGCAGGACTCACAGGTAGCGGCCGAAAGGATTCCACTTGGAAACAGGAAGAGTACTTAATCCTTCCCCCATTAGCTTCCATAGCTCACATTCCTCGAATCACTCCAAATCACCCGAGAGTGAGCAGGGTACATCGAGACCGCACTGGGAAGGGGACTACATGAGGACTACCTCCTCATCCTCCTCCTCATCCCTGAGATGTTCAAGATCTCCTCCAGCAGGGGAAGACCTATCACAATCTCCACCACCCAAGAAAGGAAAGAAAACTACGGTACAGGGAAATGACACGTCGCCCCCATCCGGGAGAGACATATGGCAAACAGAGAATGCCACCACAGACCAATGATGCATTTTTACAGTTGTCATCAGCCCTCTCAGGCCTTTTTGAGACACTGCAATCATCTTTTCAAATGCCATCCTCCCCCCGTAGGTACTGTGTCCCCTTCACCTCATCGCCGGAGAAAGTCCGAAACCCTTCTCCACCAAACCCGTCACCTCATCCGATAGAAAAGACGGACGTGAACTCGGATTCTCCTCCATATTCTGCCACATCATCAACTGGCTACCCTTCTGATCCTCCAGAGGATACCCCTGAACCTTATTTGCCTCCGGAGGACCTATCCTATCCCAAATTCCTTGACAAATTGGGAAAACTACTTAACTTACAGGTCCAAAAGACACAAGACCCTAGAGCAACAACGTTGGGCTTGCTTAAAATATTTGATGTTCCAGCTGAACCAGCCTCTTTACCATCCCACAAGGTACTGGATTCAGTGATGAAAAATCGTGGGAGACTCCGTATACTATCCCACCAGTCTCCAAAAAGACAGACCTAAAATTCCGAATGCAAAAGTCTAAATTCTACTCTACGACACAACTTCCCCATTCTTCACTGGTCATGGAGTCTGCAATGCAGTGAGCCAAGCGATCTAGGCTGCATGCATCAACACCACCTGGTAAAGACCAAAATATCCTGGATGAATTCGGAAAGAGATCATATCGGTCATCTATGCTATCCTCCAGGATTAGCCAACACCAATTTTACTTGGTCCAATATTTCTATGAAAATATTCAAACATTGAAGGCAGTTCTGCCTGCTCCAGAAGAACCAATCATAGCTCAGCCGATACAAGACCTGGAGGAGGGCATTAGGCATTTTCTCCGATCAGTGTATGAATCTCTCAAGTCATCAACTCATACATCTGCCGCAGCCATTGCCGCCCGCTGCATGGCTTGGCTTCACTCCAGTGCCATTAGAGAAGACCTTCATGAGCATCTAGCGAACTTACCATGTAAAGGTGACAACCTGTTCGGGAACAAGTTCCAGGAAACGGTGTTGAACTTGAAAGACCAAGCCCTGGCTGTTCAATCGTTGACCATTCCTCGTCCTTTGCCACACAAAAGAGGTATTACTCTGCTACCCGCAGACAGCAATACCAGCGACATCCCTACAGGCAATACCAGCAATTTCGTCCTGCTCCATACAACCCTCCGCAATGGACGGCGACCCCACCGCTGCAAGCGAGGAGGGGCAGAGCGAGGCAGCAGAGAACACAGACACAGCAGCCTCAACAGACAGCCAAACCGGGCCATCTTTTTAATGCCTCTGCCACTTTCACTGCCACTAAACCCCCCGGGAAGAATCACCTCTTGCCTTCCATATTGGGAAGCCATAACCACAGATCTATGGGTTCTGGAAATTGTGCGACAGGGATATCAACTTCGTTTCTGCACCAAGCCTAATCTGCCCCACCTAATTCCAGCTCTAATTCCAGATCATCAACAACAATTGACACGAATAATTTCAACCCTACTTCAACAGCGGGTGATACAACAGGTTCCTATCATGCTCATCATAAGGGTTTTTCTTCATCTTATTTCCTGATTCCAAAGAAAACAGGGGGCCAGCGTCAAATTCTGGATTTACGGGAGCTGAACAAACATCTCATCAGGGAGAAATTCAAAATGGTCTCCCTGAAGACTATATTGCCTCTTCAACCCAGGGACTGGATGTGCTCCTAGATCTAAAAGATGCTTACACACACATTCCTATCCACCACTCTTCGTGGCGATACCTCTCTTTCCAGTTTTGGGAACGACACTTCCAATACAGAGTACTACCCTTCGGCCTTTCGTCAGCCCCCAGTGTCTTCACCAAGTGCATGGCAGTGGTGGTGGCACATCTTCGCCAGAAAAGGCATCAAATTTTTCCTTACCTAGACGACTGGCTTCAGCGGTTGAGGGGCGCCTCGCAACCAGGCGCGGGTGAGCGGGGAGGCCTTTTTCCATCTTGGGCCCCCGCAGTAACTTGATTTCCAACATGAAAAATTGAGAAGTGAGAGGGGAAGTGAACATCGGGAGGTGAGATGAAACTGCGAGAGAGAGAGATCACGCCCCCTCCCACGACATCACTGAGAGCTTTGGCGGTTGAGGGGCGCCTCACCACCAGGCGCGGGTGAGCGGTGAGGCCTTTTTCCATCTTGGGCCCCCGCAGTAACTTGATTTCCAACATGAAAAATTGAGAAGTGAGAGGGGAAGTGAACATCGGGAGGTGAGATGAAACTGCGAGAGAGAGAGACCACGCCCATCCCACGACGTCACTGAGAGCTTCGTCCGCAGTTGAAAAGCGCATCACCACCAGGCGCCGCGTACCGTGCATCGCGCGCCGAAGGGGCGCGACAAAGGGGTTCTCCCCTTTGTGCACCCCTTCGTGCAATCCTTGGTGCCTCATTTAATATTCTTTTGTTGGTACTTTTTCTGTTATCTAACCCTTTCTTCCAAGTTATTTACCCTTTTGGCTTGTTAACAAGTTTAGTTTTAATTGTTCATTGTATCAGACTATGGAATTGTTTTTCCTGCTGTTTTTGTTTTATGTAAACCGGTATGATTTACATTTAATGTAAGAATGTCGGTATATAAAAATTAAAAATAAATAAATAAATAAAATAAAATTGTAGCGTCGTCACCGCAGACCCTCAAAGCATAACTTCACCAAAAGTTACACTGCCTACAATGTTTGGGAATCATAGTAAACCATCAAAAGTCCAATCTGGTACCGACACAATCTCTGCAATTCATTGGGACGTGTCTGGACACCTTCAGCACCAGAGCCTTTCTCCCGACAGAGCGGTGACTAGAGATGCGATGGCTTTTGCGCTCCACCCGGTTGCTCAAGCAACTATCGAGACGAATCCTCATACTCTTGGGTCACATGGCGGCAGCCATTCATACGGTTCCAAATACGCAACTACACATGCGTCGCCTGCAATGGGGACTCAAATGGCAGTGGAAAACAGCACTTGCAACCATTAACGACCCAAGTGAAACTGACTGAATCCATCAACACTCAGGAAGGGAGCGTTGTTCACGATACCCCCTCCACCCCCACCCCCACAACACGGTACTTACCACCGATGCCTCACGCAAGGGATGGGGAGCTCATTTAGACCATCTGCAAACACAAGGCCTCTGGTCTCGAGAGTAGAGCAATCTACAAATCAATCTACTCGAACTTGGAGCGATAAAGAACGCTCTCCAAACCTTCCTTCCGCACTTAAGAGGCCGACAAGTCATGGTATACACCGACAATCAGGTGGCCATGTACTACATCAACAAGCAAGGAGGGTCCGGTTCATGGCCCCTCTGCAAGGAAACCCTGCAAATCCTGGATCATGCGTCACGCCATTCAATCCACCTTGAAGTGACGTATCTACCGGGAGCCATCAACACTCAGGCCGACCGCCTGAGTCGTATATTCTAACATTACAAGTGGTCACTCAATCAACAGGTTGCAGATACACTGTTCGAACAATGGGGGTCAACCATCGATCGACCTCTTTGCGACAGAACTCAATGCGAAGCTCCCTCGCTTTTGCTCCGTCTGGACCAGCAACCATTGAGTGTCTCAAGATGCGTTCCTCCTTCCGTGGACAGAAACTCTGATGTATGCGTTTCGTCCAGTACCCCTCATTACCAGAACGTTACAAACGTGCATAAGCGACGCAGCACAGTTAATTCTGATAGCACCAGCGTGGTCACGCCAACCTACTACACCTATCAATAACGCAACCAATAGCACTACCAGATCGCAGGGATCTGTTGACGCAGGAACAAGGAACATTGCTCCATCCCATGCACAAATCACTACATTTGACAGCATAGAGATTGAGCGGCTCCTCTTGACGGAACAGGGATTATCAGTCTCCACGCAAACTATACTTCTCGCCTCAAGAAAACCATCCACGCAAAGGAATTTTAGCTTCAAATGGAAGAGATATTCATGCTGGTGCTCTGCAAAAGGGTATACCTCCAATAGACCGTGCACCAGAAGTACTATCGGACTATCTTCACTCGTTATACATTACGGGACTGGCAACTTCTTCAATCAGAGTACATCTCAGTGCGATAGCGGCCTACCACCGGCTGTATAGAGGGCAACCCATCTCTGTCCAGCCCTGTGTCTCCCGTTTCCTGAAGGGCCTGATTCACCTCCGATTTCCAAATCACCGATACCATGGAATCTGAATGTTGTACTGGAACAATAATGGTGGCCCCCTTTGAACCGATGGAGGCGGCACACATTAAATATCTTACATGGAAAGTAGTATTTCTCATTGCCGTAATATCCACACACAGAGTCAGTGAACTACAGGCTCTGGTACACTACAGCTCATATATGCAATTCTATCATCACAAGGTGGTACTTCGCATGCATCCTTCTTTCCTTCCGAAAGTAGTCAGCCAGTTCCACTTGAACCAATCAATTGAATTACCCACATACTTTCCCAAGCCTCACCAAAATGATAGAGAGAGATTATTGCACTCCTTGGACTGTAAAAGAGCACTAGCATATTATAAACGAAGAACGCATTCAGAGTCAAGAGCCTCTCAACTATTTCTCTTTCAACCCGAACACTCCCGGTCTACTGGTAGCAAAACGGACCATATCTAGCTGGATAATCCAGTACATTCAATTCTGTTAAACAAAACACAACTTAACCTTGCCTTCACAACCTAATGCACATCAAGTGAGGGCAGTATCAGCCTCCCTGGCCCATCTTCGACATGTGGCGACCATAGATATTTGCAAAGCAGCCACCTGGTCATCTGTACATACATTCACATCTCATTACTGTCTGGATCAACAAACTGATGCTAAACTTGGACGAGTTATTCTACAAACTATGTCCACCTGAACCTTTACTTGACTATCCACAAACTTATATCATGTATACTACTTTCCTAAATACCTGTGTGCGTGATTGGGAGCTTAGGACTCCCATGACAGCATGGCTAATTCAGCCGTGCTATCAATGGGAAAAAGCAAGTTTGCTTACCGTAAACGGTGTTTCAGTAGATAGCAGGATGAATTAGCCATGCTGACCCACCCACCTCCCTGGATAGTCATTCACTTACATGAGTACGCTACTAAATCACAGACTGAGGAGAGACTGTTTTTTCTGCACGGGAAGGCACTCGCAGCCACACAGAGCAAAGCTCTACTCAGAAGCTCCACCTCCTGGGTCATGATGGACAGTTCCCATGACAGCATGGCTAATTCATCCTGCTATCTACAGAAACACCGTTTACGGTAAGCAAATAGAGATGTTTTCTGATGTAATGAGTAGGTTTTATGTATTTCTTAAATACATCCTTCAATCTAATGCTCCTTATCATTGAGACAACCAAACAACTTACATCAACCCTACAGGACGATCTCGCTGTTAAACTTGAGTCCATAAAGGTTAATTCTACGATCGAGGATTTTGACTGTCAATTATCTAAGAACATAAGAAATTGCCATGCTGGGTCAGACCAACGGTCCATCAAGCCCAGCATCCTGTTTCCAACAGAGGCCAAACCAGGCCACAAGAACCTGGCAATTACCCAAACACTAACAAGATCCCATGCTACTGATGCAATTAATAGCAGTGGCTATTCCCTAAGTAAACTTGATTAATAGCTGTTAATGGACTTCTCCTCCAAGAACTTATCCAAACCTTTTTTGAACCCAGCTACACTAACTGCACTAACCACAACCTATGGCAACAAATTCCAGAGCTTTGTTGTGCATTGACTGAAAAAGAATTTTCTCCGATTAGTCTTAAATGTGCTACTTGCTAACTTCATGGAATGACCCCTAGTCCTTCTATTATTCGAAAGTGTAAATAACTGATTCACATCTACTCGTTCAAGACCTCTCATGATCTTAAAGACCTCTATCATATCCCCCCTCAGCCGTCTCTTCTCCAAGCTGAACAGCCCTAACCTCTTCAGCCTTTCCTCATAGAGGAGCTGTTCATCCCCTTTATCATTTTGGTTGCCCTTCTCTGTACCTTCTCCATCGCAACTATATCTTTTTTGAGATGCAGCGACCAGAATTGTACACAGTATTCAAGATGCGGTCTCACCATGGAGCGATATAGAGGCATTATGAAATTTTCCCTTTTATTCACCATTCCCTTTCTAATAATTCCTAACATTCTGTTTGCTTTTTTGACTGCTGCAGCACACTGAGCTGACGATTTTAAAGTATTATCCACTGTGATGCCTAGATCTTTTTCCTGGGTGGTAGCTTCTAATATGGAACCTAACATGGTGTAACTTCAGCAAGGGTTATTTTTCCCTATATGCAACACCTTGCACTTGTCCACATTAAATTTCATCTGCCATTTGGATGCCCAATCTCCAATCTTGCAAGGTCCTCCGGTAATCTATCACAATCCGCTTGTGATTTAACTACTCTGAATAATTTTGTATCATCCGCAAATTTGATAACCTCACTTGTCGTATTCCTTTCCAGATCATTTATATATATATATATTGAAAAGCACCGGTCCAAGTACATATCCCTGAGGCACTCCACTGTTTATCCTTTTTATTTGAGAAAATTGACCATTTAATCCTACTCTGTTTCCTGTCTTTTAACCAGTTTGTAATCCATGAAAGGACATTGCCTCATATCCCATGACTTTTTAGTTTTCTTAGAAGCCTCTCATGAGGGACTTTGTCAAACGCTTTCTGAAAATCCAAATTCACTACATCTGCCGCTTCACCTTTATCCACATGTTTATTAACCCCTTCAAAAAAATGAAGCAGATTTGTTAGGCAAGACTTGCCTTGGGTAAATCCATGCTGACTGTGTTCCATTAAACCATGTCTTGCTATATGCTCTACGATTTTGATCTTTAGAATAGTTTCCACTATTTTCCCGGCACTGAAGTCAGCCTCACTGGTCTATAGTTACCCGGATTGCCCCTGGAGCCTTTTTTAAATATTGGGGTTACATTGGCCATCCTCCAGTCTTCAGGTACAATGGATGATTTTAATAATAGGTTACAAATTTTAACCAATAGATCAGAAATTTCATTTTTTAGTTCCTTCAGTACCCTAGGATGCATACCATCCAGTCCAGGTGATTTGCTACTCTTTAGTTTGTCAATCTGGCCTACTACACCTTCCGGGTTCACAGTGATTTCGTTCAGTTCGTCTGACTCATCACCCTTGAAAACCATCTCCGGAACTGGTATCTCCCCAACATCCTCATTAGTAAACACGGAAGCAAAGAATTAATTTAGTCTTTCTGCAATGGCCTTATCTTCCCTAAGAGCCCTTTTAACCCCTCGGTCATCTAATGGTCCAACCAACTCCCTCACAGGTTTCTTGCTTTGGATATATTTTTAAAAGTTTTTATTATGAGTTTTTGCCTCCATGGCCAACTTAATTTCAAATTCTGTCTTCGCCTGTCTTATCAATGTTTTACACTTAACTTGACAATGCTTATGTTTTATCCTATTTTCTTCAGATGGATCCTTTTTCCAATTTTTGAAGGATGTTTTTTGGCTAAAATAGCCTTTTTCACCTCACCTTTTAACCATGACTGTAATCGTTTTGCCTTCCTTCCACCTTTCTTAATGTGTGGAATACATATGGACTGCGCCTCTAGGATTGTATTGTTAAACAATGTCCATGCCTGTTGAACACTTTTAACCTTTGCAGCTGCACCTTTCAGTTTCTAACTATTTTCATTTTATCAAATTTTCCCTTTTGAAAGTTTAGTGTTAGAGCTGCAGATTTACATATTGTCCCCCTTCCAGTTATTAGTTTAAATTTGATCATGTTATGATCACTATTGCCAAGTGGCCCCACAACCGTTATCTCTCTCACCAAATCCTGCGTTCCACTAAGAATTAAATCTAAAATAGCTCCCTCTCTTGTTGGTTCCTGAACCAATTGCTCCATGAAGCAGTCATTTATTACATCCAGGATCTTTGTCTCTAGCAAGTCCTGATGTTACATTTACCCAGTCAATATGGGGGTAATTAAAATCTCCCATTATTATTGCACTGCCAAATTGGTTAGCTTCCCTGATTTCTCTTCACATTTGATCATCTGTCTGACCATTTTGTCCAGGTGGACGGTAGTATACTCCTATCACTATACTTTTTACCAACACACCTGGGATTTCTACCCAGAGTGTAGATTCTACTGAGCATTTAGTCTCTTGTATGATCTTTATCCTATTGGACTCTATACCCTCCCAGACATAAAGTGCCACACCCTCACCAAGTTGATCCTCCCTATCATTGAGATATAATTTGTACCCTGATATAGCACTGTCCCATTGGTTATCCTCCTTCCACCAAGTCTCTGTGATGCCAATTATGTCAATCTCATCATTTGCTGCTTTACACTAACTCTCCCATCTTACTTCTTAAACTTCTGGCATTGGCATACAGACATTTCAAAGTGTGGTTTTTTTTTTTGTATTAACAACCTGCTTTTCAGTTGTTACGGATAATTCGGAAATCATTAGCTTCGGTGATTTTTTACACGTAGCCACATGGTCTATGTTTGCTTTTAATGGAACCTCTGTGTTGGGATGCCCTAACTCTCCTGTTTCATTAGTATCCTTCAAGGATACATTTCTCCAAACCATGAACTGCCGAGTGACTGTCTGCTTTCCCCCTTGTTCTAGTTTAAAAGCTGCTCTGTCTCCTTTTTGAAAGTTAGTGCCAGCAGCTTGGTTCCACTCTGGTTAAGGTGGAGCCCATCCTTTCGGAAAAGTCTCTCCTTTCCCCAAAAGTTTCCCCAGTTCCTTACAAAACTGAATCCCTCTTCCCTGCACCATCGTCTCATCCACGCATTGAAACTCTGGAGTTCTTCCTGCCTCTGGGGACCTGCACATGGAACAGGAAGCATTTCAGAGAATGCCACCCTGGAGGTTCTGGATTTCAGCTTCCTAAATTTGGCTTCCAGAACCTCTCTCCCACAGTTTCCTATGTCGTTGGTGCTCACATGTACCACGACAGCCGGCTCCTCCCCAGCACTGTCTATAATCCTATCTAGGTGACACATGACGTCTGTCACCTTCGCACCATGCAGGCAAGTTACCAGGCGGTCCTCATATCCACCAGCCACCCTGCTATCTACGTTTCTAATAATCGAATCACTAATTACGTTGGCCTGCCCAACCCTTCCCTCCTGGGTAGTAGCCCTGGGAGACTTGTCCTCCATGCAAGAGAACAATACATCACCTGGAGAACAGGTCCTTGCTACAGGATCACTTCCTGCTACACAAGGGTGATGTCCTCCTACTGGGAGACCTTTCTGATCCAAGGCAGCACTGGGGCTGCCAGACTGGATTTGGGACTTGGCTACTATGTCCCTGAAGGTCTCATCAATGTACCTCCATGTCTGCCTCAGCTCCTCTGAGTCTGCTACTCTAGCCTCCAGAGATCGGACTCATTTCCTGAGAGCCAGGAGCTCTTTGCACCGAGTGCGCACACACACAATCTGTCACCAGCGGGTAAAAAATCATACCTGTGACACTCAATGCAAAAGACTGGAAAGCCCCTCTCTTGCTGCTGGACTGCTGCCTTCATCTTAGTTTTATTGAATTCCTAGTTAAGTTGAGGATACTAAGGGAGTTGGAATGAGAGTACTTTAAATTTACAGGTAAATTTACTAATTAATCAGCTAGTGTCCTACAAGGGGATGATTAAACTTTCAATAAGGGCTGGTACAATAGTATGATTTAGATAAGATCCTGATTGATTTTTAATGAGAGAGTGTCTTGTGCCTAAAAATCAAGGGTTGATTGTGTGGGAAAGACACCAACTTAGACAAATTTAAGAGTGACTCAGTTGCAAAATATAAAAAGTTCCAACGAGATGACTTTGACTACCGGAAGGGGTATGTATACCCTTGGAGGACTCATCAGGGGATGAAATTACAACAGTGCCTATGCAAGGAGCTCATTCAGAAATGCCCCCAGAATCCTCTTCGGCCTACTATCTGTTTGATAGGCAGAAACAGATAGTAGGCCTAAGAGGATTCAGGGGGCATTTCTGAATGAGCTCCTTGCATAGGCGCTGTTGTAATTTCATCCACAACAGCCTCATGCACCTCAACCTTTTTTAGAAATCCCTCAGCCTCAAAAAAAACGATACCCTCGATCTCGAGGTCGTCCAGCATTACAACAGAGTTCTTGCATCACCAGAACAATACGCCAGCAGCAACATCATCTTGCCAATCCATGGCAGTGACTTCAAATCATCATGGCCTGGTTTTCAATCTTTCATACCTACATCTGAATTCAAGATTTTGGAGAAAGGACTTTCATTGATACGAACTTGTTTATTTAATCCTTTTGATATACAGATTCACTTATACAGGTTTTCTGATTGTTAAAATTAAAATTATTCTTATTAGATTCTCCATCACCACCTGATAACTCTATTTTGGCTAATAATTCTAGATGGGTACCTCCACTGACCCTGTTCTTCTAACTTTTGAGAAAATGGTACAGTCAGAATTTAAAAATGTGGTTTTGGCCCTCATAGTGTGAAGTTTAATACTTAAAAAGCTGCCATAAGCTCTCTAGTCAACGACCAGAACATCGTCATTAAAGCAGTGGATAAGGGGGGAGGGATCATGATCTTAGAATCGCATATGTGGAGGAGATTACTCACCAATTACAAGATCCCATTTTTTACTGTCCATTACATTCTGATCCCACCTCCGCTCTACAGACCACAATTAAAGACCTTATAGCAGATGCCCTTGACCATAAATTTATCACTACTCGTGAAGCACGTTTTCTTTGTGGAACACCCAATTGCCCCTACCTTCTACGTCCTTCCCAAAATACATAAATCGCTGTGTAACCCTCCCAGATGTCCGATAGTCTCAGGGATTGGGTCCCTGCTAGAACCATTATCCAAATTTGTTGATGTATTCCTTCAACCTTTTGTTCCACTCAGCCGATCCTATATAAGAGAATCTGCCCATTTAATCATGACATTACAATTTCTATTCCACAAACTTCATTTTTCTTTGTTACCTTAGACATAGTATCCTTATATTCTAATATACCACAGGCAGGAAGCCCTTGTTCTCATTGAAAATACCCTTGACTCTCGCCCCAGACCACACCGTGTACCCACGGATTTTTTAGAGGCAATAACAAGACTGGCTTTGACATGTAATTTTTTCCTCTTTAACTCAGTCTACTACCAGCAAATCAAAGGCACCGCGATGGGTGCCACTATAGCCCCTAGCATCGCCTGCCTATACGTTGCTAACTTCGAAGATAAATTTATATACCCTTCCTCTTGCTGGTCAAATATTTATTTTTTGGTCCGTTACATTGATGACGTTTTTATGATTTGGTTGGGCACAGACATTCCATTCTTTGTTCTTAGACTGGTTGAATAGTTGTAACCCTCATCTACAGTTGAAATTAAACATACACTCCTCTAAGATTTCCTTCCTTGACATCTGCATTTCCTGTGACTCTCATAGTTTCATGATGTCTATTTTCAGAAAAGCTGCTGACTGCAGCACGCTTCTGTCTTTTGACAGCCACCATCCTCAAGTTCTCAAAAACATCCCATCTGGTCAGTTTTTAAGGCTTAGATGTCTCTGCACCTCTAAATCCGATTACATCTTAAAAGCTCAGGAAATGATGACCCAATTTAAGGAAAGGGGTATCTTCACACGATTTTGAAAAAAGCATTCAAAAGAGCTTTATTTGCTAATCAAGATCTACTTTTTATACCCCAACCTAGATCCTCCGATGGCGTTATAAATTGCATTTTACCTTATTCAGTTCATAGTAAAACTGTGGTATCCATCATCTGTCGTTACTGGCCTCTGTTGTCTATACATAATTGTTTCAGATACCCTCTCCGTTTTACCTTTCATAGAGATAGAAACTTATGAGATTTGTTAGTCCACTCAGAGCTGTCCCCACTATGTAGTCCTCTCTCTGTCTATAATGGTCATAATCCTTGTGAAGGATGTTCAGTATGCCCTTTATCGTTATCCTTATCCTTGACCTCTTTCACCCACCCTCAATCCAATAAAATGTATGCGTTAAAATTTAATTCGAACTGTTCTACATCCGGTGCAATCTATATTATCCTATGCCTGTGTCAGAAGATTTATGTTGGAAAAACAAGGGCCATCAAAACTAGAATAATTGAGCATAGATTCAGTCTTCATAATCTCCATAAAAATGCTCCATTAATTCCACATTGGATTGACCAATCACATGACATCTCTGACCTTCAATTTATTGTAATCAGTGATTTCTCCCCCATATCGTTGGGGCGATTTCTCAGAAATCCTGATTCACAGAGAACAAAGGTGGATATTTAACTTGAACAGCCTGACACTTTATGGTCTAAGTAAAGAAATCGAATGGCGTTATTTTACTTAGTTTGTTTTCAGGTCCTCTTTCTGTTTTTACTATGCTGTATTAGTTCTCTTTCACGTCCGGTTTGCAGTGTCGTCTTCTGATTGGTTGTTGAATTTCGCGCCAAACTTTTTCATGTTAAATGGCCACTAGTTACATGTAACTATTGCACTCCCAGTGACGCTTAATGTTGAATACATCGCAGGTATGTTTTGAAGCTTTTTTGTTTAAAACATGCTGTTGCCATCTATCTCTATGTCCACACTGTTTATTTGCCGATTCTTAATGTATTTATCTTTTACTTTTTAGAATAACTAAAGTTTCGTCTGTCCCTCCCGATGCAGCCTTGCGGCGAAACAGTGGTCTGTGTCGGGGGACCCGCTTTGTAAACAAATTTGGTTATGATAACACTCTGGAGTTGCTGTTTTGCGTGAATACACTTTATTATTGAATTTTGTGTGGACATTGAATTTATTCTGCACATTCTCCTGGTTTATTTGATTTTTTTAAATTTACCCCATATATATATATTTTTTTTTAATTAATATAGAGAGTGTGTGGCATTAATGAAAAGATACTGTTCCTAAATAAAAAGACTGTTTGTTTTACAAAGCAATAAAACAGATCACACAATAACCTTATTATCCCTGTCCACACTGCTAAGGATGTATCCCATCCTGCGATGGAGAAGGTACAGAGAAGGGCAACCCAAATGATAAAGGGGATGGAACTGCTCCCCTATGAGGAAAGACTAAAGAGGTTTAGGGCTGTTCAGCTTGGAGAAGAGACAGCTGAGGGGGGATATGATAGAGGTGTTTAAAATCATGAGAGGTCTAGAATGGGTAAATGGGAATCGGTTTTTTACTCTTTCGGATAATAGAAGGACTAGGGGGCATTCCATGAAGTTAGCAAGTAGAACATTTAAAACTAATCAGAGAAAAATTCTTCTTCACTCAATGTGCAATTAAACTCTGGAATTTGTTGCCAGGGGATGTGGTTAATGCAGTTAGTGTAGCTGGGTTTAAAAAGGGTTTGGATAAGTTCTTGGAGAAGTCCATTACCTGCTATTAATCAAGTTGATTTAGAAAATAGCCACTGCTATTACTAGCATCAGTAGCATGGGATATACTTAGTTTTTGGGTACTTGCCAGGTACTTGTAGCCTGGATTGGCCACTGTTGAAAACAGGATGTTGGGCTTGATGGACCCTTGGTCTCACCCAGTTTGGCAATTTCTTATGTTCTTGTGCCTGCCATACTCTCCTGGATAGCTAAGCATGAAAGATCCCTTTTTTAATTTACACTTAGCACTTCTCTCCTGTGTTCAATCACAAGATCCCACAATAATCTAGATAGCCATCAGCTCCAGATTGGCTGTTACCCAGGTATTTAAATGTGTCATATTTTCCTTGTCATACCTCTCCTTTAGCATATTCATATTTAGATCTCTAAGTTTTATCTTAGAGGATTTCTGGTGCAGATCTCACATTGTTTTGGTTTCCCTCTCTGGTCCACCTCCATTCTGCCTGTTCTTCCAGAGGTACAGCTTCCAGGTGAGGTTTCTGACAACCTATATAATCACTTTTTTTCTGCTAGTTAATAGTCTCTCCCTACGTACCCTAGCATTTCCCTCTGGCCATCCTGACTCCACTCCCACCTCTCTTAACTTAAATAGTTAATCTTCCCTGAAGTTCTCTTTCTGAGATCCCATTTATGTTTTATATGCTGATATTTTGCCTCTTCGGCCATCTCTTTTGAAAATCATGTTGGTCTTTTTCCTCTTTCTTTAATTTACTTTAACTTAAAGATCTGTTGCACTTTTTATAGGTTCTTTTAGTTTAGTTCACTGTTCTTCCCAGGGCTGGTGCAAGGGGATTTGGCGCCCTAGGCGAGCCTTCTCCCTTGCGCCCCCACCCCCCCCGGTCTTGGCCCCGATTCCTACCTCATTCTCGATCACGCCCGCTGACTGTGGTTTTCTGGGTCGCGAGCAGGTTGGGCACTGCTTGCGGCCCGCCAAATCTCCACTCCTCTTTGCCATCGCTTGCGGCCCCATATGGCTCACACTTAGCACAAGGGTCTCTGGTGCCCGGGGGCCAATGCATTTGTGTGCCTCTCCAGCATCCCCCTCGTAATCCTTCTTGTACTAATGTTTAAGGTCACAGAAAATCAGTGGCATCTCTAGACAGAAGAATTTGGGGGGGGGGGGGGGGAGCCAAAATGACATTTCTTCATCACACCCACCTCTATAGCATGGATCCTGCTTTAAAATTGGTTATAAAAGAAAGTGTTAATAAAAAAGTCCAAAGGGTCTTCTGCGTAATTTTAAAAAGCTGGCCAGTTTCACACTTCTAGTAAAACTACTATAAAATTATTTGATAGCCTCATTCAACTAATTCTATATGGTTATGAAAGTGAAGTCTGGAATATATAGGAAGGGACAGAATGTCAATACAAATCCTGCACCTCCAGTTCTGTAACTCTGTGCATCCACTGAAATTCCCCCAAACAATGGAGCTTGGATGTTTCCCTTACAGCTCATCATACTAAAAGATATTTTCAAATTCTGGTGTCACCTCACAGTAACATCAGCACAAACACCTTTCACTGTCAGACATATTGTGAGCTAACACAAAACCTCGCAAAAAAGACACTCAAAATCTATACTGCAATCCCATCGTAACATAACAGTAATAACCCTACCTGTGATTAAGCAAGGGTAAATATTACACTGGGTCCTAGAATACCAATACACCACCTACTGAGGAAACAAAACAAACCAGATTGCTATAGATCCCTATGCTAGCAGAATCTCTCATCATGGTCACACACACAGAGCAGAAACAGACCCTCACCAAATACAGAATACAAAATAAAGGAGCACAAATTAGACAAAAACTGAAATGGAAACCCCAAGAAGCCAGACTCTGTGTATTAATAATGGAAAAACAGAACCACCATTCCTCATAAAACAATAAAATCAAGAAACATAAAGCATCAGTTATAATAGTAAAACCATACTAATAAAAGAATATTTTAAAACTACTGATAAATAGAATTTCTATTCATTAAAATCATATACATTTTTTACAATTTCCCAAACACCAATAAAATATTTCAAAACAGCACATATATCAAATATCACCCAATAATTAAAACTAATAACGATTTTAAAAAGCCCCTGCTATCCATGCATTGAAGCTCTTGATTTCCAGTCACCCTGATATTGTCGAGGATTAGGAGGTTATCCTGTCTCTCTCACACATACTCACATGTCCATTCTCTCTCACCCATACACTGTCACATACATACACATTCATGCTCTTATACCCACCATAACCTCTCGCTCTCACAGACACTGACACACTCTCAGGTGTAAGACACTCTCTCCCCAACACACACTCCCCCCCCCCCCCCACACACACACACTTACGCCCCTGGATTGTTTCATACACACTCATGCTCTCACTCTCACTGGCTCCTTCTCATACACACAAAAACACACACACACACACAGGCAAGCTACCAGTCATTCTCATACTGACCCCCAGGCAGGCTCCCATTAATTTTCACACCACTCCCTCCCCATCCTCCAGGCAGGCACCAATTCATTCACACACACACACACACACACACACACACATGCATCACACATAGGCAGGCACCTATTCTCACACATACAAACCCCAGGAAAGACACCCATTCATTCTCATACACAGGCACACCCTCAGGCAGGCACCCATGCATTCACACACACACACCCCCAGGCAGACTCCCATTCATACACATGCACACTCTAAAGGCAGACCCCCTTTCTTTCTTTTCCTAGCAACCTCAGAGCCTCTCTCATTCCTCTGCTGCCACTGTCACTGATGCTGCGTGGCTATTGGGGAAGCACTGATTGCTGCTACTGGCACTGAAGCCCATTCTGCTGCCTCCCCTCTGCAGGCCCCGTGAGCTTCCATTTCCTCCATGCTGATCTCCTACATTGTGAGATCCGCATAGAGAAAGTGCTACTCTTGCACATTCCCAAAGATTACATGTGCCAATCAGTAAAAAGTAATTTTTTTTTTTTACACTTTGCTGTCTGATCTTAGTTTTCTAATCGGTTGGTCACAGGATTTTTTTTCCACCTTTCCTTTCTTATTTTTTTTGCCAATTCCTTTTATATTGTCTTTTTTTCTATTTCTTTTCTCTCCATCTGTCTTCTTCCCTCAAAATCAGTCAGGTTTTCATTCTCACATGCTTTCTCTCTCTCTCTCACACACACACACGCACACACACATGCTCTCTCTCATACAATCATTCATACCTAGTCTCTCACTGGCACATGCTGTCTGTCTCTCACACACACAGACTTTCTCTCACTCCCACATGCTATCTTGCTCAAGCACAGGCTCTCACTGTCACATACTCTCTCTCATACAATCATTCATACACACAGTCTCTCACTGGCACATGCTGTCTGACTCACACACACACAGAGGCTCTCACATGCTGTCTCTGCAAACATTCAGGTCCTCACTCCCACACACAGTCTCTCAACTCACTCTCACACACAATCTCTCAACTCATCTCATACACGCACACACACACACCCTCTACAGACCCTCAGCCTCTCTCTCACCTCTGGGCCTCCTCTTCATGGGTCGCCGCAGGATGGGCTCTGCAGCGGCCCTGGTCTTCTTGGGCCACCCGCAATGTGGGATTTGCGGCGGCCCGTAAGCGCTGCTCCTCTTCTGCACGTGGCTGATGCTGCTCCTCTTCCGGCACGCGGCTGATGCTGCTACTCCTTCCTGCCCACGTGGATCCGGCAACATTTTTCTTCCGGGTCCGGGGGGGCAGGAAGGAGGAGGAATATTTGCAGGCTTAGAGCGCCCTATTTTTTCGGACCGTGGTGATATGAGGTCCACCACGGCCCTGCCGATCTTCGGCGGCCATATGAGCCTTCTTATCTGCCACCAGCGGCTCGGCGCCCCCTGATGCTAGGCACCCTAGGCGATCGCCTAGTTCGCCTAGTGCTTTCACAGGCCCTGGTTCTTCCATTTCACCAACCTCTTCCAACCCTGTCAGTGCTTTCATGGCATATTTCCTTTCTTTTTTTTTTTTTTTTTCATATATCAAAGTTGGTATGTGAACCAGGTCTAATAGAACATTTTCCATCCTCTGAGAGACTCTGGAAGGGAAATTCAGAAGCTTTCTACTTGTAACTGATTTCACAAATAAGATAGTCCATTTCTAGCAGGTTAAAATCTCCCACAAAAGTGACCTTCAGTCTTACCTTTTGGATATTTTTTATCAGATCTTTTCTGTATTGGAGGTCTGTAGATCACACTGGTATAGATGGAAGTGCAATTTCCCCTTTCCAAGAGATTCCACAGCATCACCTCCTTTTCCCATTCCCCCTTAGTTTTTACATAGCTACTCCTCCCCCGTTTCTGCCATCCCTATCCTTCCTGAACAGATTATTTATTTATTTAAAACCTTTTTTATACCGGTGTTAGTGTGAACATCACATCGGTTTACAATATAACAAAATGAGTAGAAAATACAATTAACAAGGGAATAAAACAGGTGGGCGAAGAGAAACGCGGGAAAGCAGCATAGAAAGATAGTACAACTGGTGTAGAGTTCTTAACATAGGTAACTATTGGAACATATCATGTTGGATAACATCATGAATGCTAGTTATTATATACATTATTAGAACATAAAGATCACAAAGTACAATGGTAAAAGAAGATGATAGATGGTTATAGCAAGGGGGTTTGCTAGTTAAGAAATGCCTGTTTAAATAACCATGTTTTTAGTTTCTTCCTAAATTTGAGAGAACATGATTCAAGACTGAGTGCTGAGGGCAGGGTATTCCAACGTGAGGGGCCTGCGATAGTGAGGGCACGTTCCCTTGTGGTGGAAAAGTGTGCTGTTTTTAGAGAGGGCATGTGAAGGGTTCCTTTGATTGTTCTAGTGGGACAATTAAGGTGTGCAGAAGTGAAAGGAAGGTCAAGCCAGTTGGAGTGGTGGGAGTAAATGGCTTTGTGGATGATAGTGAGTGTTTTGTAAAGAATGCGAGAGGGGATGGGGAGCCAGTGGAGGTCTTTGAGAATGGGGGTTATATGGTCTGTTTTACGGGCATTTGATATGACTTTTGCCATAGCGTTTTGGAGCATTTGGAAAGGTCTTATTGTGGAGTACGGGAGACCCAAGAGTAGGGAATTGCAATAATCCAGTTTAGATGTTAGTGTGGTTTGGATCACTGTCTGGAAGTCATGGGAGTGTAGTAAGGGCTTGAGAGTTTTTTTTAGTACATTAAGTTTAAAGAATCCTTCTTTAAGGATGGAGCTGACGTATCTCTTGAGATTTAGTTGTTGGTCCAGGAGTACTCCAAGGTCTCTTACAACTGGTTGCGAGGAGATTAGCTTGAAGGCTGGGTCAAGAGCAAAGGGTGGTTTAGGGGTGGTGTGGTGGGAAATAAAAAGTAGTTCGGTTTTTGTGGTGTTAAGTGCAAGGTGGAGATTGAGGAGAGAGTTGATAGATTTAAGGCAGGTGTCCCAGTGCGATAAGGCATCTGTGATAGAGGAGTGGATTGGTATGCACATCATCGGCATATAGGTAGAATTTTAGTTTGAGATCTGAGAGGAGTTGGCAGAGCAGGGTGAGGTAGATATTGAAAAGGGTGGAGGAGAGGGAGGAATCCTGAGGAACCCCATGTAAGAGAGGATAGTGGGCAGATGTGGCATTACCTATTTTTACAGAGAATTTTCTGTTAGAGAGGTAGGAAGAGAACCAAAGAAGGGCTAAGCCTGAAATGCCAATATCTTTTAATCAGGTGAGGAGGTGGTGATGGCATATGGTATCAAAATATCGAGGAGAGCAAGAATGTAGCTGTTCCCTTGGTCCATGCCTCTGAGGAGGTGGTCAGAGAGAGTGAGGAGGAGGGATTCCGTGTTAAAATGTTTACGGAAGCCAAATTGTGCGGTGTGAAGGATCTTGTGGTCTTCAAGGTAGTTGGACAGTTGTGAGTTGACAACTCTTTCCATTATCTTGGCTATAAATGGGAGGTTTGAGATGGGGGCGGAAATTAGCAGGGTCCTTCGGGTCCAGAGAGGGTTTCTTAAGGAGAGGTTTGACCACTGCTAGTTTGTATGTCTGGGACTATGCATGTGGAGAGGGAACAATTGATGATGTCAGATATAGATTTAGCAATGGAGGTCGGAATGGAAAGGAGTGCTTTGGTGGGGATGGTGTCTGAGGGGTGGGAGGTAGGTCTAAGCTTTTTTTAGGATAGATTCAACTTCTTTGGTGGAGGTAAGCTCCAGAGTGCTTAGGGAGGCA
This sequence comes from Rhinatrema bivittatum, assembly GCF_901001135.1. Taxonomy (NCBI): domain Eukaryota; kingdom Metazoa; phylum Chordata; class Amphibia; order Gymnophiona; family Rhinatrematidae; genus Rhinatrema; species Rhinatrema bivittatum. The sequence goes on along the minus strand of NC_042615.1, from coordinate 705,039,024 downwards.
GTGGGGAGGGTCAGTTCCTGATAGTGTGGGGTGCAGGGGGTTGGTGAATCTGGAAAGGAGGTTCGCTATTTTATTGTTGAAGAATTGTGCCAGTTCTTCACATTTAGCGTGTGCTTCAGAGTCAGGAATCGTGTGTGGGATAGATTTGGTAAGGCTTGAGACGTAGGAGAAGAGTGCTTTGGGGCTATATACGTATTGGTGGATTTTTAAGGCGTAGAAGTCCTTTTTGTGTTTAAGTGTGGTGATTCTGTAGCAGTGAAGGGCTGATTTGTAGCTGGAGGTATGCTGGGGGGTGGGGTCCTTACGCCATATTCGCTCTTTTTGTCTCAGTTTATTTTTCATAGTTTTTAACTCTGAGGTGTACCATGGGTTTGAATGTTTAGAGTCAGAGTTTAGTATGCATGTGGAAGCTGGGCAGAGTTTGTTGGCTATCTCCAGCGTGAGATTGTGCCATGAAGAAAGGGCTGCATCGGGGTTGGTACAGTCAAGGTTGGGCAGGGAGATTGCTAATGCTGAGATGAGATCATCAGTGTTGCAGGACTTTCAAGAGATTATGGTAGAGTTCTTGTCAGTGTTGCTAGGGGAGGAAGTGTTAATGGAGAAGAGGATTTCAATATATAGCCAAATATGACCATATTTCATTCATGTGATTCATTGAACCATGTCTCCATGTTAGCAATAAAATCTAGCTTTGCCTCTGCCATTAGGGCTTACAGATGGGGAGTTTTATTAGGCTATGAGCCCAGATGTTCATAGTTTTTCATCTACTTCTCCTTGCCTTATCTATATTTTTAGAAACCGAGAACATGAAAGCAAATAAAGACCATATGATCCATCCAGGCTGCTCAGCTGTGTCTGCTCAGCTTTGTAGTCCCTTCCTCTCCCTCATAGATCTGTGTTTATCCCATTGTTTCCTAAATTCTGATACTGTCCCCATCTCTACCACCACCACCTCAGGAAGGCTGTTCCATGCATCCATTAACTTTTCTGTAAAGTAACATTTTCTTAGATTACTCCTGAGTACACCCCCTATCACTCTCATCTTATGACGCCTTGCTCAAAAGCCTCCTTTCCATTGAGAAACATCTCCTGTGCATTTATTCTTTGGAGATATTAATCATGTCTCCCCTTTCCTCCAGGTTATACATGTTTTAGTCTTTAAGTCTGTCCCCATATGCTTTATGATGAAGACTGTTGACCATTTTAGTAGCTGCCCACTGGACCAATTCTATTAGGTTTTATATTTTTTGAAGGTATAGTTTTCAGAATTGTTGACAGTACTCTAAATGACACAACAACAAAAGCAGCATTGTCTCCTTTTTCCTGTTGACTGTTCTTTTCCCTATGCTCTCAAACATTCTTCTGGCTTTTTCTTTTGCTTTGTCTGTTTGGCCAACTTAAGATCATCATATATGATCACCCCCAGATTACATTCTTGTTTTGCATACAGAACATGATATGCCCTGCTAGGTCATATCAAAAGTCCATCAAGCTCAGCATATCATCTCAGTGGCCATTCCAGTGACTTTTCCAAATCTACCTGGCTAATAATGATTTATAGACTTTTCTTGCAGGAACTTTTCTAAATCCCTTTTACACCAAGCTATGCTAGTTTGACCACATTTGCCATCAACAAATTCCATAGCCATGAAAAAATACATTCTCAGATTTATTGTACAATCTGCTACCTTGTAGTTTCCTAGAGTGATCCCCTAGACTTAGTACTATTTGAAAAGGTATAACCATCTCCTATTTACCTATTCCATCTACTGACTGACAATGAAAATAATACAGAGATTATCATTGGTGCACAATCAGTTGCCTGGGTAGTAACTGGCAAGGGATTCAGGGATATGAATTTACAATGGCTACAAGTACATAAGAGAGCTAAATTAAAGATTTTAACATTTGCTTTTAAGCCTTACAGAATGAAGGCTATAGGTATATGTCAAATTATATGCTAAGATCCACCTCACAGTCAAACCTGAAGGTAATCAGTACATGCATTTTCTGGAGTAGCTTCCCAGTCCTGGAATGCATTCCCAGAAGTTAGGAAATAAGATCATCTTAGTTTTTAACTAATTGATATTTCTGGAGGAATTTCTGGGCTACTCTATGCTGAATCCCTAGTAGTTGGGGTTTTAGGAGCTATTATAATCTCGCTTGAGCTGTTTATTTTATGGGACCAGGTTTTAATTCATGGTTAATTTAATGCTATGATTTATGGACCATAATTTTTAGTTTAGTGATGTACTATTGTATTGTTAATTGGGATGTATTTTGTTTTATATTTTGAGAACTTCTCACCCAACTGTACTGCTCCCTGGGTTTATGCTACCCAAATATGACACTGCATTGATTTTAGTATTAAATGTTAGATGCCAGACTCTAGACCATTCCTCAGACTTTACTAGATTCCTCCTAATACTTTCTACACCTTGTACAGTATTTGCTCTGTTTCAAATTTTGGTACCATCTGCAGAAAAGGCAAACCTTTTCCTAGCATGTAGACAGATGGAAGGACCAGTGGGTTTATGTTCCCCTGCCAGCAGATGGAGATAGAGCAAGCTGATGTCGCATTATATATAACCCTGCAGTGACCCCAGCCTGTCAGTATTCTCCATCTCCAGCAAATGGTGGATGTACATCTCCCTATGGGGATTGCTTTGAGCTTTTTGAAAGGAGAAGTTTGAAGTTTTAAATTCAGGAAAAGAAAGCCCCATTCGCCTGTGGTGATACCTAAAGGTCCCTTCCCCGGTTGAGAATTCCCAAAGCGATTTCCGTGGTCCCTCAGAGGTATGCCTTGGTCCAGTATTTGGGTTTCCCGGTGTGGTCTTAGCTGCTAGTTAAGCTGAAAGGTGCAGGAGGCAGAGTGAGGCGGTGACACCAGATGCCCTCTGCCCCCACAGCTGGAGACTGACTCTCTGTGCTCAACCGGTAAGCTCTAAACTCAGGTAAGGTTTAAAAAAAAGCGAAAGCTTTAACTGAATCAGAGACAGAGGGGTTTCAGGACTTCCTCCGGTCTCTGTTCTCGGCACATCATGCCAACGTTTGTTCCCGCTCCTGTTGGGGAACTGGGCAGCCTGGCGGGTTGAGTGGCTCCCGGTGGGCTAGGCCCCGCACTTAGGCTTTTTTCTTGCATGCCTCGTGGTAGGCTGTGGCGGCCTTTTTGCGCTCTCTTGTGCATGTTCTACCCTCCGTAGCCCATCGTTGTGCGCAGTGTGTCTGTTCTACGCACATATTATGTGCTTGGTTTTTGGGCACGCATTTTATGCACACTTTTTTGCGCGCTTGGTGCATGTATTGTGCATGCACCTTGTTGCGCTTTCTTCTAGGTGCTTATTTTTTGGGCACATTTCATTTTTGAGCGTGAGCTGTTCCAACACACGTTTACCACAGCGATGGCACCAGTAAGCAAGAAACCTAACATCTTTCTATTTTTGTTGCCTTCTCAGCCTGACCAGGCTTCTGACATGTGTCAGCACAACTCAGATGCTCAGGGAGAGTTGTCTTCCTCAGATTTTGCTAAGCCTTGGTGTTCCCATTCTGATGATGGGTTGGTCACGGCCTTGACTGGGGGGTGCCAGATCTTGGTTCTCCCTTGATTGGCTCCTCTGCTGGTGAGGGCAGTTCTGTGGGACCAGCTCCAGTTCCTTCTGGGCTTGGCATGGACCCAGCTGCTTTTTCTTGAGTAGAATTTAAGGCTTACAAGCCTTTCTTCAGGCGCAGTCCTCAGTTTCCCCCATTTGTTTGTTTAGACCCTCAGCCGGTGACTCCTCCCTATTCCAGTGCTATGCTTAAGTGCCGGGGCTCGCCTCCACTCCCTGCTAGTGTTCCTGACAGAAATCCGGATAGCACTGATGATGAAGGTTGATCCTGAATCCCTGAAAGATGGGGAAATTTCTCCAGGGCTGGAACTGTATCGAACCATGTTGTGGTTACTTCATAGGGATGAACTGCTGTCCCTGATTTCCCAGACCTTAAAACAACTGGGAATTCCTGATTTGATGCTATGTCAGAGCTGAGGAAGAATTCCATTTTGGTTTCCTTACGTAAAACCTCTTGTTTTTTTCCCGGTGATGGATGCCATCCAGGAATTGATTGATCTGGAATGGGATTCCCCAGAGGCAAATTTTAAAGGGGTCGGACATTGGAAGGTCTGTACCCCCTGGATCCGGCTGTGAGAGAGTGTTTGCTTTTTTCCCCAAAGTGGATTCTATGTATTTGCCATGTCTAAGCGGATGATTATCCCCCCGTAGAGGGAGGCGCGGCCTTAAAGGATGTACATGATAGAAGGATTGAGGCTGTTCTTAAGTAAGCCTTTCAGGCAGTGGCGTTGAATTTACAGATTACCTCCTGTTGCGCCCTAGTAGTGAGATTTTGTTTGCTTCTCTCTCAGGAGGTTGAGGAGTCTGGAGGGAATCCTAGAGCGGTTATGGAGCCTACTACCGCTGCCTTTTTAGCAGACACAGGCTGTTATTTTGTCCGGACCTTGGCCAGAGGAGTGGTTTCAACTCTGGTTATGAAACTGGTCTGCTGACACAGCTTCCAAAGCCAATCTTACCAAGATGCCCTTTAAAGGCTCACTCTTGTTTGGGAGTGAGTTGGTGAAACTGGCCAGTAAGTGGGGCGAGTCTCCGTGCCTTGGTTGCCGGAGGATAAGAAACAGTTACAGTGCCCCTTTGGTATCAGGGGTCATTCCCGGGATTCTAAACATTTTCGTCCCTACAGAGGGATGACCTTTCAGTGGACTCTGCCTTTCAGTAGGTGTCAGCCCTTTGTTATTGCAACAATTCCATTACGTTACCACCGAGGTCAGACTAACCGGTCTTTCATTCTCAGAATATATGTAATGCCACAAGTCATTTATTTTTCCAGAGAAAACTGAGTGTGATATTTTAAGGATGCAGTTCTCGCCCTGTCACAGACATGAGATTTAAAACGCAGATCTGTCAGGGACCATGAAGGGAATTTTATGAAGAATAAGTATCCATTGTACAGCACATAATTTTTTGTTCTGCAAATTAAGAAGTTTCTATAAAAATAAACCGAAGAAGATACTTGGGATTTTAATGGTGTGATAGACTGTTGTATGAACTAATATGGACTGACAGTGTGGGATTGGTTCATGAAATATTTAACATATGCATTAGGCCACTCGTGTGCAAGTAGAACTTGTTTTTACATATTAATGAGTGTTCTTTTGGCGGGGTTCTTGAAATAAGTAGTAGTTGAAAAAGTGTTTCTTTTTTAATGTTTGTTGTGTTGGATGTTTTCTTTCCGTACAGGCTCATATCGACAGAAGAACTTGATTGCAGTTTCAATGAGCTTGAAGCTTTGCCTTCGTCCATTGGACAGCTGACTAATATTAGGACTTTTGCTGCAGATCATAATTTTTTAACACAGTTACCACCTGAGGTACAATGCTTGAATCTTTTTATTTTAACTAGTTATGAAACATATATTAAGTTTCCATCTTATTCTAGTTATATACTGCCATTTTGTATAAGAGCTAGGGCAGTTGCTGGACAAAACACCACCTACTCCTGCAATTTATCACAATCTGCTTGTGATTTAACTACTCTGAGCAATTTTGTATCATCTGCAAATTTGATTACCTCACGTGTCGTATTTCTTTCCAGATCATTTATAAATATATTGAAAAGTAAGGGTTCCAATACAGATCCCTGAGGTACTCCACTGCCCACTCCCTTCCACTGAGAAAATTGTCCATTTAATCCTACTCTCTGTTTCCTGTCTATTAGCCAGTTTGTAATCCACGAAAGGACATAGACACCTTTATCATGACTTTTTACTTTTCCTAGAATTTCCCTGCAATTTGAGGGGACGCTCAAAGCAAGAGTTGCTTTGAGCGTCCCCTTCCCTTTTTGGGTCGCAGACTCAGACTGACTAAAAATGGTAGCATGGTACCTACTCCCGCACCATCACCCCAGCTTAGTGCTTAGAACGATCGTCCTGCTTACCCACTGCTTATGATAGCCCTGACGACAGTCTCAAAATTAAATTGACTTCTTTCCCACTAAGGCTTCTCTTATAAAATTCTGAATAACCTACATTAAATTCTAGTTTGAAAATAATGTTAACTGGAATCCTGTTGCTTTCAAATTGTGGGTACTCCCTATCTCTTATTTATGGTTGTGTCCCTGCATTTTATGTCATCAATGAGTTGAAAAGGTTTAATGTATTAAAGAGATGGCAGAGTTCATAACAGGTGAGAGGACAATCTTTTTTTTAAGTGGAATAATGTTCTGAGGTTAGTGAAACGAAAGGTCAAATTTGAAAAACTAGCAGTTAAGTTAAAAGTGAAAAAGATTAAAAATAGTGTTACAGATCAACATGTATGATTTAGATCAGCATTGTCCTGTCTTTCTGTGATTTGTTTTTTACAGTTCCATCTTTCTCTCTGCTCTCGTTTCCCTTGTCTTCAGTTTCTCCATTTATACTATGTCATTTTTCTTTATTTGGTTATGTTCTTGTTCTCTCCTCCAAGTCTCAGAAATCTCTTCTGTTCTGTTTTTTCCTATAGTCTTTGCAACTTCCACTGTCTCTGTTTCCAATAGTTCTCATTCTCTGCATGCTGTCTGCACATGCTAGGTTTCAAACTGCAGGAAAGTAAGAATTGTTTGGGTGCTAAAACCTGCATACAGAAAGGATCTGCTTACGTATGTCTTAGTATCCCAGTGGAGACTCAAATTGTGAGTTAAACAGGAGACAGAAAATCCCATGGCCTGAAATGAACTCTTACTTAGTAATTCCAGCAGGTGTGTTTTTGGCCTACTGTCAGGTTCCATGCATGGTATTATTAAATCATTTACTTTTCTGTTCCAAACAGGATTTATTTAATTTCTTAGATAAGATATATACATTCTTTCCAATTTAGGAATTCAAACTCAAATGTAAGCATCCTAGGGGCATGAAGCCTAGATAATTCTCAGTTTCTTTCGTGCAGATAAGATCCCAGTTTGCCAATCTGAGAATAGCAGGAGTTAAACAAGTTGGGGCTGATTTTTAAAGCCATTTATACGGGTAAAACATTAATGGCTGTTAGAAAATAGGCCACAGCTCACTGTGTGTAGAGGTATGGGCACAACTCAATTGTGCACTGGGGCGAGGCATTCTGTGGGGCAGAGTTGGGACTTGCGTGCATACTTTTATATTTTACAAATTATGTGTGTAAGTTGACTCACACAAGTTACATCCTCAATAGAGGAGGAGTAACTTTGTGAGGTTGATTTTGTGTGCATACTAGGGCACTTGCACAGGAATGTTCAAAGTGCATAACTTTGCTTTGAAAATGTGGGGTAAAGGGTACATGCAGGCTTTACACATACCTGAACAGTTAAAAAATTACTCTTCCTAAGTCCACTTCAGGGCACTCACATGGAGGTCAGACAGTTCAGATCAGAGTATACACTTACAAGTCAGGGATAGACAGCCTTTAAGATACTGGATAGCCTTTATGGTGCTGCTGTAGCTTGTTAATGAAATATCATTAGCTAGCAGTAATATGGAGAATTAAGTTTAAAGTGATTGTGCTAGGTTTTAAAGGGATGCATGGCATTAAAACTATATCAACGAACAAGATCATCGAGATCAGATTCTCAAATGCTGTTGAATATTCCATCATTCAAAGTAATTTGTTTTAGATGAGTCAAGGGAATGCCTGTTTTATGTATAGGGACCAACTTTGTGGAATACCTTACCTCCATGTTTGAATAAACTTACCTCCATGTTTGAAAGCATAAACTGTTTTACCAAAATTCCAATTGCTCATTTTAATGGAGCAATTGGCTCAGGAACCGACAAGAGAGGGAGCAATTTTAGATCTTAATTCTCAGTGGACCACAGGATTTGGTGAGAGGTAACGGTGGGGCCACTTGGCAGTAGTGATCATAATATGATCAAATTTGAATTAATGACTGGAAGGGGGACAGTAAGCAAATCCACGGCTCTCGTGCTAAACTTTCAAAAGGAAAACTTTGATAAAATGAGAAAAATTGTTAGAAAAAAACTGAAAGGATCAGCTACAAAGGTAAAAAGTGTGCAAGAGGCGTGGTCATTGTTAAAAAAAAAAAAACAAAACAAAAAAAAAACATCCTAGAAGCACAGTCCAGATGTATTCCACACATTAAAAAAGGTGGAAAGAAGGCAAAATGATTACCGGCATGGTTAAAAGGGGAGGTGAAAGAAGCTATTTTAGTCAAAAGATCTTCATTCAAAAATTGGAAGGAGGATACAACAGAAGAAAATAGGATAATGCATAAGCGTTGGCAAGTTAAATGTAAGACATTGATAAGACAGGCTAAGAGAGAATTTGCAAAGAAGTTGGCCATAGAGGCAAAAACTCACAGTAAAAACTTTTAAAAATATATCCGAAGCAGAAAGCCTGTGAAGGGAGTCAGTTGGACCGTTAGATGACGAGGGGTTAAAGGGGCACTTAGAGAAGATAAGGCCATCGCGGAAAGATTAAATGATTACTAAAGAGTATGTCGGGGAGATACCCATTCCAAAGACGGTTTTCATGGGTAATGATTCAGATGGACTGAACCAAATCACGGTGAACCTAGAAGATGTGGTAGGCCTGATTGATAAACTGAAGAGTAGTAAATCACTTGGACCGGATGATATACACACCAGGGTTCTGAAGGAACTAAAAAATGAAATTTCAGACCTAATAGTAAAAATTTGTAACCTATCATTAAAATCCTCCATTGTACCTGAAGACTGGAGGGGATAGCTAATGTAACCCCAAAATTGAAAAAGGGCTCCAGGTGCGATCCGGGAAACTACAGATCGGTTAGCCTGACTTCAGTGCCAGGAAAAATAGTGGAAAGTGTTCTAAGCATCAAAATCTCAGAACATAGAAAGACGTTTAATGGAACAACGTCAGCATGGCTTTACCCAAGACAAGTCTTGCCTCACAAATCTGCTTCACTTTTTTGAAGGAGTTAATAAACATGTGGATAAAGGTGAACCGGTAGATGTAGTGTAATTGGATTTTCAGAAGGCGTTTGACAAAGTTCCTCATGAGAGGCTTCTAGGAAAAGTAAAAAGTCATGATAAAGGTGTCTATGTCCTTTCGTGGATTACAAACTGGCTAATAGACAGGAAACAGAGAGTAGGATTAAATGGACAATTTTCTCAGTGGAAGGGAGTGGGCAGTGGAGTACCTCAGGGATCTGTATTGGAACCCTTACTTTTCAATATATTTATAAATGATATGGAAAGAAATACGACACGTGAGGTAATCAAATTTGCAGATGATACAAAATTGCTCAGAGTAGTTAAATCACAAGCAGATTGTGATAAATTGCAGGAAGACCTTGTGAGACTGGAAAATTGGGCATCGAAATGGCAGATGAAAAGTGCAAGGTGATGCATATAGGGAAAAATAACCCATGCTATAGTTACACAATGTTAGGTTCCATATTAGGTGCTACCACCCAAGAAAGAGATCTAGGCGTCATAGTGGATAACACATTGAAATCGTCAGTTCAGTGTGCTGCGGCAGTCAAAAAAGCAAACAGAATGTTGTGAATTATTAGGAAGGGAATGGTGAATAAAACGGAAAATGTCATAATGCCTCTGTATCGCTCCATGGTACGACCCCACCTTGAATACTGTGTATAATTCTGCTCGCCGCATCTCAAAAAAGATATAATTGCGATGGAGAAGGTACAGAGAAGGGCGACCAAAATGATAAGGGGAATGGAACAGCTCCCCTATGAGGAAAGACTAAAGAGGTTAGAAGTTTTCAGCTTGGAGAAGAGACAGCTGAGGGGGGATATGATATAGGTGTTTAAAATCATGAGAGGTCTAGAATGGGTAGATGTGAATCGGTTATTTAGTCTTTCAGATAATAGAAAGACTAGGGGGCACTCCATGAAGTTAGCATGTGGCACATTTAAAACTAATCGGAGAACGTTCTGCTTCACTCAATGCACAATTAAACTCTAGAATTTGTTGCCAGAGGATGTGGTTAGTGCAGTTAGTATAGCTGTGTTTATAAAAGGATTGGATAAGTTCTTGGAGGAGAAGTCCATTACCTGCTATTAATTAAGTTGACTTAGAAATTAGTCACTGCTATTACTAGTAACAGTGACATGAAATAGACTTTTTGGGTACTTGCCAGGTTCTTATGGCCTGGATTGGAAACAGGATGCTGGGCTTGATGGACCCTTGGTCTGACCCAGTATGGCATGTTCTTATGGTAAAGGCTTTCCTTGCTCAGCAGGCTTTTAATTCGTAATTTCTAACCTTTGGCTGAAAGCAAATAATGTAGGTCTTATGAGATTGAAGATGTTTTACTGTTTTAATATTTTGTCTGTTTTGTTTTTATTGGTTTTAATGTAGTAATTTGTATTGTTTTTATAGTATACTTTATATTAATGTTTTTATGGAAACTGCCTAGAAATGCTGACAGGCGGTTAATAAATTTTAAATAAAGGTTGCTGTATCATGTAATCAAAAAGTTAAAAATACACTGGCAATTATTAATATCACACATCAATCAAAATATACCATATAGTGATATATGATTCATTATAAACCTTTATTTTAATATCAAAAAGTATTACAATAGAAAGCCTTTTCAAATCCTCTCTTTCATTTCAAATATACAAAGGGAATACATATATAAAGCTAACATATACTACTTAAAAAACATTCGTACTTCCATCCACACAAACATATTTAAAACACATTTATGATCTTTTCTTTCATATTTAAATTTTTCTGTTACAAATGATAACACTCTTCTCTTTTAAGTTCTTATAATACTCTCAACATGTTTCGCCTTCCAACAGGCTTCTTCAGGAGAGCATAATTTCATTCACTACTGCTCCTATATCTTCAATACGATCCTACCGAATATTCCCATGTATATTTTTCCTCAATTCCCTATTTCCATTTTATCGAAACATCTCCTGCAGAGAAGCTACATTTCCAATTCTCACATATTCTTCTCATTTTATCTACAATAATTAAACACAACCCATATTCTTCATCAACCACATCCCAAAAAAATATCAGATAAACTGTGTGTGAGGAGTTGAAAGAAAAGCTTACCACACCAACATCATAAAGACTCTCACAGTCCTTCAGCGTCCTACTGCCATATTTCTCAAGCGGTTTAAAGCGAATAACAAAACTCCACCCCCTATCGCTCTTTTTAAGGGCGTCGGAGCCAATCCAAACTTGGACATTTAAAAACACGCCACCCACTCAATTTTATCATTCAATCCAGTCGGCAACAAGGTCCTCAAAAAGAAAATCCATCTCTGCTCTGCCTACAACAACATATTTTATTCATGTCACCACCCCGCCTGCTTTGAATCTCCTGTATCACAAAACACCGGAGGTCCTCAACTGAATGCTGACACTCCAGTGTTTCACCAGCGGGGCAGTTTAAACTCCATTGCGAATCCTACTGCAATGTTCTGATATCCATGTCTTGATTTTTCTTAATGTTTTTACTACATAAAATAAATAACACGGGCAACTTATTATATAAACTATTGAAGCCGACTGACCAGGTGGTTGAAGATCTTAAAAAAAATTTTTTGTCCAGAGGCCGGATGAAAAAAGTGTTGTATTGTCAAACATAGCTTGCATACATTACAATTATTACATGGGTTATGTCCACCTGTTGAGCTATCTATAATCTCTCTAGAGACTGAATCTGAATGCACAAGCATGTCTCTCAAATTTTTAGACTTTCGAAATGAGAACATCGGGGGATTTTTCAAGCCCAAAAACCACTTACCAAATACTAATGATCTTTAATAATTTGGATTAAATTGCCCTCTCTATTTGAGTAGGACAATACACATACCAACGATGGAGATTCCTCAGTGTTTCGAGGAATATATCTCTCGCTCTTTTATAGGCCTGTTTTACTACCCGTTCAGGGTGTACCCTCTTGCACTAAACCTTTCTCGCAAATCACTGGCATGTTTTTAAAAACCGCCATATCAGAACAGATCCTCCTCACCCTGAAAAATTGACTCAATGGGATATTTTCTCTTATATGTTTCAGATGAAAACTTGTAAAATTAAATAACCCATTTCTGTCCGTGGCTTTTCGATGTAACTCGGTTGTAAAAATCCTATTATCGTTACAAACCTTCGTATCTAGAAAAGGAACACAATTTGTCTTAATATCACAAGTAAACTTCAAATTTACATCCTTCTCATTTAATTGGTGAAAAAATTCTTCAAACTCTATTCTAGACCCCAGCCAATTAATAAGGATGTTGTCAATGTAGCAACACCACAATTTCACATATTTGTACCATGGAGATGATTAAACAAATTTCTTCTCAAAAGCAGTGACATACAAACAAGATAGAATTTGTGGGTGACGCTCAATGGTCAGATCTAGCTCATTTATATAAGCAATCAGTTCGATCAGATTTATATGCGTCTACCTTAGTTGAATATTTGAGGGTTAAAAGGTTCCCACGAGGATTGCGGTTATATAAAGAGCCACATTTGTTTGCTGAGGATCCTGCCTTTCTGGCGAATTGGAACTCAATTTTGAACAAGTGTTCCATGGATCTTATGATCCTTGTAGTTGAAACAACACAGACAATGGTAAACACTCAGAAAGATCGATACATTGAGCGACACCCTTAAGAATAGCATGTCCATCGAGTCTTTCGATTCAAAATTAAGTGAATTAAATCAGAATATTGAAACATTGTGCAAGAATTTGAAAGAAATGAAGTTAAAAAAAAAAAAAAAATTAAAACGTGATGAGAAGGATTACACTCATGGGTATGTTTACCCAAGGTGTAATAAAAACAGTAATCGTTCAAAATCTAAAAAACCCACCGACTTTGATTCATAGTCATTTGATTTGTCAGGGGAAGAAGGGAGTCATGTCTCTCTTTTAGACCAAGCTCCTAAGCCTCGTCCTGTGACAGAACGCCGAGGTGGACGAGGCGGTTGTCCTGCACGGAACCGCAGTCTAGTTCATTTACGGGATCGAAACAAATAGTGAATATGAACTGTGATTTAGTTATAAACGTCTTCATATTCTCTAACTGCTGTAGAACTGGGGTATTAAATCGGGGTTTGTCATTTGTACCCACCCCTTGGTATGATCCTTTTGAAATTCAGCTCGCATTACAAAAATTTTTCCGCTTGATGCGGTTAAAATTTTTTTTTCAGGGAAGTAACTTGACAAGTGATGATAGCTCGGTTGTAAAGAATCCATCTTTTTGGATGCCTCCAGGCCCGATGCATCCACTCATGGTGGCTTTTGAAGAAGTTGTAGAGCGAGATCTGAAAATGAAAGAAGTAGAATAGAATTTATTTATTTTTATTTTATTTTATTTGGAGCTTTTATATACTGAGGTTTAGCGATAGCCTTCACCCCGGTTTACATTGAATACAATTTATACATAGAACAGGTCATGGAACAAGGTTGTAACAAGTTACATCTGAAACATTTAAAGGGGAAAAAAGGTATAACAATGATGATAGTTTATAACTGAGGACTCAGGGTCAACATAGGTTAATATATAACTTAGGTAGATAACATCTAATATTGTTAACGGATTAAAATAAAACAATCATTGAAAGATTATAGATAGGGATACATGTGGACAGCAAGGGTTAAGTCTAGCATAGACTGCTAACATGTTTCTAAGTGCTGGGATGAAAGCAGAGGAGAGGTGGGGAAGGTGGGAGGGTGACGGCGGGCTGCGGAAGCTCGGGAGGTCAATAAGATTCTGTAAGGAAAGGGTCGGGGGAGGGAGGGAGGAAGGGAGGAGATAGGGGGTGGGAGGTATGAGGTAAAGTTAGGGATAAAGACTGATATGGAAGTTGATGTCGATAGATAATGAAGGTGTGGATAGGTGGATTAGCCTATGCCATCTCTGAAAGTCTGGCTGAAGATCCAAGTTTTCAGTTCTTTTTTGAATGATTTGCTTTCACTGATTGAGGTAAGGTAGTGTGGTAGGGCATTCCATAGGTTTGGCCCCGCGATGGAGAGAGCTCTGTTTCTGGTATTCGTAAGCTTCACCGTAGGATATGCGGGTACGTCAAGTAGTAATTTGTAGGCAGCTCTGGTGTTCCATTGAGGTTTGTGTAGTTGGAACATGTTACTGATCGAGGAGTTGTCCGTTTTGTGTATGACATTATGAATAATTGTGAGGGTTTTGTATTCTATTCTCTGCGTAATTGGTAGCCAGTGGAGACTTCTTAAGATAAGGGTGATGTGATCCAATTTTTTTTTGCCGTTTAGAACTCTAGCAGTAGCATTTTGCAATAATTGTAGTGGTTTTATAGTGGATTTAGGAAGACCTAATAGTATCGAGTTGCAGTAATCAAGGCTGCTGAAAATCAGAAATTGTAGTACAGTTCGGAATTCCTGGTGGTGGTGAAGAGGTTTTAGATGTTTTAGTACGTGTAGTTTATAGAATCCTTCTTTGGGTTTTGGTTGCTATGTTTGTTTTTAGGTTGAGATCTTTGTCGATCCATATGCCGAGGTCTTTAGTTGAGTTTTTTAGCGGGATGGTGGTGTTGTCGATTAGAAGTGAGTGATGGGAGATGGTTTGATCCGAGATGTTTCTTCCTATGAGGATGCATTCAGTTTTATTCATGTTCAGGCATAGTTTTAGCTGGTTTAGCATGTTTCTAATTGTGGTAAGGTGATTGGCTGCTGTACGGAGTGCGTCTTCTAGAGAGTTGGTAACAGGGATGATGAACTGGATGTCATCGGCGTACAGATAGAAGGTTATTCCAAGACTGGAGATGAGGTGGCAAAGAGGGATTAAATAGATGTTGAAGAGGGTGGCCGATAGAGCAGACCCTTGTGGTACACCGGTATCTAGCGGGAAGGGGTTTTTGAAGAGTTGTTATTCATGGTGACCTTGAAGGATCTGTTTAGGTAGGAGGTGAACCATTTGAGGGTAGTGCCGGAAAGGCCAATGTTTGAGAGACTTGATAGTAGGATTTTGTGAGCTACGGTGTCGAATGCCGCAGAAAGGTCTAGGAGTATTAGGAGGTGGTTTATCTATTTTTTGAAACTTCTTAGAATTTCATTTGAAAGGTTAGCTAGTAGTGTTTCCGTACTGTGGTTTTTTCTAAATCCGTGTTGTCGTGTGTAGGATGCTGTTGTTTTTCAAGGTGTTCGTTTAGTTGGGATAAAGCAGCCTTCTCCGTCATTTTGGCCAGTAGGGGTAGGTTAGAGATGGAGCGGTAGTTATTTAGATCTGTAGGGTCTAAGTTCTCCTTTTTTAGTATGGGAGTGATGGTTGCTGTTTTTAGTTCGGATGGGAGCTCACCTTCTTCGAGTGATTTGTTTACGATGGCGGCTAAGGTAGGGGCGATGATATGAGCCATTTCTTTGAGGTTCCGTGTTGGGATAGTGTCAAGTTCATGACGCGCAGGATTGATTTTTTTTAGCATTTTTTCAGCTTCAATGTTGGAAACTGGGTTGAATTGCGACCACTGGGATAGGTTCTTAGATTCGAATTGATCATCTGTGGTTGTAGAGTTGTTGAATGTGTTTGCTATTCTGTTGATTTTGTCTTTAAAGAACAGGGCAAGGTCTTGGGTTATGTTACTAGCATTGGGTGTGTGGGTGTTGTTTTTGTCATCTGTGAGGTTTTTGACAATGTTGAACAAGGCACTTGAATTGTTGGAAGAGTTTTTTTTATCTTTTGGCTGTAGTAGTTTCGTTTAGTGGTCGTAATTGTGCTCTTATAGATGGCAAGTTGAGTGCGGTATCTTTGGTGGTTTGTTGGGGAATTAGATTTTCTCCATTCTTTTTCCAGTCTTCTGAGGTTTGTTTTCATCGATCTTAGGTTAGAGTCGAACCACGGGTTGTTTTTGTCATTTTTTAAATTTAGCTGTCTTGTTTTCTCGGGGTTTATCTTGTTAGCTGTTTGTTTGGTTAGGTGGTGCCATGATTGTATCGCTCTGTTGGTGCAGGAGAGGTCTAGGTTTGCAAGTTGTTTTCCTAGTTCTTTGTGTAGTATGTCAGGTTGAAAGGGAGGTCTGTATTTGAAAGAGGTAGAGACATTTGCGTTAGTCTAGTTTCTGGTTTGTAGTTGAGTTTTGCATTGTATAAGGAAGTGGTCAGACCAGGGGACTGGGTTGACTGAGATGTAGGTATATGAGAAGTGGTGGCTGGTGAATATTAGGTCTAGAGTATGTCCAGCTTTATGAGTGGGGGTGTGAACTTGTTGTGTCATGTTGAAGCTGGATAGCATGTCCAGTAGGGTTTGGCAGCTTTGTGATTTGTGGTGGTTGTCTGTGTGAAGGTTGAAGTCGCCAAGTATTATTGTTGGGGTTTTTGTGCTGATGTTAGTTGTTAGGTATTCCAGAAGAGGGGACAGGTCATTTTCTAGAAGATTTGGAGGGCAATAGACTAGGCATATTTGAAGGTGTTCAGAGTCAAAGAGGGCAATTTTGTATTTCTTTGGTAGGTTGTTAGGGATCAGTTTGAGGGAGATCTCCTTTTTTATTATCAGTAAGTGGCCGCCTCCTCTGCGGGATTTTCGTGGGATGGAGAACAAATCGTAGTTGTTGTATAATTGATTTATGAGAACTTGATCGGTGTTTTTGAACCAGGTTTCTGTTATTGCTATGAAGTCTGGATTTTTTTCTTGGATTAGATCGTTTATTAGGATGTATTTTTTGGTTAATGATTGGGCGTTTATTAGGAAGAAGGTTAAGTAGGCTAGGTTTCTGAGGTTGTTCTTTAGGGGGATGTTGATAAGATGGTTGGATTTTCGTTGCGTATGAGTCATGTTTGGGCTGAATGGTGGTATATAAGATCGCCTTCTTTGAGGAATTGGAGTCGAAGGTTAGGAGGGGTTATGTTGAAGCACAATGGTTAGCTTGGATCTGGAGGGGTGTGAGTTTGGGTGAATGGAGAGGCTATGGGCTCCTGTATATTGTCATCAGTGTGGTGGGTCGGCGGGAGAGAGATGGTGAGGCTTCAAGGGTGGGTCTGGAAGGGAGAGATGGAGGGGGTTGGGTGGATTGAGCTGAGTATCTTGAGGGTGTGTAAGAGGGTTTGGAATTCGGTTAGTGCATGGCAGAGAATGTGGAGGAGGTATTGGATGGGAGTCGTTAGGTGTGTGTTGTTTAGACCTGTATCTGATTTTCAGTGATATGTGTTTGTTGTCGGTTGCCTTAGACCAGGATAAGTAGCGGCATAGGAGGTGTGTTGATGGGCAGCACGATGGGGCTGCACGAAGGGGCGCACAAAGGGGCAGGCTCCTTTGTCACGCGACGCCTGCGGTTCGCGCCGGGATTTAAATCCCCTCCTGGACGCAGCTATGATGACGTCGTCATAAACGTAAACGTAATTTACCTTTTTGGAATCTCACTAAGGAGGAACATTTGCCGTTGGAAAATCTTAGTCATCAAAAAGACTTAGTGCTTAAGCCCGCCGATAAAGGCGGGGCTATTGTAATCCTAGATAAAAGCAAATATGAACAGGAAGTATATCGGCAATTTAAAAATGAGAAGTTTTACTGTAGATTATCAGAAGATCCCACTGCCTCATTATCTGCACAAATATCAACGTTAGGGATGGAAGCTTTAAGTGTGGGATGGGTAACTGCAAAGGAGGCGGCCTTCTTAGTACAGCGCAGTCCACGCAATCCTGTTTTCTATATACTTCTGAAGATGCATGAATCTTTAGATTCTCCGCCTGGGAGGCCGATTGTATCGGGCATTGGCTCGGTGTTAGAGCCTTTATCAATTTATGTAGATCGGTTTTTAGAACCTTTTTTTCCATTAGCTCGATCATACATTAAGGATTCTTCTCATTTATTAAAAGTATTGGATGCCCTTCCTGCGATTACTGAATCTACTTTGCTTATATCTATGGATATTGAATCTTTATATTCCAGTATCCCTCAGGAAGCCACCATCAGTTTGATTCAAGAGGTTTTGGAAACTAGGGTGGAAAAGATTTCCTTGCATTTTTCGGTGGAGTTAGCAGCTATTGCTTTGACTCAGAATTATTTCTTGTTTAAAAATGAGTTTTTCCAACAGAACCATGGAACTACAATGGGGGCCTCTATGGCCCCAGATCTCGCTTGTTTGTATATCACTGCTTTTGACAAGAAATTTGTTTATTCGTCTCCATGGTACAAATGTAAAATTGTGGTGTGTCTACATTGATGATATCCTTATTATTTGGTCGGGGTCTAGAATAGTGTTTGAAGAATTTTTTCACCAATTAAATGAGAAGGATGTAAATTTGAAGTTTACTTGTGATGTTCCTTTTCTAGATATAAAGGTTTGTAAAGATAATGGGATTTTTACAACTGAGTTACATCGAAAAACCACGGACAGAAATGGGTTCTTGCATTTTACAAGTTTTCATCCGAAACATATAAGAGAAAATATCCCATTGAGTCAGTTTTTCAGGGTGAGGAGGATTTGTTCTGATGTGGTGGTTTTTAAAAAACATGCCAGTGATTTGCGAGAGAGGTTTAGTGCAAGGGGATAACCCTGAATGAGTAGTAAAACAGGCCTATGAAAGAGCAAGATATATAAATCGTGATCTTTTATTGATTCCTCGAAACACTGAGAAATCTCCATCGGTATATGTGTTGCCCTACTCAAATAGAGTGGGCAATTTAATCCAAATTATTAAAGATCATTCGCATTTCGTAAGTGGTTTTTTTGGGCTTGAAAGATCCCCGATGTTCTCATTTCGAAAGTCTAAAAATTTGAGAGACATGCTTGTGCATTCAGATTCAGTCCCTAGAGAGATTATAGATAGCTCAACGGGTGGACATAACCCAATGTTAGGTTCCATATTAAGTGCTACCATCCAAGAAAGAGATCTAGGCGTCATAGTGGATAACACATTGAAATTGTCTGTTCAGTGTGCTGCGGCAGTCAAAAAAGTCATTGAAATTGTCTGTTCAGTGTGCTGCGGCAGTCAAAAAAGCAAACAGAATGTTGGGAATTATTAGGAAGGAAATGGTGAATAAAACGGAAAATGTCATAATGCCTCTGCATCGCTCCATGGTGAGACCCCACCTTGAATACTGTGTACAATTCTGGTCACCGCATCTCAAAAAAGATATAACTGCGATGGAGAAGGTACAGAGAAGGGCGACCAAAATAAGGGGAATGGAACAGCTCCCCTATGAGGAAAGACTAAAGAGGTTAGGACTTTTCAGCTTGGAGAAGGGACAGCTGAGGGGGATATGATAGAGGTGTTTAAAATCATGAGAGGTCTAGAACGGGTAGATGTGAATCGGTTATTTAGTCTTTTAGATAATAGACTAGGGGGCAGTCCATGAAGTTAGCATGTGGCACATTTAAAACTAATCGGAGAAAGTTCTTCTTCACCCAATGCACAATTAAACTCTGGAATTTGTTGCCAGAGGATGTGGTTAGTGCAGTTAGTATAGCTGTGTTTAAAAAGGATTGGATACGTTCTTGGAGGAGAAGTCCATTACCTGCTATTAATTAAGTTGACTTAGAAAATAGCCACTGCTAGTACTAGCAATGGTAAAATGAAATAGACTTAGTTTTTGGGTACTTGCCAGGTTATGGCCTGGATTGGCCTCTGTTGGAAACAGGATGCTGGGCTTGATGGACCCTTGGTCTGACCCAGTATGGCATGTTCTTATGTAATAATTGTAATGTATGCAAGCTATGTTTGACAATACAACACTTTTCATCTGGTCTCTGGACAAAAACCTTTTTTAAAATCATCAAACACCTGTCAGTTGTCTTCAGTAGTTTATATAATAAATTGTCCGTGTGATTTATTTTATGTAGGAAAAACATTAAGAAAAATCAAGACACGGATATCAGAACATTGCAGTAGGATTCGCAATGGAGTTGAAACTGCCCTGCTGGTGAAATACTGGCGTGAGTGTCAGCATTCGGTTGACGACCTCCGTTTTTTTGTGATACAGGAGATTCAAAGCAGGCGGGGTGGTGACATGAATAAAATGTTGCAGGCAGAGCAGAGATGGATTTTCTTTTTGAGGACCTTGTTGCCGACTGGATTGAATGATAAAATTGATTGGGTGGCGTGTTTTTAAATATCCAAGTTCGAATTGGCTCTGACTCCCTTAAAAAGAGCGATAGGGGGTAGAGTTTTGTTATTCGCTTTAAATGGCTTGAGAAATATGGCAGTAGGATGCTGAAGGACTGTGAGTGTCTTTATGATGGTGTGGTAAGCTTTTCTTTCAACTCCTCACATATAGTTTTTCTGATTTTTTTTTTTTTTTTTTTGGGGTGTGGTGATGAATATGGGTTGTGTTTAATTATTGTAGATAAAAGAAGAAATATGCGAGAATTGGAAATGTAGCTTCTCTGCGGGAGATGTTTCAATAAAATGGAAATCGGGAATTGAGGAAAAATATACACGGGAATATTCGGTAGGATCGTATTGATGATATAGGAGCAGTAGTGAATGTAATTATGCTCTCCTGAAGAAGCCTGTGGGAAGGCGAAACGTTGAGAGTATTATAAGAACTTAGAAGAGATTGTTATCGTTGGTAACAACGGAGAAAAATTTCAGTACACAATAGAAGATTATAAATGTTTTTGAGAGTATTATTGAAAAGAGAAGAGTGTTATCATTAGTAACAATGGAGAAAGAAATTTCAATATGAAAGAAAAGATCATAAATGTGTTTTAAATATATGTGGATGGAAGTATAAATGTTTTTTAAGTAGTATATGTTACCTTTATATATGTATTCCCTTTGTATATTTGAAGTGAAAAAGGATTTGAAAAGGCTTTCTATTGTAATACTTTTTGATCTTAAAATAAAGGTTTATAATGAATCATGTATCACTATATGGTATATTTTGTATCATGTAGTCAGGCATAATATGGGTAACCAGCACATGCGCTTGCCTCCGCATCCGTCCTTTTACAAAGAGCCATACAATAAATACACAGACAACAGTATGGAATCAAAAAACTGCAGCTTTATTACCATGAACAACCAGGTGCCTGAGCCCACTTGAGGAAATCCCAGTGAGCATCCTCCACCAGCCAGCAAGATGATCACCACCAGGCCACCCAGCCTGCAGGATCCCGCATATCACAAACTCTCACGACCTCCGCCACTGCCCAGCAAGGAGCCGAGTCTGTAGACCCCCGCCACCACCCAGCTGCTCCCCAGTGAGTCCAGAAATGATCACCGTCAAGTCAGCAGACAATTCAGCATAACACCCCCAAAAAATCCTCCAGGGTCTCCTGAAATGAGTTCAAGAACAAATCCAAACTGACAAAAAACAAGTGGACTCCATCTCGGAACAGCCCCGGATCATGACCACTCATGACAGATATGATGACCCCCCCAATAAGCTCAACCAAGAACCAATCTGTTGATTGGCCTTTGCCCTACTCCTATGCCAAATTACCTTGTTCATCTCAGAAGGCCTTGCGTTTATATCGGAGGAACAAATTACAGCAGCAGGTAACAATATGGAAATGAAAGTTAAATGTTTCCTAACCATGCTGATGAGTTTGCACCCCGACATTCTACCTCAATCATTCCCCCCCCTAAGTGAACACACGCAGCTGAACAAACCGATCTAAACCCCATCCCAAACATGGGATCAGTTCATCCCACAACATTCCCCTACACCCCAACAAGTGAACAATCATACCGCATTGAGTTAAGTCCAACTGAGACCCATATGGGTGTCTGCATGCATGCCTATAAGCCCAAACGATATAAGAATGTCCAAAAATCCCTGCACCACGCCCCAAGCATGCAGTACCTGAAAAGAAAAAACAATTAATAAAGAGCTCATACATCATAACTGCCCTGGCTGGACATAACCCTCAAATGCATCAGACCGCCACCTACCAATCCTCTGAATTACCCCACAGGATAAGCCCGAACAAGCCGCAGAAGTTGCGACTCCAGTCCTAAACGAGTGAGTCCCAAACCAACCCACATCCAGCCCAATTGCATACAAACTAGACTGTAGCATCATTGCAAATTGATACTTGGTCAGCGGTCAAAGGTCAGAATGAACCAAAAACTGAGAGCTCCCGGCAGCCCTAATCGAGAAAAAGCCACTGAATTGGCCACTGGACATGTATGTAAGCCCAGACCAGCTGGCAGAACCACAGAAACTCCCCTACCATCCTGATCAGTTTTAGATCCATAGAGAATGATCAAATCACTACTATGATTACATGCTGAATTCACAACTCAGCTATGCCCCTTTTGACACCCTAGCCACCAACTCACCCAAAAAGTCCTAAAAAAAACACCAGAAGAAAAGACACGCGAAACAGACAGAATTCATATGGAGACGTATAAATACTCAACAAGGCATCCCACCGCTTGAGCAGAATATCATGCGTAATGGGCGACCGCCCATCTAAGCTATGCACGATACCTTTGGACCACCCAAGCAACAAGCACTGGACTAGGAAATGACCCATCGGGAAGCCCCAACTGTGAGCTTGCATAAAAAACGAACATCCTGATAATTGTCTAGATACTGCTGCCTTAGAAACCCTTTCTGCCCTAGCTTTCTCAATAAAATGTAACAAGAGAACATCCGGAATGGGCCCCCAATGCCAACCCAAGGATGCAAGGAAAGACACCACCTTATTAATGCCATTCAAATAACCTGTCCAAGTAGAAGGGGCTAGTGATGCTCGTAGCAGCTTCCATGCTTCCGGGAACCAAATTTCCATAGGGAAAGAAGTATAGAAGCTCCACATGGGTCGGCCTCTGGAACCAGCTTCTAAAACAGCACCCACTTGGAAAGAGAGAGAATTTAGTCACACCTGGTACATTGTCTGCAACAATTCAGAAATCATTATGCATTTAGCCAATCTCTTATTAATGACTTCAACAACACCCTGATTATCACACCAGAAAATGACTTTCTTATCCCATAAGTGCGAACCCCCCCATAAAAAGACCTCGACCACTATCTGAAACAATTCCAAAAAGGTAATGTTCCTAGTAGTACCGGCTGCCTTCCAATCATCTGGCCATGAAGCCGGGGAGCTCACTGCATCAGTATACAATTCCAAATCATGACTTCATAACGTCCGCCTGCCAAAGTGAAGACCCATTAAAATCAAACAAAAACCTATCCCAAATATGCAACTCCTTACACATCCCACGTGTAAAGCAAATATCGTGATTGCTTTTGCTGACACCAGACATCGGAAATGATAATCTACAAAGGAACACCCTCCTCATGGGAATGTTCCCTACAAGCAAAATTCAAACTACCCACCAGCAATTGCAACTGCTTTATTGTCAACTTTGCACAAAGCAATGCCCTCTCAACCAACCCCCTCATTCCTGCCACCTTGTCAGATGGTAGCTGGGAAATCATGTCTACTGAATCCAACTCTACCCCAAGAAAAACCAGCCGTTTTCCTCTCTGCAATTGGAATACTGGAATTGGCAGAAACTTCCTGAAAGGATGGCAAAAGATTTGCACGCTTACCTGAATCAGCCTTTCCAACAAATAAGAAATCATCAAAGTAATGAACAATATTAACTAATCTAGACTGCTGACCCACCACCCAGTGCAATAAAATGCTAAAAGCCTCAAAATATGTACATGCAACCGAACATCCCATAGGCATGTCAAAATAAAAGGACTCGTTGAATCGAAAATCCAGCAGATAAAAACTATCAGGGTGAACCAGCAAAAGCCGAAAAGCAGACTCAATATCAACCTTGGCCATCAAGGCCCCTCACCCATTATGCCGTACCATTCGAACCACTAAATCAAACAAAGCATACCACACACCACAAAGGTCCTGTAGAATAAAATAATTTCACAGAATTTCCCTCAGGAAAAGACAAATTATGTATTACTCTAAACTTGCCAGGTTCCTTCTTTGGAATCACTGCCAAAGGTGACAAATTAATCCCCTGAAACAGAGGATCCCCAAAAGGCCTAGCAATGCTCCCCAATTCAATCTCGTCCCATAATTTCTCTCTGACCCCATTAACCATCTTCCACACCGAAGGACAATTCTCACCATCTACCACCAATACTGGCCCAGAAAAGGGAATACGAAAACCCTCGATATAAAATAATTGCAGCCTCTACTCTAGGGTAAACGTCACTCCATGGCAACAATGCGTCCACGTGAATCAGGGTGGGCGCCCGCTCCAAAGACTCATTTTGCAGATCCTTTCGCGGAGGGCCCACTCGAGGCTCCATCTCCCACCTGTTTAAGGCATTTGGAGGCAGGATGACTTGCTCCACAGCTAGAACAGACATGTCTGAATTTGCAGTCTGGGAAGTTGCACATAGAATGGTTGAACCACCAGCAGACATCAAGAACACCCGACCCGGTCCTTCCTGCACCTCCTGATGTGGGTCCAGCCCAAAAGGGTCGACCACTCACATTAATTGAACCACCAATATTGCTCACTACAGAGGAACGTACTTTGTTATTCATCTGCGTCAGCTACAAACCCACAACCTGAGTACCCCAGACCATAAACTTATTTTTCTCCATTTAGTCCTGAAATTGCTCATCATAATTAAGCCAGGACCAACCCTCATACTCTTTACTGGTGGCCAAATTGCATCAGCATAAGCCAATAAAGGCCCATACTGAGAGGAGTCATGATGACCTACAACACTCGCTAACCAAAGAAAAGACCATATTCAATTCAGAATATTATGAGAAATTTTCTTTTGCGTCCCTGGGAAACGCTCGGCACTCCCTTTCTTCTTTTTCTCTCTCCTCTTCCCTCTGCGACCATCTAATAGTTGGAAAATATTAATATACTTACGGTGTCTAATCTTCCTCCTAAAAGACCTAGGCACATCCTCCCCTATCACCACCTTTATCCTTTGTCACAGCACCGGCCGAAGAGGAGGCATGCAAGGAACCAGAAGAAGACGATAAAGAGGTAGACAACAAAGAATCAGATGAACTGGACCTATCCTGATTCTTCTTATGCCTAGATCTAACACACTTCTTAGCAGACTCCTCAGATTTGTCCATAGCAGCAGTAGACTCACCCTAACCCAACACATCCACCAACTGACTCACTGCCGATGAAGAGGGAACAGACAGGACAGCCAGATCCTCAGCCCCGGATAAACCAACAGAGGTCAACTCACCCTGCTGCATTGACCTCTACTCCATTGCTCCAGTATCCTGGGTCAGAGGAACAGGTGCATTGGCTGCTGTAGACACCGGATCATTGCGCTCACCCTTCTTGGTGTGAAGAACCTGGACCATCCGTCGAGCCATGCGATGTACGATCCTGTGAAGGAACACAGAGCTGAAGCAACAGGCCCAACAAATCCAACCATACCTAGACCCCCCATCCATCCTAGTCCCCTCTGTCGAAAGATCCCAGCTTGAATGAAACCCGGGAACAGAACACCACCCACTCTGGCCTGGGATGCTGAATGAGGGACCTCCAAAATCAGGCCCACATGACCAATAGAAAGGGGGGCCACTCTAGCTGCCTCCACCCTGCGCAGAAAACCTTCCCAGGAAGCCCAGACTTAGTTGCTGTGTTGTGGGGCCCTCACCCATTGCAGTAAATTGAGTACCTGAACCCTCCCATAAATCTCTAAAATTAGTGACTGTTCCACAATTCCTGTTCCCCACTCAGAAGGAAAGGCAGTACTAGGAAAACCCACAGAGCGCCCCCCCCGCTAATAGACCCTCAGCGCTAGAACGAGACATCCCACATGGATTGCCACATGTCCACTCAGGCCCCCAGCTACCCGGCGCAGCAGCTCCCAAATCAGTCGTTCAGCTTCAAGCCCCATCAGCAGCCCACCCTGCTGGGTGGGGGGGGGAGCCATGAGGCACTTTGGCGGTGATAGCAGCCACAACTGCCACCGGACACTCAGCAGAAGCCTCTGGGATCACCAGCACAGATTCTGAAGCTCCACCGGCGCCAGCAGAATGCACTTACAGCATCAGGAAGGGGCGCGCGGCCTCCTCCGTGAAAACCCTTTCTGTCACAAGACTCCGAAAGCGCTGTGACTACAGGAGCGAGAGCACATGCTCCATCCTCTGGGCCCACCCCGGCAACCTCTTCTGTCCAGACCTAGCTGAGCAGGAGCCACAGCCTCTCCCTCTCTGACTGCAGGCCAGGAAAATGCGCTGTTGGGCGCACTTACACAGAGAAGGCCTGGAACCCTTGCAGATCCTGAAGAGCTGCTCGCCGCCGCAGGCAGGAACCCGCTCGCCTCTCCTATGTCCATCGCTGCCTTTTCCGAATCTGTCACAGAGCCAGCCGACCCACGAACCTCACAGGAAAAACCCACCGCTGCAAAAAATGCGATGCGACCATGACTGAGAAGGCAGTGTAAGTAAACTCTGCCCTGCCTCACCAGCCCCTGAAACCCAAACCTCTTCCCATTACCTGACTGGCAAAGTCCTCAGGGAGCCAATCTGCTCTCAGCCCACGATGATTTAAATTTAAACTGACTCAAGATCCAGTCACACAAGCCCCCCTGTTCCCCCGCGGCCTGCTCCTGAAGTGAGCCTGGCACTATATTACCATGGGCAACCGGGCATGAGTCACGTCTACCCTCTCATTCAGGTTTTGGGTAGCCTTTTTAGTACTCAGCAGCCCTCAAGTTGCTGTGAGCACTTCCTTGTTCCCAGCAACTTCAAGGTCTTCAGCTAATCTGGTTCCTCTGGGGTGGTTGCTGGGTCCCTACATCGAGCTCAATGCCATGTCCCTTCACTTAATTTAAACCTGGATTTACCAGCATCACTTATTGGCTTAGGGGACAAGGCTCCTGATTCTTATCTGAGCAGAACCCCTGGATGCTTTTATTGTGGATTAGATCATCCAGTATTCTTCTTACTCACAGAAGTACAAGACATTTCAGATTATTTTAGAATTATTTAGCCATGGTTTCTATCTGTACAGCAAATATTCTGTGAAAATGAGATCCAGTTGTATATATGAAGTGCCTTTCTCTTATTTAAAAAAAAAAAGCAGATCCACCTGCAACTTTGCGTATCAGTGCATTACAGTATGAGGAATTGGTATGTGAGAAATGGATGTTAGACTGCTACCTTATGCCTATAATCACATGTATTATTGCATGAGCAAGAAAGAAAATGAAAGCAAGATTGTTTAAGACATCTGATGTTTTTTCCATACTGGAAAAAATAACCCCAAGTTTGCTCTTGTTTCCTGGAAGTCTCTGTTCTGGCTATTATCATGGATTTTGATTTGAAGTACCGGTACTTCTCAAAAAATCAGATCAAAATAATTTTCCTTCCTCATTCCTTGACACACAAATATGTCCCTTAATCAGGGAAAAGAGAATGTACTTAATTTCTAAGACACAAGGAAGCTGACTGGGATACATGAGGATAGATTTTAGTACGGAGGTAATAACTTCTGCTGTTTGTTCCACAATTGGCCCAAATAATAGAGAGCTCAACTCCTGCTTACTTATAAGGCACTACTAAGTATATTCATTTCTCTCTCTTGTCGTTTTGTTTAGATAAGAAATTTGTTGTTCATATTTAGTGTGGGAAAATCAATTGTATCCACATTCTTTTAGGCTGTCTTGTAAATACTCATTAGTATCATTGGAATGTATTTTTGCCAGGAAAGAGAAATCTCAGCACTTTGTATGTTTTATACCCAAAAATTGTTCAGTTGATATAATTCTAAAAAAGGCAGTGTAATCCAAGATGTCAGCTCTTTGTGCTGTAAGCAAAGCTAAATATCAAACAAAATATTCTTCATTGAATCTGTGCATGATTGCAAATTTTATAATGTTGAATGATCATAATATATTTGCTGTTACAGATTGGAAACTGGAAAAATGCAACAGTGCTATTCCTGCATTCCAATAAACTTGAGTTTCTTCCTGAAGAAATGTGTGATATGCAGAAATTAAAAGTCATCAATCTAAGTGATAACAGGTTTGTAAAGAAAAGCAGAATTTTGGAAAAATTCTTGATCAAAGTTTGGGAGAATGTTCAATACCAAAATGAATGTTTTGATTTTGAAAAGTTCAGATGAATCAAGAATATATATGCATCTCTAAAGATGAACATTCCTTATAGACATACTGGTCGATTACATGACCTGCTGTGTGTCCTTTGTTGAATAAGCTTCTTCCAGACTTTCAAATATTCTCAGATTTATTGTATACACTGCAAAACAGGCACCAACATCACAGAGCCAAGTGAACAAAAAACAAAATGATGGATAATGAAACAAGAGGGTGTACTGAATAAGCTCTGAAAGGGTAAATGAAGTAAACCAGAATTGTATCCTAATGATGTCCTAATGAGATATGTGTGTGTATGTGTATGTATATATATATATGTGTGTGTATGTGTATGTATATATATATATGTGTGTGTATGTGTATGTGTGTGTATGTGTATATATGTGTATGTGTGTGTATGTGTATATATGTGTATGTGTATGTATATGTGTATGTGTATGTATATATATATGTGTGTATGTGTATGTATAGCTTTGTATATACCTGCATATATTAATATAGCCAAAGAGGCTACCAAAGCTCAAAAATCACATATACAAATTATTACAAATGAGACTAAAAATACTTTAATAGAAATATTGTAGAGTTATGTTGTATTTTTGAATTGTATATTTATTGAAATATGAGCCGTTTTGAGTTCTGCAAGGAAAAAGGTCAGGTAGAAGCCTAAGAATGGACAAAAAAATAAATAAAATAACTAGAACTTATTCCTTTTGTAGCTGTAAATTTTGTTCTGTGTCTCTATTCTCTTACCCCTCTGTAAACATATTACTCTGTAAACATATTACTTTAATTCAACCAACCTCAAACCCTCTCTCACTAATTCCTGCTGAATATTCATCATACTATTACCATTCACAACTGTGTCATATTTATTCATTTGATTACCTATGTACCGTTTCATAGTCTTATTTTTTCACTTGCTATTCTAATGTATCAATAGGCTGAAATGTAAATATTGTGCTGTTCAATTTCTCCCCTTCCATCCCAAGTTTATTTTCCTTGTTTTTTGTAACTTTCCCTCTCCCTTTTTCTGATTCACTGTATTTAAAGTTCAAGGTTCTTATTGAAAATATTGTTTTTTACGTTACGTTATGCTTTACACTCCTTGTTATTTGTAAACCGGGTTGATGTGATGCCTATCATGAAACTCGGTATAACAAAAACAATAAATAAATAAATTCTGCCTTCTCTTCTCCCTCTCAAAAAAATCTTATAACTTTTTACAGATTTAAAAACAAATAAGTTATATATTCAAGCAACATTCTTAACTCATTCTGCTCTGGTCTAACTAACAGACCGATTCAGTATAATGCGCTCTGCCGAGCGCACCTTTAGCCCCAGTTTGGCCACGCGTCTTTGACGCGCTATTTTTACCCCTTATATAGTAAGGGGTAGTAGCGCGTCGAAAACACGCAGCCAACCCCGAAACTAATAGCGCCCCGCAACATGCAAATGCATGTTGATGGGCCTATTAGTTATTCCCGCGCGATACAGAAAGTAAAATGTGCAGCGAAGCCGCACATTTTACTTTCAGAAATTAACGCCCTCCCAAGGCAGAAGTTAATTTCGGCCGGCACAGGGAAAGTGTACAGAAAAGCAGAAAAAACTGCTTAATATCTGACTTAATATCATAGCGATAGTAAGTCGGAGGCCCCAAAAATTTTTAAAAATTTAAAATCTGCCCGGGGGTTGGAAGACGGATGCCCAATTTTGCCGGCATCCGTTTTCTGAACCCGTGGCTGTCAGCGAGTTAGAGAACGGACGCCGGTAAAATTGAGTGTCGGCTGTCAAACCCGCTGACAGCCACGGTTTCTGTCAAAAAGGAGGCGCTAGGGACGCACTAGTGTCCCTAACGCCTCCTTTCACCGCAGGCCCTAATTTGCATATTATTTACTGAATCGTGCACCCAGGAGAGTGGCCTGGGCGCGCGTCGGGAGAGAGGATGCTCGTCGGCTCTCCCGAGCGTCTTACTGTATCGGCCCGTAAGGCAGCAAAGTTCTTAAAAGCTAGTCGCAAATGTATTAAGTCAATCCTATAAAAAGATATCCAGTACAACTTTAGTCTTTATTTCTGTGTATCCAAGTGGACTAACATGGCAAACATAATAATTTAAATTCTTTTCTGAAATTATGCAGTAGCCATTTTTTAATTTCTTGCTGCATTTTGGTTTGGATCTCACCCCTTCCTTCTGAGTAGTGTGAACATGTAGATTCAACTTCATTCTTCCACTACCCTCAACTAGCAATCTATTTATAAATGCTACAGGTTATGTATCTGTGCCAGAGAGATTTTAATGGGTCTTCTATTGTCTTCCTGAAAAGCAAATATACTTCAATGGGGATTTTATTATTTTTGATGTGGTTAAAACATGTGACTAGCTGTTGTACATGGGCAGCACAAGCAAGATAACTAAAATGTTGTCAGAGCGGGTTTATATAATAGAATTTAATCCTATATTCACTCAGAACAATATAATTTCCCCTTTGCTGTCCTTGAACAGACTTTTCTTTGAATGTTTTTCACCTAATGTGCAAGTAATCAGATTTTGCATTAACACATAATCAGATTTCATTTTTCTTTTGTACAATGTAATTTTGTTTCTTTTACAGGCTGAAGAATTTGCCTTTTAGCTTTACAAAACTCCAACAGTTAACTGCTATGTGGTTGTCAGATAATCAGGTGAGTGGTGTTTATTAGTTACAGGGCTTCTTTTCTTACTATATTATCTTTAGTTACAAAATGGATTTAAACGTTGGAGAACATGAGTTAGTCTGGAAATCATACCTGTTGTTTATATATATATATATATATATATATATATATATATATATATATATATATATATTTATATATATATAATTTGTTTTCTATGAGAAGATTTGTTGAAGTGGTAGACAAACAGCCCTAGAAGTGCAGTGTAGTCACAGTTTAGAATCATGGAAAGGTTTCCACACAGTTAAAATATAAACATATATTTTATTTTCACAGTCTAAGCCACTCATACCTCTTCAAAAGGAAGTAGACCCAGAGACTCAGAAAACCATGCTTACAAATTATATGTTTCCCCAACAACCTAGGACTGAGGAAGGTAAGGACAGTTTATTGAAAGAAAATCTTTTCTGATCCATGACCTATGAAGTGTTAACCATTGAAAGACAAATGTGCAATAAAAAGATAAGGAAATGGAAGAGTGGATAATAAACGCACAGTATCTAAATGTAATCGGCTTTGAAGTGCCTAAAAAGTGGAATATAAATCAATAAATATTTTAATACTGACTTGAACCTTACACATGTCTGTGTACCTAACTCTGGTGCTGACTTTCTTTTCCAGTTTTTGGGGTTTTTTTTACCTTCTGTCTTCAGTTACTTGGGGCACAGACTTTTAATACAATTCTTAAAAATCATATTAATAGAAGTAGCAAAAGTCTAAATAAGCAGGAAATCCTGTCAGCTAAGGCTATAGAGGATGACATGAAGTATCTCTCACTAGTAAGCACATGCAGACTCATCTGGGTGTGAGATTATACATTTTGTTCAGACCCATACGTATCATATTCAGAAATAGATTTTGAATTGGTTAGCACCCTGGCTTCATATTGGTTGAAGATGGGAAATATTTCTCTGAGCCATGCATCTGCATATCTTGGAAAAGTAAGAACTCAATGCTGAGTTCTGCTTGTCTGTTAATGGTATGGGAAAGCTTGATTACAATACTAAGTGGTAAACAGGCTTAAGCCTTGCAGAGGGGATTCTTAATTAGTCTTTTAGCTAAGAGAGACAGGAAAGCTTTCATAATTCTTATCTAACGAGACCAACATATTTGAGAACAGATGTAAAATGATGCATAGCTGATCTTATTCTGTTGTGTCTGGGAAACGTTTTGTGATTTAGTGGGCTTCGGAAAGCTGTATTAACACACGAGAGATTTAGCCTTGAAATTACTGAGGCAAATCTCTAGAGAGAGACAATAGGAGCAGACTGAATATTGATTAGACAATTATAAGAGACTAGGCAAGTATATTATAGTAAGTATGTGGTAAAGGGGCTGGAAGTTGTAACTAGTTAGTATTGTTGGAACACACCCTGCATTTTTTGATTGCTGGGAGAGATTGTTTTCTGGTTGGATTTTAGGTGCAAAGAAGAATACCGGGGAGGTTTCCATGTCACACGGGTATATAGTGGTATCTCGGTGCGGGGAGACTGTCTTGGTAGCATGTGCCATGTTGTGTGGTGCCTGAGACGGCCAATGAGGCAGGCGAGCCCCTTTATTTTTTTGTTTTAAATTGTTGTAACAAGGGGAATTATGCTAGGTACCATTTTTTGTTTCTAGACGAGTTTCAATGCCAAGAAGTGCAGTCTCATGCATTTGGGGTGCAATAATCCAAAAGAGATGCATGAAATTGGGGGTGATATACTAAGCTGCATGGATTGGAAAAAGGACCTTGAGATTCTAGTGTCTGTAGATCTGAAAGCAACGAATCAGTGTGGCAAGGCGATGGCAAAAGTTAGAAGGATCCTGGGCTGCATAGAGAGGCATAACCAGTAGAATAAAAGAGGCATTAATGTCCTTGTATAGATTTTTAGTGAGGCCTCACCTGGAGTTCTGTGTTCCATTCTGGAGACTATATCTCCAAAATGATAGTTTGGAAGTGGTCCAGAAAAAGACAACTAAAATGGTGTGGGATCTGTACCGCAATGTCATAATGCCTCTGTATTGCTCCATGGTGAGACCACACCTTGAATACTGTGTATAATTCTGGTCGCCGCATCTCAAAAAATATAGTTGCAATGGAGAATGTACAGAGAATGGCAACCAAAATGATAAAGGGGATGGATCAGCTCCCCTATGAGGAAAGGCTGAAGAGGTTTGGGCTGTTCAGCTTGGAGAAGAGACGGCTAAGGGGGGGGGTATGATAGAGGTCTTTAAGATCATGAGAGGTCTTGAACGAGTAGATGTGAATTGGTTATTTACACTTTAGGATAATAGAAGGACTAGGGGGCATTCCATGTAGTTAGCAAGTAGCACATTTAAGACTAATCAGAGAAGATTCTTTTTCACTCAATGCACAATAAAGCTCTGGAATTTGTTGCCAGAGGATGTGGTTAGTGCAGTTAATGTAGCTGGGTTCAAAAAAGGTTTGGATAAGTTCTTGGAGGAGAAGTCCATTAACGGCTATTAATCAAATTTACTTAGGGATTAGCCACTGCTGTTAATTGCATCAGTAGCATGGGATCTTCTTAGTGTTTGGGTAATTGCCAGGTTCTTGTGGCCTGGTTTGGCCTCTGTTGGAAACAGGATGCTGAGCTTGATGGACCCTTGGTCTGACCCAGCATGGCAATTTCTTATGTTCTTATGCAAGACCTATGAGGAGAGGCTAAAGGATATAATATGTATACCCTAGAGTAGAGAAGGGTGCAGGGAGATGTGATACAGACATTCTGATACATGAAAGAAGGTGCTAATGATGCACATTGTCCATTGGAAAAGAAACTTTAGAACTAGAGGTCATGATATGAAACTCCAGGAGGCTTGACTGAGAACCAATATCAGAAAATATTTGTTCACAGAAAGGGTGGTGGATGCCTGGAATCCCTCCCCCCTCCCAAAAGGAACAGTATTGTAATTCAGAAGGGCATAGGATAAATACTGCAGATTCTTAGAACCTCGAAGATAGGAATGAAGAACTAGGGTAAACTATATTTACTTTGGGTGTAGCACTTCAGCAGTTACTACCCGTATCAGAAGGCATGGGGGTAATGTGCATGGAGCAGCAGTTACTATTCTTAACAGAAGGTACAAGGGGGGAGGAAGGGTTTACTTGCACGGAGCGGGGCAGACTTAATGGACCAGTTGGTCTTTATCTGCTGTCAATTACTATTTTACTGTATTCAATATGAAATTTTATTCAAAAAAAAATATAATTCTCAAGACAAGATTTATTTTCAGATATCCAGCCTCTTTCATCTCTTGCTTTTTTGAAAAGGACAGGGATATGCTGGAAATCCTACTTATCCCCCTTGGTCAAAAGGTAGACTATTGAAAACCTTAGATTTTTCAGATGAGATGGATTAAGTTTGTATTATAAATTGCTAGGAGATACAATAGTCCAAGGGTAGACAACTGTGATCCTGGAGTGCCACAAACAGGTTTAGTTTTCAGATATTCTCAATGAATACGCACGAGATATATTTGAATGTATGCAACTATTTCATGCATGTATTCATTGTAGATGTCCTAGAAAACCAGACCTGTTTGTGGCACTCCAGGATCAGAGTTCCCTACCACTGCAATAGAACCTTTCCTAGCAGAGGTTTACCAAGGTATTCTTGAACACTTTGCTTTACTTTATTCACAAGCAGAGGAGAGACAAATTCCTGTGCTCCATACTGACCTCTCTTCTCATTAAGAGGCTGATGTACTGACTAGCGAAATTTTTCACAGGTTAATGGATGTTTTGCAACAGTTTGCTATGTATGCAAATTAGCTCATTTGCATCAGTAGCTCACTCATGTAAAATGTTTGCAACATTGCCAGGAACTTTGTATATTACTATTTTTTGCAAAATTGCTCTATAATGAGCTGCCTTACTCATTACTGGGAAATTTCAATCAACTTTCATGTGTAGTGAACCATGCATGAAAGTTTATTATTGTGAAGCCCACTTTTGAAAAAAAATGCATATAAAATGGCCAATCTTTTATTTGTATATTTATTTATATTCCACTCTTCAGGCACTTCAAAGCAGATTACGTTCAAGTACTCTAGGTAATTTACATTTTTGCATGTGTGCGAGTTTTGCAAAACGTTTCGTGGAAAAACCTGTTTTGTGAATAACATTTATTCCAAGATGGCCACTAACCTATATATGTAGGCTTAACAGGCTCTTTGATCTGTAATATTCACAGTGAAAGTAGCTTTTAAACCGCAGCAAAGGCACACATATGCATGTATGCTGGCTCGTCCAAAGGACACAACCATTTTATAACACGTGCACTTATATGCGTGCATGGTATAAAATAGGCTGTACTTGAATACATGTGTGCATAAATGCTGCCTCTACCACATAAGTGGGGTTATTTTAATAGACATGTGCCGACGCAGTTACCAGTTTCCCCAGTTCCCTGTTCGCCCAGGTAAAGAGTAGGACTTTTTACCCCTGCCCTAGTTAGACTTCCTTTTACTCTGTTAGCCTCTACCCTTAAAATCCCACTGGCTAACTTAGTTGTGTTTGTTTTAGAACTTAGATGCCATCCATAGCAAAAATAAAATTATGCGGTAGGGACCCTAGAGCGTGCTTGTACGCGTAAGAATTACACACTGGTTTCATTCCTAAAACCTGGAATACCCATGCACCGCCCAGACCACACCTATGCCCTGCCCCTTTTTCTGAAAAAAAAATTTTGTGAGTGTACTAAGAGAGATGTGCGGACACGAGCGCCTTTTAAAAACCACTCGGCACGCCCCGGCCTGACTTCTGCAAATCACCTCGACCGGATGGTATGCATCCTAGGATACTGAAGGAACTCAAAAATGAAATTTCTGATCTATTAGTTAAAATTTGTAACCTATCATTAAAATCATCCATTGTACCTGAAGACTGGAGGGTGGCCAATGTAACCCCAATATTTAAGAAAGGCTCCAGGGGCGATCCGGGTAACTATAGACCAGTGAGCCTGACTTCAGTGCCAGGAAAAATAGTGGAAACTATTCTCAAGATCAAAATCGTAGAGCATATAGAACAGGGGTGGGCAAGCCCGGTCCTCAAGTGCTGCAAACCAGTCGGGTTTTCAGAATACCCCTAATGAATATGCATGAAATAGATTTGCATACAACTGAGGCAGTGTGTATGCAGGTCTCTCTCATGCATATTCATTAAGGATATCCTGAAAACCCGACTGGTTTGCAGCCCTCGAGGACCGGAATTGCCCACCCCTGATATAGAAAGACATGATTTAATGGAAAACAGTCAACATGGATTTACCCAAGGGAAGTCTTGCCTAACGAATCTGCTTCAGTTTTTTTGAAGGGGTTAATAAACATGTGGATAAAGGTGAACCGGTAGATGTATTTTATTTGGATTTTCAGAAGGCATTTGACAAAGTCCCTCATGAGAGGCTTCTAAGAAAACTAAAAACTCATGGGATAGGAGGCGATGTCCTTTCGTGGATTACAAACTGGTTAAAAGACAGGAAACAGAGAGTAGGATTAAATGGTCAATTTTCTCAGTGGAAAAGGGTAAACAGTGGAGTGCCTCAGGGATCTGTACTTGGACCGGTGCTTTTCAATATATATATATATATATATATATATATATATATATATAAATGATCTAGAAAGGAATATGACGAGTGAGGTTATCAAATTTGCGGATGATACAAAATTATTAAGAGTAGTTAAATCACAAGCAGATTGTGATACATTGCAGGAGGACCTTGCGAGACTGGAAGATTGGGCATCCAAATGGCAGATGAAATTTAATGTGGACAAGTGCAAGGTGTTGCATATAGGGAAAAATAACCCTTGCTGTAGTTACACAATCTTAGGTTCCATAATAGGAGCTACCACCCAGGAAAAAGATCTAGGCATCATAGTGGATAATACTTTAAAATTATCGGCTCAATGTGCTGCAGCAGTCAAA
Organism: Rhinatrema bivittatum; assembly: GCF_901001135.1. Taxonomy (NCBI): domain Eukaryota; kingdom Metazoa; phylum Chordata; class Amphibia; order Gymnophiona; family Rhinatrematidae; genus Rhinatrema; species Rhinatrema bivittatum. The sequence goes on along the minus strand of NC_042615.1, from coordinate 705,002,388 downwards.
AAAGCAAACAGAATGTTAGGGATTATTCTCACAGGACAAGCAGGATGGTAGTCCTCACATATGGGTGACATCACAGGATGCAGCCCAGTCACGGAACACTTCTGTCAGTTTCCAGAACTTTGACCTACCCCTACTGGGCATGCCCAGCATGGCACTAACCCTGCAGCCAGCAGGGGTCCCCCTTCTTTTTTCCGCGCAGCAGTAGCCACGCGGTTAAGGAGCTCTGTAGAGATTCCTGACAGGAATTTTCCTCACGGAATTACTAAAATTTAATTTACCCCACAGGGGTCCCTCCTTCAATTTTCTCAAGCCGTGGTATTCCGGTAACATTTTACCCGCTTTTTGTCGATTACCGTTGAGTTTGGCCCTCGCGGCCTACTGGCTGTCGACCGTACCGTGGCTCAATTTTTTCCATGGCGTCAGGTCTCTCAACTCCTCAGTAGCAAACTCGATCTTCCAACAATTAGGTTATCCTCAAATAGACCTCTTTGCGCGACCTCAAAATCGCAAAGTAGACAATTTCTGCTCTCTCACTTGCAGCCAACACCATCAACCAAGAGACGCGTTCTCCCTATCATGGGCAACCGGTTTCCTATATGCATTCCCTCCACTTCCACTTCTCTCGAAGACTCTTGTGAAGTTACATCGGGACAAGGGAACCATGATCCTGATAGCACCTCACTGGCCGCGCCAAGTGTGGTTTCCAATACTTCAGGATCTCTCCATTCGCAGGCACATTCCCTTGGGAAAGGACCCGCTTCTAATCACTCAAAACGACGGGTGCCTATGCCACCCCAACCTTCAAGCCTTGTCCCTGACGGCATGGATGATGAAAGGTTAATCCTTCAGCCACTTAACCTTTCTAAACCAGTTTCCCATGTCCTGATTGCTTCACGGAAGCCTTCCACGAGAAAATCTTATTCTTACAAATGGACCAGGTTTACATCATGGTGCTCTTCTCAGTCCCTTGACCCCTTTACCTGTCCAATCACAATGTTTCTGGACTATCTCTGGCACTTGTCAGTCAGGTCTAAAAACTTCCTCCATCAGGATGCATGTTAGGCGGTAGCCGCCTTCCTTAGAGGTGTCGGGGATGTTCCCATATCAGTACAACCCCTTGTAACACGCTTCTTAAAGGGCTTGCTTCACCTCAAGCTTCCTTTGCGTCCTCCAGCCCCTTCTTGGGGCCTCAGCCTAGTTTTGGATCGGCTCATGAAACCACCATTCGAGCCTTTTCATTCCTGTGACCTTCGATATCTCACCTGGAAAGTGATTTTCCTTTTGGCAATCACTTCAGCTTGCAGAGTTAGTGAATTGCAGGCTCTAGTTATCTATCCGCCTTACACTAAAATTCTGCAAGACCGGGCATTACTCCGCACTCACCCTAAATTCTTGCCTAAGGTAATTTCAGAGTTTCATCTCAATCAATTCATTATACTATTTACCTTTTTTCCCAGGCCCCATTCCAATCCAGGAGAGCAGGCTCTGCATACCCTTGACTGCAAATGGGCTCTAGCATTCTTCCTAGACTGTACAGCTGCCCACAGGAAAAGCACTCAATTGTTTGTCTCTTTCCATTCCATCAAATTGGGGCAGCCTGTGGGTAAGCCGACTCTCTCCTCCTGGTTGGCGGACTGCATATCCTTTTGCTATCAGCAAGCAGGCATTCCACTTCAAGACCGTGTTAAAGCACACTCTGTGAGGGCTATGGGGACTTCAGTAGCACTCCTACGATCGGTGCCGCTTTATGACATTTGCAGGGCTGCCACCTGGAGTTCTCTCCATACTTTTACAGCCCATTATTGCTTAGACACAGCCGGAAGACAAGAATCCATCTTCAGCCAGTCTGTCTTGCGCAACCTATTTACAAAGTGACATACCAACACCCTTCCGCCTGCCCGGTGGGGTTCAGGATGCCCTTGGCCAAATTTCATCCCAGGCCTAGTGCCTTGCACACCTGCGTACATTTGGTGCATGCTTGGACATTCTCAGCTCGGTACTCACCCATATGTGAGGACTACCATCCTGCTTGTCCTGTGAGAAAGCAAATGTTGCTTACCTGTAACAGGTGTTCTCACAGGACAGCAGGATGTTAGTCCTCACGAAACCCGCCCGCCGCCCCGCGGTGTTGAGTTCGTAACATTTTCTTATTTTATTTTCGGCACTTCCTGTAGCTTTTTAACAAGACTGAAGGGGGAACCCTGCTGGCTGCAGTGTTAGTGCCATGCTGGACATGCCCAGTAGTTGCCAGTCAAAGTTCTGGAAACTTTGACAGACGTGTTCTGTGATTGGGCTCCATCCTGTGATGTCACCCATATGTGAGGACTAACATCCTGCTGTCCTGTGAGAACAGCTGTTACAGGTAAGCAACATTTGCTTTAGGAAGGGAATGGTTAATAAAACGGAAAATGTCATCATGCCTCTATGTCACTCCATGGTGAGACTGCACCTTGAATATTGTGTACAATTCTGGTCACCGCATCTCAAAAAAAGATATAATTGCGATGGAGAAGGTACAGAGAAGGGTGACCAAAATGATAAGGGGAATGAAACAGCTCCCATATGAGGAAAGGCTGAAGAGGTTAGGACATTTCAGCTTGGAGAAGAGACGGCTGAGGGGGGATATGATAGAGGTGTTTAAAATCATGAGAGATCTAGAATGGGTAGATGTGAATCGGTTATTTAGTCTTTCAGATAATAGTAGGGGGCACTACATGAATTTAGCAAGTAGCACATTTAAGACTAATCGGAGGAAATTCTTTTTCACTCAATGCACAATAAAGCTCTGGAATTTGTTGCCAGAGGATGTGGTTAGTGCAGTTAGTGTAGCTGGGTTCAAAAAAGGTTTGGATAAGTTCTTGGAGGAGAAGTCCATTAACGACTGTTTATCAAGTTTACTTAGGGAATAGCCACTGCTATTAATTGCATCAGTAGCATGCGATCTTCTTAGTGTTTGGATAATTGCCAGGTTCTTGTGGCCTGGTTTGGCCTCTGTTGGAAACAGGATGCTGGGCTTGATGGACCCTTGGTCTGACCCAGCATGGCAACTTCTTATGTTCTTATGTTCTGACTTTGGTGCATGCTGGGCTTTTAAAATTCACTCTATTATTTTTCTGTTCGATAGACTGTGAGTTGATAACCTCAGAAAAGCGCTCTAGTATTCATGCAGCTTGTCATTTGGTTTTTGCAGTGTCCCTCAATGCAGAAAAATATATTTCCTAGCATGTAGCCAATACTAATGACCTACAGATTGCTTCTTGTTGTGCCCTGGTAGCTCATTTGTGCCGCCTGCTCTCTTGGGAGGTGGATGAATTGGGGGCAAATTCCAGAAAGGTTATGGAACCTGCCGCCACCATTTTAGCTGGCACTGGCTCTGACCTCTGTCAGAGGAGTGGCCTCGGTAGCGGCCAGAAGACAGCTATGGCTGCAAAATTGGTCAGCAGATGCAACCTCTAAGGCAAACATCACAAAGATGCCTTTTAAGGGATCACTCCTATTCGGAAGCGAATTGGAAAAGCTGGCCAGTAAATGTGGTGAATCTCCAGTTCCCTGGTTACCAGAAGATAAGAGAAAGCAGTTACAGCTCCCCTTGCCCATGAGGGGTCAATCCAGGGGCTCCCAACGCTTTCGGTCGTATAGAAACTTGACATTTCGGAGGCTTCGGTCCTTTGGGAGGTTTCAGTCCTTTTGGAATCGACAGCCCAAGAGAGTTGCAGGTTCAGGTTTATCTTGACTCACCCCCGGAATGAGGAGATAGGGTGTTGACTGTCCCTCTTGTACCTGCGGTGGGTCGAGATCAAGTCGTACCAATGGGTACAAGAGCTTGCTCCACCAGTGCTTGCACCATTGCTGGAGCAGCTTAACATGCTGCTCAGTATGTTACCCACATAGCCAGCGCCCTACGTCTCTCAACGGCCTCTGGGTGCACCGCTGTCATCGCCACTGGCCCCCATACCGGTGAGCGACTCCTCTGAGGAGGGAGGGCCATCGGGCGTGATGGTGGGCCCAAGACATGCGGTGCCACCTCACAGTTTGGCTCTCCTGGGGCCCTCGGGATTCATTCCACCTCTTCCTTCTGTGCCCCCATTTCCACCATCTCCATTGGATCATTCACCCCCCTTCAAGGACGAGAGGCCCTTTGGTGCCTCTTTTGGTGCCTTCAAGGACCAGACTTCACACACCGATGGGCCATCGGGCCCCCGCATCCCTGGAGGATTGCAGTGGGGTAAGGCGTCCTACGACCCCTGGGAGGGTGAGGTGTCTCTAACCTCCTCAGAAGAATTGGAGGATCTGCCTTCCGAACCGTCTCCCCTGGAGGAACAATGGCAATCTTCTCCCCCCCCCCCCTCCGAGGACCTCTCCTTTGCGGGGTTCGTCAAAGCCATGGCTGAATCAGTGCCCTTCCAATTATTGCAGAGCAGGACTCGAGGCACAAAATGCTTGAGATCCTGCAGCTCATGGAGGCCCCAAAGGAGGAGGTGGCGGTACCAATCTATGACATTTTCAAGGATTTGGTGTTCCAAGTGTGGGAACATCCCATCTCGATATCACCGATTTAATAGAAAAACGGATGTGGTGTACCTGGTCAAGGCATCGACCACTGTCAGCTCCCCCACCAGTGTGGTGATAGTCGGCTCTGAAAAGGCTGAGGGTTCATACCCATGCCTCAGCTCCGCCAGGATGAGAACACAAATGCTGAGATGCGTTGGGCCGCAGAGTGTTCCAGGGGGCCATGCTCATTACCCGTAAAGCCTGCTACCTTCTTTATATGGGGCAATTCTCCCGGAATCTGTGGAAACAGGCCCTGGAGTTCAGTGAGTGTCTGTCTCAGCAATTCCAGGAGGATTTTCAGGCCGTTGTCCAACAGGGCCTGGAGTGTGATAAACACGATGTCTTCTCAGCTTATGATGTCTTCTAGACAGCCATGAGATCTGCTGCAGCAGGCATTGGGACCCATTGGGCAGTTTGCCTTTGAGCCGCTGACCTATGCCCTGAGATGCAGGACTGTCTCGCTGACTTGCCTTGTACTGGTGAGAACCTGTCTAAGGACAGGGTTAAGGAAGCTGTAGCTCAACTGAAGGATTACCAAGAAATCGTTCAGCAATTTTTGGCTAACACTTCTGACTCACAGCCTACCAGGAAGCCCTCACGACAATACCCAAGACTGTCTTTCTATCAGCCTCGCGAGTATTACCCAGCCATACAGAGGTCCAGGGCTCAGAGGCCTGTTCTCAAAGCCCGACAGAGGCAGTCTAGGCCTCCTAGGGTGCCCACAGCTCAGCCATAGAATCCTGCAATGGGATTTTGACTGATGGCGAGGGAGTATGAGCCACCCTTCCATGTGGAACCCTGGCCGGGATGTTTCCAACTTTTCGCAGGTCAATGGATCTCGATCACATTGGACCCCTGGGTCCTATCCATCATTCGCCAGGGTTACCGGCTGCATTTCCAGTGACCTCCACCCCGTTCCCCCCGATCTCCCAAGTGGAGAGCAGGCAGGGGTCATCCAGATACTTCAGTAGAGCTCTCAGCACTTGTTTCTGCTCAAGCGGTCGAACCTGTTCCGACCGACCAAAAGAGCAGAGAGTTCGACTCCAGGTATTTCCTGATTCCCAAGAAAACGGGTGGCCTCAGGCCCATACTAGACCTGAGAGCTTTAAACCGCTTCTTGATGAAGGAAAAGTTCAAGATGTCTCGCTAGAAACCCTGATCCCCCTGCTCAAGGCAGGAGATTGGCTCTGCTCCCTCTATCTACAAGACATGTACACCCATATCCCCATTTTTCCAGCGGATTAGCAGTACCTAAGATTTCCGATCGACTGGCACCACTATCAGTATCGAGTTCTGCCCTTTGGCCTGGCATCTGTGCCCTGAGTTTTCACAAAATGTCTGGCAGTTGTCGGTGCCCATTTTCAAAGGCAGGAAATTCATGTGTTTCCCTACCTCGACAATTGGCTCATCAAAGGCGAATCCTGTCATGGGGCCCAAGCACCATGTGTCGCATGATCGAAACTCTGGAGACCCTGGGATTCTTGATCAATTATCCCGCCCCACCTTCAGCCGGCTATGCAGCTGGACTGCATTGGGGCACGCCTGGACACTGTCCAGGAGAGAGGGCCTACCTACCTCAGAACAAGGCCTACCTACTTCAGGACAGGGCAGGGACTTTAGCAGCTCTTGCATGACATGTCTCCAGCAGCTCGCATGTCTCTGCCGCCAGTTCCTCCAGCTGCTGGGCCATATGGCAGCGACTGTGTATGTCACCCCATTTGCTCGGCTATACATGCGCCGTGCGCAGTGGATGCTTCGCTCTCAGTAGTGTCAGGCATTGTAGGATATGCATGCCCACATCATGGTCACCAGAAGCTTGCAGCAGTCCCTCCTGTGGTGAACGATCCCCGCAAACCTGAAGCAGGGCTGCCCCTTTTGGAATGCTCACCCCCAAGCCACGCTCACCACCGATGCTTCTCAGATGGGCTGGGGAATGCATGTCCTGGGTTACTGCACCCAGGGGTTGTGATCGGTTCAGGAAGCTCAACCCCAGACCAACCTCTTGGAACTACAAGCAGTCCGCTGTGCCCTGCAGATGTTCTGAGAGCTTCTTTTGAACAAGGTAATGCTGATTCAGACAATCAGTGGCTATGTGGTACCTGAACAAGCAGGGAGGAACCAGGTTGTTTCCCCTCTGCCAGGAGATAGTCCAGGTCTGGACGTGGGCCATTGAGAACGGTATCACTCTCCGGGCGGTGTACCTTCCGGGAGTGGACAGCATCCTGGCCAATCCTTGAGTGAGACATTCAGGCCCCATGAATTGGTCCCTCAGTCTAGAAGTAGTTTTTTCCACTGCTGGAGTAACCCGGATATAGACCTGTTTGCCTCCATTGAAAACAGAAAAGTGCACTGGTTTTGCTCCCTCGGCAGGAGGGGCAGGGGTTCATTAGCAGATGCCTTCTCGATCCACTGGGGCACAGGCTTGCTGTACATTTACCTGCCCCTTCTGCTCATATTCAAGACACTCCAGAAGTTGCAGCAGGATCGAGGCTCCATGATCCTGATTGCTCCCTGTTGGCCCCGACAGCTCTGGTTCTCAAACCTTCAGGACCTAACTACGCAATCCCCAATTTGGTTGGGAACGGCGCCAGACTTTATCACCCTGGACCAGGGCAGACTCCATCACCCTGATGTGCAGACCCTGGCCCTCACAGCTTGCATATTGATTGGGTGATACTGGAGGACCTCGGCCTCCCAGAGGGAGTATCCTGTGACCTTCTGGAGTCCAGGAAACCATCCACCAGGAAGTCCTATAATCTGAAGTAGAAAAGGTTCTCCTTCTGGTATGAGAGTCACGATTTGGATCCCTTCTCTTGCTCCCCTCCTGCACTTCTGGGCTACCTGTTGTCCCTCTCTGCTCTGAGTACGGTCTGCAGACCATGTCAGTAAGGGTTCACCTCAGTGCAATAGAGGCATACCATAGCAGTTCGGATGGTCCCCCAATTTCCTGCTATCCACTTGTTGGCCGATTCATAGCCTCCCACTCGCGCCCCCCCCCCCCCCCCCCCGCCCGGTGGTCTCCTGGAATCTCAATGTGGTACTTTTGCAATTCATGAAGCCTCCGTTTGAGCCATTGTGCTCTTGTGATCTCAAGTACCTTTCATGGGAAATGGCCTTCTTTGTTGCGGACACATCGGCTCAAGGGTAGATGAGCTGCAAGCACTGGTGTCGTATTTATTTATTTATTTATTTTAGTTTTTATATACCGATGTTCCTGTATAATATACATATCACACCGGTTTACAGGGAAATAAAACTGTCGCCTCATGGGCGGTTTACATTGAAACAAAATAACATAGCATAAAGGAACTTAGAGGAGCTTACAGAGAAACAATCATGTCTAGTTAAATTACGATAACGAACTATTCAGAAACCTATGTACACGACAGGATGGTGAGTCAAAGTCTATACAGATATTGTATTCTTCCGGCTCTTAGTTCTCCGGGAGTGCGAAAAACCAAGTCTTTAGCTTCTTTTTGAATGTAATATGGCAAGGTTCAAGGCGAAGGTCCGCCTTACACTAAGTTTTGTCATGACAGTGTGGTCCTATGGACACACCAAGTTCCTACCCAAGGTGGTTTTGCAATTTCATCTCAACCAGTCCATTTTTGCCACGACCTCACGCTTCACCGCGGTGAATGGCCTCTCCACATCTTAGATGCAAGAGGGCACTTGTATTCTACTTGGAACGGACAGCACCTCACCGCGCATCCACTCAGCTGTTCATTTCTTTTGATAAGAACAGATTGGAGTTGCGGTCTCAAACAGATGCTATCCCGCTGGCTGGCAGATTGCATCAGCAGGCGGGTTTACAGCTTGATGGCCACATCAGAGCCCACTCTGTCCAGGTTATGTCTGTTTTGGTGGCTCACTTGCGTGAGGTTCCCATTCATGAGATCTGCATTGCGGCACACTTTTGCCTCACATTACTGCCTGGATAAAGACTGCCAACAGGACAGTTGTTTTGGACAGTCCATTCTCCACAACCTCTTCCAGCCAAGAAAACCCAACTGTCTCCTCCGTGGGCCCGATCCTTGGGTGCAGGCCTGCTCCTCTTTTGCTGCAGCTACAGTTTTTGTGCACGTTGGCACCTTGTTCTTTGCAGCCCATGTTTGGAGAGGCCTGGAGCTACTTAATCACCCATGTGTGAGGACTACCATCCTGCTTGTCCTTGGAGAAAGCAGAGTTACTTACCTGTAACAGGTGTTCTCCAAGGACAGCAGGATGTTAGTCCTCACAAAACCCACCCCACAGAGTTGGGTTTTCTCTGTTTTCTTTTTTTGCGTACTCTGTGTTATAAGACTGAAGAGGGGCCCCGCAAGGTTAGCGGCATGCTGGGCATTCTCAGTATGCATGTCAAAGTTTCTAGAAACTTTGACAAAAGTATTCTGTGTCGTGCTCCATCTGATGATGTCACCTATGTGTAAGGGCTAACATCTTGCTGTCCTTGGAGAACACCTGTTACAGGTAAGCAACTCTGCTTTCCATAGTGTAGACAGATGGACTTGGCATCCTGCCCATGGCTGCCCAAGAACGGTGCCAAGGAATCGCCCGTGAAATGAATATCGATTCCAAGAGATTATGGGTAAGCCATTGCCCAGTTCCTAGATCAGGGCATCTATAATCTTGCTGGGATTCAGTGTTTGGCTGAGTATAGTTACTGTTATCCGTTTTTAGTCAAGTTGGTTTTAATCAAGTTTTAATCAGGTTTTAATCAGGTTTTTCAATAGTTTGTTCACAATGACTTTTGAAGAGAATACTCAAGGGCTGAGGTCACTGCAGTGTATATCTGGGGTGACATGAGCTTTAAAACCTGACTCAGTCTCCATTTTCTAGCAAGGGAGCATATAACCCATTTGTACTGAGTCCATCTGTCTACACTGAGGAAAACAAAATTCAGGTAAATAATTTCTCCATTTGATTGCATCAAGTGGCAGTTCTGAACACTATAAAGATTTGGACTTTGTCCGTATTTTTATAAACGGCTGCCAGAATTGTACTGTGAGCCAAGAGCATCAATTGTAATTTAATTTGGGCTGAGAAATGAAGCAGGCATACCTAATTTTTTTTTCCTGTTAATTGCATTGCTTATGATGTCCTGGTTTCTTTGATTATCCTCTTGGGAGATTAGAGGCACAGTGGTGGCTAAGTGTGAACATTATATCCCACTATATACAGATGATGTCCTATGTTTTCTGGTGGATCCACAGAGCTCTTTACCAAGTCTTTGGACAGTTGGAATGAATTTTATAGGTTAAAAAAAACATATTGAATCAGTATTACATAACTGGGTCAAATCTCTGAAAATTTATGTAGGCTGTACATTGTTATATATCTAGGCATTCTTACATCCCATGTCAATCTCTTCGTTTTTGAATCTCTACCTTTTGCTTAAAATATTCACCAGAAAGGTAGCAGCCTGAGAGAGGTTATGTATTAGTTGGCTGGGCAGGATTCATGCTGTAAAAATGAACTGGTTGCCCAATCTGATATACATGGTTTCTATAATGATCATTGATTCCACAAGTTTTTCTGGAAACTAAATATTCTGTGAAGACAAAGTAATTGCCAGTTATTTATTTATTTATTTATTTTTAATTTTTATATACCGGAATTCCTGTATGCAATACAAATCAGTCCGGTTTACAAGTAACGAAAAGGTTGCCCTGGTCTGGTAGATTAGACTGGAGTTTTTTTACATAGAACATAGAACAATAACAATCAACTATTGAACATTATTACAAGGAACAGTGAAAGTAACAATAGTATTTAACAAACATATAATATTATTATAACATTATTCGTGTTCACGTTTTACAAGGAACTTTGGTAGCGTAAATAGTCTGCAAGTAATCGGTTAAATAATATAATAGTTTCACCCAGCAGTTACGCTGCTGGGTGAAACTACTATGCTGATCCCAGAATTATTTTCCAGAGCTTTCTTTTAAGAGCCAGAAATCCCCTTTGAGCATATCTTTTCCCAGTCTGCATCAACCTACATTCTTTTCAATATGCTGTGTGTTCTGCTGTGTATTGTCCGAAAGCAGAAATGTGGCATTTTTTTCTAAGATAGTATACTTTAGAGTCCTTTTGCCTTCTCTTCTAGAGCCTAATTAGGTTTTTCAGTTTGCTTGTCATTTTCTTCAAACTATCAGTAGACCTTTTAGCTGTGGTCTCCAACTGGCTCTCTGAGTTTTTTTCTCTCTCCAACTGTCTTTCTTCATCATTGTTTTTCCTTCTGATTTTGCATTATCCAACAAGGTCTGTGGCTTGAAGTATTGCTAGAACTGCAGGCAAAAAACGTCAGTCACCCGCTATAGGTATCTTTGAAAGGATCACCATGTTACCCACTGCAGCATTTGCTTTAGGATGTTGCTGAGGGCCATTAAGATCTACAAATAAGACTATTTCACCTGGAGGACTTGAAGTAGTTGTCTGAATCCATTGATTTGGCACCAAAGATGTCAAATAAGCCCAAGGATCATGAGACTGCTCCAGCTGCTGGAGCCTCAGAGATGCTAAAACATATCAGTGCCTTCAAAGCTTAAAAGGTGGGCCCAGTGAAAAAAGTACATCTCACTCAAATAGCTCATGCCAAGCAGATGCTAAAACATATCAGTGCCTTCAAAGCTTAAAAGGTGGGCCCAGTGAAAAAAGTACATCTCACTCAAATAGCTCATGCCAAGCAGTGGGCTCCATGTGTTCGAGCGCCCAGATAAGGGGGAATGGCTAGAAGGAAATGTTGAAAGAGAAGGTCCATCAAAATCGATTCCCCTTCAATGCACGGCTCTGAAATCTAGAGATCCTGCTGTAAGACCATGAAAGTGGAAGTGAATGGAGGATATCAGCCTCAGCAACAAAAATAAAGTAAAAAAAAACAAAACACCATAAACTAAATGTTAAAAAAAAAAAAAAAAAAGGATGTAAAAAAATTTCAAAATGTCCAAAATTGACTATCAAAATGTGTCCAATTTCCCTCTGCAACAGAGTGATCTTAGTAAATCCTTTAAGGTAGGATCTTAATGTCTCTCTTCCCCAGACGCAAGACATGACACAAAGTCACAGTCTAGGCTCTTTTTCACGTAAAACTCCAAACTTCATAGTTTACTCTTCAGTTCAGTGCCTTAAATTGGAAGGCTTTTCAATCAGTAAGATACAAATATAAATACAGGCTAACTGGCTTCCAGTAATGCAACTCAGCCTTACTTTCCTAATCGGCCAAGGTTCTCAGCTTCCTTCTCAGCTGGGTGCCTCCAGCTCCCTTAAAGAAACCCTCAGAGAGCCACGAGCCACAGCCACCCTTTGTATCTTGTCTACATAATGATATTCTGGTCCTATTCCTCTCCAACATTTTAGTAGTTTCTTATAATCCAGTTGTTAATTTCCCCAGTCACCTTCAGCTAGGTCTTAGACTACAAACACCATCAGACTTTTCCCAGTTCTGACAAACACCATCAGACTTTTCCCAGTTCTGATCTAATTTCCTCTCTGGGCTTCCATAAACTCTCTAAAGCTTCTGCTTGAAGGAAAGTGCCTGAACGTCTGGGAAACATGCTTAGTTTTCTAGAGCCCTACTAAAAATGGCTTCATCACAACAGATTGGTACTGAGTATTGAAATATGAGCTAATTTTTCTTTGCAGATCATCTCCTGATCGTTTCCCCTCACACTTTAAATATAAAGATCATGTGATTCCTATTAAATCACAAGGCAGAAATATTGGAATTATTGTAGATGCCTCTCTTTCAAAGCTTCTGTCTCATCAGTCTTCATGAAACTAAGGATGTTGAGCAGGCTTAAACTGCTATTAAATTTGCACTTCTTGGCATTGAATTGCAGCTGCCAAATCTTCAAACACACTTCAATTTTTCTTAAATCATTTTTCATTCTCTCTACTGCTTCAGGCGTGTCCACTCTGTTGCAAATCTTAGTATCATCCTCAAAAAGGCAAATTTTTCTTTCTAACCCCTCCACAATATCGCTCAAGAAGATATTGAACAGAACCAGTGCTGAAACCGATCCTTGAGGCACTGCACTTAACACCATTCTCTCATCAGAGAGGGTTCCATTTACCATTACACATTGTTTTCCTGTCAGCCAGTTAGTAATCCTCTCCACTACCGTGGTGCCCACACCCAAGCTTCTCATTTTATTCAGATAAAATGTTTCCCAACTGGTGTGCCACGATTGACCTGCAGGTATGCCATGAGAAGAGCCGGGTATGAAAAGACAAGGCACTAATAGTCTTCCATTTTTCTCCCTTCCTAGCCTATAGGATATCCTCCTGCCAGCAGAGGGTGCCAGAGAACAGCATCTGTCTGCTGCTGCTGCTGCTGCTTCCCTCTCTGCTAGCTCTCTTGCAAAACATGCTGGGCTTGTGCTGTTACTATTGCAGAGGCAAGCCAGCAGAGGAGGAAGCAGCAGGTAAGTGATGCACAGACTTGTGCTGGCTGCCAAGGGATGTGGGAGGAGGGAAAGATGAATGGCATCATAGGGTGTGGGGGAGAGGGAAAGTGACGCCAGGGAGATTAGGGGGAGGGAAGGTAATGGTGGCAGGGGATGGGAAAGAGGGAAGGTGATGATGACAAGGGCTAGACTGGGGCTGGGTGGCTGGAGAAGGAAGGTGATGATATACCAGAGGGGTAGAAGGAAAGGGAAGGGGGGAGAGGAGTGACGTCACCGGTGTGAATGGCAGGGTGAACGAGGGCTCTCGCTCCCCACAGCCTACTATCCATTACAATCTTCCTCAGCTGCGATATATTTTAGCCTGTCAGGTTACCCGTCGTGAGCGCTATAGCCTCCGATGTCCCAACGAAAAAAACTTGCCGATCTACGCCGATTTTCTTACAAAAAACAAGGACTAGAAGTGGCGAGCCTTGTAAATATGGCGACCGTGGAGGAAAACGAACCGGGGAGTCCACTCTCTGAGGAAGTGACGCCGTTTGACGATGACTTACCTTCCAGGACGGAATTAAAACGCTGGTTTACAGAGCTTCGTCAAGATCTTCGACAGGACCTACAAGATTATAAAAAGGACATTGTTGCATCGATCGAGGAGATGAAGGAGGACATATCAGAAAATGGCCGCCGGATTTTCGAGGCAGAGACTAAAACTGAAGCCTGCGCTGAGGATATTAAAACGCTGCAAGCCGACCGGCGAAGTCTAACCCTTGAACTCGAGTCCCTTGCTGACAAGGTGGAGGACTTAGAAAACCGCTCGCGTCGCCAGAACCTTCGTTTCAGAGGGGTACCCGAAACTCCGGAGTACGTGGATTGTATGGCCACCATTGAGAAAATCAGTCTCATGCTTCTGGACTCGCTAGACCGGCCCGCAACGGAGGACTCCAGTGCTTTACACATTAAAATAGACAGAGCACATCGTGCATTGGGCAATCAACAATCTGACCGGCCCCGGGACATTATTGTTAAATACCACGACTATGTTACCAAAGAGAGGATCGCTATGGCGGCCCGAAAGCGAATGGAATGGACCTGGGAGAATCATAAAATTATGATTTTTGCGGACTTAGCACCATCAACCATAAGGAAGAGGCAAGATCTGAAATCTGTCACGGAGGCTCTGCGAAAGGACAATGTTAAATATCGCTGGACCTTTCCGTTTGGCTTGGCCTTCACCTTGCAAGGTAATTTTCATAAGATTAAAACGGCACATGAGGGAGCGGCCATTTTGCAAGCAGCGGGCTATTCCGGCTTCGAGGCAGCGTTGCAGCGAGGTCCGACGACAGGCCAACGTACTGAGGCCCCCAAATGGCAGCGAGTTGCCAAGGGAGGACGAAGGTTACGCCGCATGCCGGATCAGGCGCGATCCCCTCCTAAGAATACTTGATTCTCAGGTTTTCATGTGAGTGTCCTGGACTTGTTGTGGCCGTGAGTTTCGTGCCTTTGACCTTCACGGGACAATGTGCAGTTGCGAACCTCTTTTGAGAGTTCATGGCTGCGAAGTTTATCGACGGGTAGCAGGGTATATGCTACACTCATAAAGGAAGATTGTTTTAATATATAGTTTCATCAATGTCTGATGTTAAATGGTTGTGTGGGGGGGGAGGGGGCTAGACACACGATGGCCGATTCCTCTCTGTTCATGGTGAATGGTTCCCCACAGAGGGTTCCGTTTGGATGGGTATTTTGGGTAATAGGGGTTGTTCTGGGTGATTTGAGTTATAAGCTGCTGCTGTGGAATGGGGAATATATTCGAGGCGTGAAGGTAGCCCTGCTGGCGCTCTTAAGTGTTCATGGTTTCCTGGCCTCCATAGCCCTACTGATAGCCACCACCTCCCTGACCATAGGTATCTGCTCTAATACGGATTGCGCTGTCCCACGTTGTGTCCAGAATGCTTGACATAAAAATATTGTCCCTTAATGTTAAGGGACTCAATTCCCATCGTAAACGCCAATTCCTGTTTAGTGAACTGAACAGACAGCAGTCCACCATTGCCTTTATTCAGGAGTCCCATCTAAAGCGCAGGTACGAACACACGATGAAACATGCGAATTTTCCCCATCAGTTCTGGGCCGCCTGTAACAAAAGCAATAAATATACTGGTGTGGGCATTCTCATTCACAGGGATATCATTTTTGAACAGAAAGCTTTTATACATGATCCAGAGGGCCGTTATGTTATTGTAGTGCTCCGGATCGGTGATGGGCTCTATACCCTGGTGAATGTCTACGCCCCCAATGCCAACCAAGGGGAATTTCTCTGTACTCTTGAGCGTAAAATGGAAACCTGCATTGAGGGGTGTCTCATTGTAGGAGGTGATCTTAATCTGACTTTTAATCCGCATATGGATAACTCCAAGGGGACTAGGCTACCTACAGGCAAGGACAGGAAACTCTTTAAACGATTTCTCACTAATCTGGGGCTTTTAGATGCCTGGCGTATCCATAATCCCTCATCCAGGAATTACACTTATTTTTCCAGAGTGCACCACACGTATTCCCGAATTGATTTCCTCTTAGTAGAGAAATCTCTTATTAACCAGGTCACAGATACCTTTATAGATGCTATAACATGGTCTGATCATGCTCCCATTGGTCTAACGTTGCAAATATTGAATTATGACCGAGGCGTGCAATACTGGAAACTAAATGATAGTTTATTGGAGGATGAGTTTTTCTCTAAAGCCCTGAGGGGTCACATTGAGGACTATTTGCAGCGAAATGATAATCCTGACACCACACCTTTGAATATATGGGAATGCCTAAAAGCGGTCACCAGGGGTTTACTAATTGCGAGGGCCACATATGTGAAAAAAACAAAGAATGCTGAAAAAGCACGCTTGCTCCGCCAGATTACCGAATTGCAATTGGCGCATAAACAATCCGGCTCCAAAAAAACACTTGCACGTATGGATCAATGCCGCCGGCAATTGGAGGCTCTGGAAGTAGCAGACATTGCCTATCGCTTAGAAAGGGTTCGGCAGATCCATTATGAAGGGGGGAATAAAGCTGGGAGACAATTAGCCCAAAAATTGAAAAAGCAGTGGTCTGCCAATACCATTATTAAAATCAAAGATGAGTCTGGGACTATACTGACTAAAACCAGGGATATTCGGCAGCGCTTTCTGCATTTCTATCAAGCACTGTATGCTACAAATAGGGACATACAGGATGATCAGATCCAGCAATATTTGCGGGATATTCCTCTGCCTCAATTAACGCTTGCTCAGCAGGCTCTATTGGATAAAGAGATTGATGGAGCCGAGATAACCTGGGCCATCAAGAGCTTAAAAAAAGGCAAGTCCCCTGGCTTGGATGGCTTTACGGCTACCTTTTATAAAAAGTATGCGGAGACCCTGACACCTTTGCTGGTCCGATTGTTTAATTCTCTGAGATCTGCAGGGTCTCTATCGGAGGTCTCCAACACTGCCGGTATCACTATATTGGCGAAACCAGGCAGGGACCCTACGCTTTGTGGCTCCTATCGGCCAATCTCCTTAATTAATCTGGACTTAAAACTGCTGGCGAAGATACTTGCTTATAGACTTAATGCTATACTACCTGGTCTCATACACCTTGACCAAGCTGGTTTCATTCCTGGTCGTATGGCCTCAGATAATGTGCGAAAGACCATTGCTGCTATCCGGTGGGCACGGCAGAGAGCAGTACCTAGCCTCCTGCTGGCGGTTGACGCGGAGAAGGCCTTTGACTATGTTCATTGGTCCTTCCTATTTCACACTCTAAAGGCCTTTAAGATAGGGGATTACTTTTTGGGTTGGATAAAAAAACTGTATGCTGCCCCTCGGGCGAGTTTGAAGGTGAATGGGGGCTACACTGATACTTTTCCGATAGGTAGAGGCACCCGGCAGGGGTGCCCACTTTCCCCCCTTCTTTTTGCTTTATTCTTGGAACCCTTTATGACGAAAATAAGATATAATCCACACATTTCGGGTGTCACAGTGGGTGATTTCTCATCTAAACTATCACTTTTTGCTGATGACATTCTGTTCACCCTCACAGACCCCCATCAATCGCTCCCTGCTATTAGCCAAGAGTTGCTGGACTTTGGAAAGGTGTCGGGATTTCAACTCAATTGGGAAAAGTCGGAATTATTGAATATTTCAGCCCCCGCTCATATGGTGGATCAGCTCAAGCGAGCTCATCCTTTCCGATGGGCAGCTACAAAAATTAAATATTTGGGTATACAGCTTGGAGCTGGGGAGGACCTATTTCAATTAAACTATCCACCGCTAATGGATAAAATTTATCAAAACTTGGAAGAATGGGACCGTTATCACATTTCCTGGGTGGGAAGGATTGCGGTCCTAAAAATTAATATCCTCCCCAGACTGCTCTATTTATTTCAGACACTCCCCCTAGCACTTCCCTCTCAGTTGCTAGAAAAGTGGCAGAGGCGGTTATTGAAATTTATTTGGAAGGGAAAACAGCCGAGAGTATCCAGAAAAGTATTATATCGCCCAAAATTACAAGGGGGCCTTGGTGTCCCTAACCTACATTGGTACCATGCGGCGGCGCACCTTAAAGCTGTTGTTGATTGGCACAAGAGGGAGAGACAGCCACTATGGGTTCGCCTGGAACAGGCAGTGTTGGGGACTATGCCCCTAGCAGCCTTGCTGTGGCAACCTAAAAATACGTGGGCTGGGTCACCTGAGCTTCCGGAGACAGTCCGGAGTACCTATACGGTCTGGTCCCACTGGAGGAATGTGTTGGTAGGGGATCGAGCTTCATATCATAGCACTTATTTATTTCACAATACCTCTTTTTCCCCGGGCCAACAGTCCATGGTCCTCCGCAGATGGCGGGAGAGAGGAATATTTCAATTAGCTCATGTCTGGGAACCGGGTGGACTGATACCCTTTGCTACACTCAGATCTAGACATCACTTGCTTGAAACGGATCTGTTTCATTACCTTCAGGTTCGCCATTTCTGCCAGACAAAGGCTATACACCTAGAATTGTCCAAGGGCATTCCGGATTTTGAAGGTCTATGTCGGCAAGCTGATAAAATGGATAAAATTATCTCCCGCATCTACAGGATGTTAATGGGGAAACCTATTTACACTTATGTGCACTTACGTGCTTGGGAGCGGGACTTACCTGATACATTCTCAGAAAATGATTGGCTGGAGGTCTTCCAATACATGGGGAGGGGGCTCATCTCCGCTGGGCACATAGAGAATGGGTACAAATTATTGTATAGATGGCATATCACCCCAGTGAAGCTTCATCCTATGTACCCTAATAAGCCGGCGCAGTGTTGGAAACAATGTGGAGCAGAGGGAACATTTTTGCATATGTGGTGGGCCTGCCCTAATATACAATCCGTATGGTCACAGGTATCGAACTGGCTAGAGACCATCTCACACTCGCCTATAGCCCTCACTGTAGTACAAGCTTTACTGTTTGTGAATCTACAAGGTGATAATAGGGCGCTAATGCGATTTATTAAATATGTGGTGGTGGCCTCAAGGTGTGTTATTGCTCGCCTCTGGAAGGAGAGCAGGGTACCATCACTGGCAGAGATACAGGCTCAGGTTCATACTATGTATACACTGGGCAAGATAACGGCATATAGACATCAGTGTATGCAGGGCTTTTCAAAGACATGGGCGCTTTACGAACAATGGTTGGCTGGACAGGCATCTTAAAAGGGAACCTTACCTGGCCCGAGAGCTTTGACCTGTAGTTGTGGTCCCTATACTATCATTGAACACCATTCCTTTCACTAGTAGAGCAGCTCCTGATTAACCCAGAGGGTGGGGTGGGGGGGAGGGGCGGGGGGGGGGGAAGGGTTCATAATGCTGTATGGTCCAATGACTGCTTAACTATGTCACTGGTATTATCCGGCGGTATTGACTGTTTTACTGTTACAGTTAGACACATACGAGTCGGTTTTAGTTCGTTTATTGATGTGTATTATTTACATTTGTTATACAGATAGCATTCTTAATTACTGTTCTAACTGGTTGTAACGATGACTTTGTACCAATGGTTCTGTATCAATGCTGTCACTTACAATATGGCAATAAAAATTATTAATAATAAAAAAAAAAAGAAGGAAAGGGAAGGGAAGAAGGTGATAATGGAGAGGGAAGGGAAGAAGGTGATAATGCCAGGGGAGAGAGAAGATTAAGATGATGGTGGAGGGAAGGGAAGAGAAAGTGGGGATGATTCCAGGGGCTGGAAGGAGAAGGTGGTGATGCTAGGGGTGGAGGGAGAAAGAAGGGAAGAAGGTGATGATGCCAGGGGAGAGGCAAGGGGAGAGGCAAGATAAGGTAGTGATGAGGCCAGAAGGAGAGGAAAGGGGAGAGAAGGCAGTGATGCCAGAGGAGAGAGAAGATTTGGTGGTGATAATGCCAGTGGGTGGAGGAAGAGGGGTTGGGGCAGAGAGAAGGAAACAAGGTGAAGCAGGAGAAAGGACAGGAGAAGGTGGTGATGATGCTATAAAACGGTGAAGGGAGAGGGGAGAGAAGGTGGTGGTGATGCCATATTGGTGGAGGGAGAGGGACAATGATGATGCCAGGGTGTGGGGGGGAGAGAGAAGGGAAGTGAAAGTGATGTCAGGGGAAAGGAAAAGGTGATTCCAGGATGGTAGGGAAAAAGGAAGGGAGGATAAGTTGATGATGATGCTAGGGATTTGAAGGAAGAGAAGAAAAGATGATGTGCCAGGAGTGGGGGGAAAAAGAAAGGGAGGGTGATAGCAAGAGGGAGAGGGAAGGTAATGAATGCCACAGGTGGGATGACAGGAAAGAGAAAATGATTGAAAACTTGGTGGTGTGCCATGATGAAATGAACTCTGTGCGATGTGCCACGACACAAAAAAGCTTGGGAAACACTGGTGTAGAGTTGTGTTGGGATGGTTCACCCCCTCGCTTCCCCCCCCCCTCTCCCCTGTCCCCTCCCTTTTATACTCATCCCATCTCTACCCCTCACACCTCTTTCACCTTCCTCTTTTCATTGTCACCCTTGTTTTCTTAGTTTCATCTCTCCCCTCTCTCATACTTTTCCCTCCTTCATTCTTAATGTTAAACCATCTCCTCTCTCCACTCCCCTCTGTCTCCTCTCCCTTTAGCCCTTTCCCTTCACTCACTCTCCAACCACCAGCTGCCTCTTGATTTTCCACTGGAGGAGCCTGGTTTCCCTGCCAGCAGCTTTTTCCGGAGCCATAATCCTCTGGCACTTCTCTCACTGGTGGGGCCTGGCCTCCCCACCAGTGGCTGTTTCTGGTGCTACAATCCTCTAGCACTCCCTTGTTGGTAATATGTAGGAAACCCCAGCAGCCTTTGTGTTGCTGCTGCAGTGGCACTTAAAAAAAAAAAAAAATACCCAAAAAAACAAAAACTAAACCCCTACTGCTCTACCCCCCCCCCCCCCACACACATACACACACACACAAAGAGTAAAAGAAAAAAAAAAACGTATTCGTGGGGCTGGATTTGGCCACTGGAAGGTAAAGTAAAGTATGTTGGGCAGGAAAACCAAACTCTGTGCTGTATCCGGCCCGCGGATCGTAGTTTGGGGACTCCAGGTTTAGGCAATTAGTGACAAATATTTCATTCTTGCCTATAATGGGGACTAACGGACTAACCTATGCAAAGAATGGGTATTTATGCTATTTATAAGTGTTAATTTTTGCTGTTTTATGGAACTTTGATTTAATTAATTTTTTTATGCTTTTAGAATCTATTTTGAGCTATGATTCTATACTCTACTTTTGTTTATTTGATGTATATAAAACCATGTCTCATCAGCTGTATCTTTGTTCTAAACAACCTTCAATGCAATTTAGAGTAGATATTTTGGATAACGTAGATAAATACAGATCTGAGTACTGGAATATCTGTTATGAAATCCTAAATTTAAAAACGTGATTAACCTTTTTATAGATCAATGACAAATCAATGTACTTCTCTTACTTTGTTAATTCGTATTATGTAAACAGATATGATGTGAAAACAAATTCCGGTATAGAAAAAACTCTAAATAAATTTATTTAAGTTCTTTTAATATACCGATGCTCAAGACAAGTCTTATCGAACCGGTTTACAATGAACAAGGGGAGAAACCAATTAACAGCAGGCGTAGAAAAAAGTTACAATAAAACAGGGAGTGGAAACTTGGTCATTAGAAAATGAGGGATAGATTAAACAGTAAAAAAACAGTAAGAAACAGTGAAATAACAATGAGTAGAGAGCTGTTGATTAGGTAGTAAAGCTTGTACACATAAATACAACACGTGATTGTTTCATTTTGCACACTTTGTTTTAAAGGACCATTATGGTGGGATAGTTTGAAAACTGACGTACAGCACTTTCTGTAACCAGAGTAGATTTTAATTGAGTTATTTTTTAAGTGATTGAAAAGAATGCTCAGTGTGCTGACCATGAGACAAATTTGAAACATCTTTTCTCTGCCACAGCAAGCCCTCGATGAGCGCACATTGCAACATAAGTATCATCCCCAGGGCCCAGCTCTAGGCTAACCAGTGCCCTGTATAAAAACTGAAATTGGCACCCTTATCCTCCTTCCTTCAGCGACAGCAGCTGTGGCATAGTGCTCCAGTACAGCATCCCCTTCTTTTTCTAGCACCATTACCCTCTTGACCCCCTCTTTGTCCTCCTGCTTACATGATGTGGAAGGGTATGGGGTTAGTGGGTGCCAGCATAGTGATGCCCCCTCATACCTGGTGCCATGTGTGTCTGCACGGATTTGCACACTCCAAAAGCCAGTTTTGATCATTCCCAAATGGAAAGAAACTCAGATGTGATATTTTCTATCATTTTACTTTCGTATGCTGTACTTAATGAAAAGTCATTTAACTTTTTTTTTGTTGTTGTTCAGTTACATTCATCTCAGATAATGAGAGCTTCAATCCCTCATTGTGGGAAGAACAGAGGAAGCAACGTGCTCAGGTGGCATTTGAATGTGATGAAGACAAAGATGAAAGGGAAGCACCGCCTCGGGTCAGTATTTTTTTCATTTCAATTGCTGAATCCTTTTATCAGCTTATGTGGGTAGATTTTAAATTGAATTAACATAGAACAGTTGATCAATAATTCTAATTTTTTTCTGTTACTTTAGGGTTGCCTTTTTGAGTGGTGGTTGCTGTGTTCAGCATTACAGATAATGTCAAGTTCCTGATGATTCATCATGAAGGCTCTTGTAGCTTGAGTTTTGATGCATTAATGATAGGTCATGCCTCATTTCCTAAACTTGTGGCTAGCTGGTGATATTTTCACACCTCAATAACATTGTCAATTCCAAATGCATGTGAAGTCATAATAATACAACTACATGCCTCGTTGCTTTTAATAAATTGATTTCTGAAGGCTGTGAAAAAATATTTTAGAAAATTAGTTTTTATATTGTAAGCTGAGTTCTCAGGTAATCAGTTAGATTCTTGTGTTCGCTCTGGCAGTTGCATAATGCTGTAATATGAGCCCTCAGTCATGGATGATGCTATGGGAAGGACTGCAAAATCTGGGCCTTCCCGAGGAATTCCCCAATCCCTGTGTGCGATGGGTTGTGTAGCAGTGGCAGGAACATCTGTGGGAGTGCATCAGTCCTCCTCTTTCTCTCACCCCTCTGGCTCTTCTAACCCCCACCTTGATCTTGGCTTGCTAGGAAGAGGAGGCGCATAGTGGCAATGCAGCACTTTAGACCTCTTCCTCCTTCTCTTGCCAAGCCCCCAGTGTTGTGCTTTGAACAGCTAAGTACTCCTGCACAATTCAAAATGTGATGTTAGGGGCCTGGCAACAGAGGAGCAGGATGCAGCCTGAAGTGCTGCATTGCTGTTGTGCGCCTCCTCTTCCTAGCAAGCTGAGATGAATGTGGAGGGGAGAGGAGGACTGATGCACTGCCCTATCCTAGATGTTCCTGCCAATGCTACTTGTGCATGAATCCAGGCAGATGAGAAGGATACGGCCTGAGACTTTGCACTGCTGCTCTGTGAGGTAGACAGGATGGGGTGGGGGGGGCAAGATTGAGTGAGGTGTCAGAAAGGAAAGAGTTGGGGGATCTCACGGGGTGTGTGTGGGGAGAGGGAGGTGTGCCACGGAGTGGGAGATTGCAGGGGTTGTGGGAAGAGGGAGAATGAGTGATAGATGCCAGTGGAGGTTGAATGTGAAGGAGTGGAGATCTCTGCTTATGAGGAAAGGGAAAGTAAATGAGGGGTGCCAGAAGGGGGGTTGGAGGAGAGGATCTCAGGAGGGAGAATCTTGAGGGGTGCCAGTGAGGGGGGACGATTGGAGGGGATTAGGTGAGTGAAGGATGTGGGGGAGGCATGAAGAGAAGAAAAGGGTGAGTGAGGTGATCAGAGTGGAAGCAGGGCAAGCAGTGAGGGAGGGGGATCAGCTGTGCTATGGGAGGTGTGAGGTAAGCGGAGGAGCTGTGCAGTGTGAATGAAGAGATTGGAGGTGGGAGTATTGAGAGAGAGAGTGAGAGGACTATAGGGGCATAGGATGTGAGTGAGGGGACTGATGGGAGTGTGAAGTAGGGGGGAGGAATAATGTGAGTGGATTATTAGTGCCTTTCCTGACCCTTGATCACTATTCTCCCTCCCCTTATCCGATCCTTTTTCATGTAACTTTTTTGAGATCCTCTTTCAGTCTCCAGATCTCTTCCTTTTCCTCTCTCATCCCCCTCCAGCACCAAACACTGATCCATTTTCCTCTAAGAAAGAACTAAATAAATTTACTGGACACAGAAATGTCAAAAAATTACTTTTTAAAGTTGCCTTGCTGCCTCAGCAGCCACCAAACAGCACTTTTCAGTGCTACCTTAAAGGTGATTTTTCGTCAGACAGTCTTCCAAGAAAAAAGCCTCAGTACGTGGGTTTAAAGACACTGTTTGTTGAAGAAAAGTATCCATTCCAGATGGACACAAACTCTACCACCACTGCTTGAGTCCAGACCATGACCAAGCGAATTGTAACAATTGCAGTTGGATGAACCCATGAACACAATGGTCGAGGGCCTGGAAAATGGAGGAACTTCATAAGTTTATAGAAGTCACAGTAAGTCCTTTTCCCAAATCGCAGCCTTGTCTGCCTTGTAAAATCTCCACCATCGGTAGAACAGGTTGAATCCTTGAGGTCGAATAAACATAGCCATGCATCGAAGAAACAATGCACCACTCCATGGAACCACTGGTGCATTGGGCACCAAAGAAGCAAAGAGGATTAAGTACATTGTCACTGTTGATTCACAAAGGTGCATCGATGCTGCCTGTGCACGAATCTTTGAAACATTCCTGTACAGAAAAATTACTTCTCCGTGTTTCTTTGGACATGGTGTTCTGTGTCCCTTGGTTTCTCCTGTTCTCCCCACCCTTGTTATTTGTAACTTTAAATTTCTCTGTAAACCGATATGATGTATATAAAAACCTGTAAAATAAATAAATAATCATTGACAACTTTCCCCATTCAGCCATTAGAAGCACTAATGCATTGTACTGCAAATCTTCCTACGTAACTATATGCTGGTTGTCAGTGGAGCAGAAGGGGGTATGATCCCTCTTCCACCACAAAATTACTAGAGCACATTTGCCAATGAAATTGCTGTAACAAAGGTCTGCTTCTAGAAACACCAAATTGTATTGGACTCTGGTGCCTTTTATTTCCAGTTGGCCACCAGTAGAAATTTTACAGAGCCCAGATGTGCAACATTCCATTCTAGTATCAGAAGATGTTCCATAATATACACCAGTTCAGAGGGCATGTCATCCACTTGATCCAAGTAGTGGAGCTGGTGAAAGATTTCTTTACTTAGTGGTTAAGGATAAGGAGGGTCCATTCAACCTTTCCTTTCTATGATATCCTCTCTGTTTCAAAGAGAAGGAGTTCCAGAATCCCCAATACACATGGATTCACCATCAGAATCCTCCCAAGGGGTTTCTAGCCCAGAATGTTCACTTGCAGTAGACTGTACCACTCCAAGGAAATGCATCAGGAGTTCTTACCTCCAAGGCGATGGAGGAACCCTCCTCAGTCACCAGCTTCATCATTGGAGTCCTGGATGAGTGTTCCTGCAGCTCTAGGCTCCAAAGAGGGATTGACAGCAATTACCTTTGTCACCCCCCCCCCCCCCCCCCCAAAAAAAGAAAAAACTTGTATCTCCTGGAAGTCTTTTCCTTCTTCTGGACATACTAGGAAAAGCTCTTAGAGTACATTTATAAAAGGGCAAAGACCGCCCTGCAGACATCTTGGGCATCTTTCAGGTTCTGGAAGCTCCAGCAAATCCAGCAGCAATCCAGGTTCATCATATCCTGCAAGATTTACAAATGAAAATGTGGCAAAATCCCATTTCCTCTGCTCCAATAGCAACAAAACGTGACCTCATGTAAGAGGGTTCAAAAATCCCCAGGCTTCGGAATAGTATAACTACCTCATCAGTCAGTATTGATAGAATCATCTGTTAAAAGTGAAGAAAACAAGAATATATTTAAATACGCCGCCAAGGAAAGATCCCAGGTTGCTGGACAATTGTGGCAAAAAGAGGCTACTAAGCTCCATGCTTAATGTACAGATCACTGCTCATCAGTTCTATATACTTCATTATTTACATGACTGTAGGTGAAAACTGAAGCCATTTCTTCTAGCAGATGATGGCAGAATCACATACCCTCAGCCACTATTTGATGCCAAAGAGTGTATCACCATTTTCTTCAATCTGTGTACAAAGCATTCGACACCACCTCATGCTGCTCATCAAACTCCATTTCAGCTCATCACAAGGAGCTGGTTGAGAGCAAGTACCCTATGCCAAGATGTCCACGAAACGTTGGCGGATGTGCCCTGCCTCTGTTGATAACCTCTTTGGAGATAAGCTGAGGGAATCAACGGCTTAGACTAAGGAACAACACGTGACAGTTCAGTCCCTCTCCACAGGGCCAGAACAGCAGACTTCTGCAAGACGTCTTTTCCACACTTTTCAAAGACCTTATTTCCAGAAATGCCCCTTCCAGCAATTCTAGCACTACCCGATGCTGTCCCTACTTCTGCAATGACAACTTTCAACTCACGATCGACAGGGTGAATGCTGTCAATCTAAAGCAGCATGACAGGTCTAGCATAAGCCTGAGCCAAGTTTTTGTCTACTCTTCAGACTCAGCAACTATCCTCTCCAGTAGGGTCTACTGGATCTACTACTATCTAGAAGAATAGTGCAAGATGACCAAAGACGTCTGGGTTCTCAAGATTGTGGAGTCTAGATACTGCTTGCATTTGTCCTGGCTCCCTGCACTTTCTCTTTGCTTAGCCTTCAAGACAGGTTCCATCTCAAGCAACACAGCTCCACCTGGAAGTGGTCTCTCCTAGAACAGTGGGCAGTAGAACTGGTTCCTCCCCATCCCTATTGCTAAGGATTCTACTTATGCTATTTCTTCATCTCCAAGAAATCTGGGGCTCAGAGACCAATCCTGGATTTAAGAAGCCTTAACAAGTATATACTTGAGAAATGCCCAGAGAGTTTGAGCTCAGTCTGAAGGAAGGAAAGCGCTCTCCTGCAGAGAATCTGTCCATGTCCCAATGAACTTGATTTTCTGGGAATGGAATTAGTTGATTTCTCAAAATTAACAAGGAAACCCAGTGACTTTAAGAGACCTATCAATTTCTCCAGGGAGGTTAGAACTCCTCCTTGGGAATTAGCGGTTATAAGCCAGTTATCCAGATAAGGGAAGATCTGGATGCCCTGCTACTATAGCTAGGCATTTGGTTAATACTCACAAAGGTCCAAGGGGGGAGCACTTTGTATTGATAATGAGAAGAATCTACCATAAAATGTAAGTATGGGAATGTGAGCTTAAGTATCTTTTAGAATCAAAGACACAGATATGCAATACCAAAACACCACCAGAGGCCGTGGCTTAACAATAGTGATAGTACATCCCATTATATATATATGTAACCTCTGGGCTGATAGTCCCAGACTTAAGGGCCCAGTTAATATATTATTTTTATGGGGTGACCTGAATGAGGTAAATCAAGTAGCTCCCAAAAAGCGATGGCAGCGTTTTAACCAGAGCAGTACTGAAACTAACAAGGAGCAAGATGACAGTAAAACTAAGGAAGAACAATTGGATAGTCCCTTTGGTGGACTGGATTCCAGTGACCCTTCTCTCAGGCCTTCCATTCCTTTAGAGTTGGAAGAGAGCGAAAAAGCACTCAGCACTGTAAGAGTCACATAGACGTAAGTGGCCAAGCGTTGAATATATTTGATAAGTTGGGCGGTGATGCAATGCATGAGGAGTTGGAGCCCTCCAAGCACACTACATAGAAACATAGAAACATAGAAATGACGGCAGAAGAAGACCGAATGGCCCATCCAGTCTGCCCAGCAAGCCTCACACATTTTTTCTCTCATTCTTATCTGTTTCTCTTAGCTCCTTATTCTATTCCCCTTCCACCCCCACCATTAATGTAGAGAGCAGTGATGGAACTG
This sequence comes from Rhinatrema bivittatum, assembly GCF_901001135.1. Taxonomy (NCBI): domain Eukaryota; kingdom Metazoa; phylum Chordata; class Amphibia; order Gymnophiona; family Rhinatrematidae; genus Rhinatrema; species Rhinatrema bivittatum. Next base: position 704,974,919 of record NC_042615.1, on the reverse strand, counting down.
CTCTCTACATATCTTGTACCTGAGTACTTGGTACAAGATACTGCCTGTCTTCACCACTTTCACAAGGAGGCATATGATACCCTCTCTGTAAAGTAAGGTTTTTGTAGATTATTCCAAAGTCTACCTCCTCTCGCCTTCATCCCATGACCCCTTCTTTTAGAGCCTATTTTCTTTTGAAAGAGCCCTGCAAATTCTTCCTTGATTGAACCACTTAAGGGTCTGTTTAGTCCATCTACCCCATTGGTAGCTTTTCTTATATAGGCTCTTAGGCTGCAAGAAATGAGGCCTCTTTATGCGATTAAAGTTGTTTCTTCCTCTGTTGATCTCACTTATAACCACATGATTATTTATAATAATCAAGTTCATTTTTAAACACCTTTCCTTGGTCTGCTTGACCCCTCTTTAATTTCTATCCTATTTCCCCCCTTGTTCCTTTTCTCCCTGTTATTTGTAACTTTATTTTCCTTTCCAATGTTATTTTCCCCGTTCATTGTAAACTGATGTGATATGCAAATGAATGTCGGTATATAAAAGTTCTAAATAAATAAAATGTATATCATAGCCTACCCTACTCCGAACTTTGGAGGATGCGGGTAATATTTCAAATACATTTAGAGGTCAGAAAACAGGCCATGGCAAAGAGCTTATTTAGGTTGATCAACTGAATATTTTAAATGCTATTCTGAGATAAAATAATCTCAAACCTTGGGAGAATAACACTTAATAGGCAAGTAATATGCATATGAGGCATTTGGAGTTGGTTGGGCTCAGAACCATGAAATATATTAGCCTTATTATAATATGCATAATGTTTGTGTAAGCCTTTTTGGACATGCGTAATCACTCCAATTAATTTTGATCCCATACAGAAAAAAGCAAAGGAAGCACAGGAGAATATTCCACTAATGTTAGTTCTAACTAAGGGCTAGAAGGTAAAAAGGTTAGCCTACACTTCAGTAACCTATTTCATTTGGATACTCTCTCCAACCCAGCTCCATCTGTATTTTATATGCTTTTAGTCTCTATGAGGGTTATTATCTGTACAGTATGAGACTGCAGTACCAGAGGTGACCACAAGGTGCCAGTATATCAGATTCAGTGGCTATTTAGGAAAACCTGGTATTTTTCAAGTGGAGGCTCAAGAAACATGCATGAATTGAACTCATTTTCTTAAACACTACTTGGCAAGAAAAAATGTCACCTGTCTTAACTTTTGACCTTTACATAATTTATTACATGTTTTTATTACATATAAATAATACATTTCTTCCCTCTTAAACACACAATAATGATGATTGATCTCCAAGGGGAAATTATCCCAAATGTTGATCTCGTGTTGTCTGAATTATCTCATTTTCAAGAAATTTGGAATCTGATAATCTGGCTGAGGAATGTCTTCTGTCATTTTTCTTTATACTGAGAATGTTCCCAATTTCAGTAGTTAAGTTCTCTGATAGTTCTTACCACATGCCACTTAATGCAATTAGAAAAAAATCATGTACATTAAATATTTATATTCACAATTAATAACCTGAATTATGTTGTGGATAAATGTGTTGTCTTTAATTTCAGATTTTGCCATTGATTCTGCGTATTTACAATACAAATCACATCTGGAGTAACTTTCTCCTTTTGGCAGTCTGTTCAAGTGACTGTGATATAATTTAACTTATAAGTACTTTCTTCAAAAAGTCTTTGATAACCATTTACTTAAATCTTCAGATAATAAAATATCACAGTGCCTGTCCCAATTTTTTAAAGTTTTTTGTTAAATACTTTGAATTGTCAGTTTCGTACTCCTTTTTTATTTATAAAATTAACTTGTAGTAATTGATCTGTTTTGGGAGATGTCACTACCTAATATGTCTAATCTTTTAAAATGGTCTTTCATTTCTTTTAGTTCATATTCTAAATTAAGAAAGTTTTGTCTAAAATTCAGTAACTAACCCTAAGGAATTCTTGTGACTCACAACTGTCTGCTAGCAATAAGGAATTTACTGCTATAAGATAATATATACTGTACTAGCAACTCTACCTGTTCTACGCCTGGCGGCAAGCCTTTTTATTGGCATATCTGCTCTTGTTTTGAGCAGAATTTCCCTAGAAATTCACTGTAAGAGTGTCCCTTCCACATACACACACCCTTATACAGACTCCCTCACTCTGGCACACACACATCCCCTCATATAGGCTCCCTCTCTGAAACCCACACTCCATCCTGCACACTCCCCCTCTTACCAACCAAGCTGTCTCTCGCACTCCCCCACACCCCCTCTCCTCTCTCTCACACACATTCTTTCTCACCGGCATCCCCCTCCCCTCATATAGACTCCCTCCCTCTGAAACCCACACTCAAGCATCTCCCCACCCACCCTCTCTTACCTCCCATGCTCTCTCACACCCTCCCCACCCCCCTCTCACCAACCATGCTCTCTGTCACCACCCCCTCTCTCACACACATTCTCTCTTACCGGCATCCCCCCACATGCTCTCTCTCACACCCTCCTGCTCTCTCTCACCCTCCCCTCCCCGACACACATTCTCTCTCACCGGCATGCCAAGGGACCTGCGCCGTTCGTGGCGAAGATGAAGGCCCGGTGTGCTGTTCGCGGCACGCCGGGGTCCTTCCATTTTCGCCTTGAGTAGAAAATAGCAGCGGAGACCCCGGCATGCTGCGAACGGGGCGCGTCCCGCAGCACACGCTCCGCGGTGAAAATGAAGGCCCAGCACGCCGATCGCAGCACACAGGGGCTTTCCCTTTTCACCATGAACAGCGTGCCGGGCCTTCATCTTCACTGCGAACGGAGCGTGTGCCGTGGGACGCGCTCCGTTCACGGCAGGCCAGGGTCTCCTCTGCTATATTCTGCCTGTCCCGCAATGGCCGCTGTCCTTTGTACCTGTTGTAGCTGGTGTTGTCACATGGCCACTGTACGGCGAGTTTGAGCTCCAAGGCGGCCAGGGAGCCACCTGTGCCATCTATCGGCGGGCTGGGGAACATGCGCAAGCACTGACTGACACACTACCAAGCCCGATATATTATGGATATCTTTTCTAAGTTGTGTACTGGCCAAGATAAATTCTTTTGCAACACTTTTTTAGTCTTAAAAATATTTTTTCATGTATAGCTGAACTAAAAAAAATAAAATGAAAAGGTTTTCATTATCAAAATATTAAACATTCCTCAAGTTGGGCAATATCATAATGAAGACACCCAACAGATGTACCACCACTCCAAACATCAATCACATTAGGGATGGTACTGAAAAAGTTAAACATTTTGGAACAAAAAATAGTGTTGAGATGCTTATAAATGTAGATATAAGAAAAGGCCACCTTACAAACCCAGTTTGTAATCATCGGTCCTACAATTATTAATATTTTTATAACTTTTGAATACAATTTAAAAATTGTCTATCAGTGGGCTAATACACATTGATTCATTTTATGCCCAGCAAATGTGATTTTATAGCAGTGGTTCTCGACCTTTTTTTGCATCATGGTATACCCAGCATAGGATTCACATCATTATAACACACATTCGTCTTCACCATCATTGTTTCTTCTCATCTCTTCCCTTCTCTCTCCACCCCCACCCCTTTTCCAGGCATCATCACCTTCTCTTCTCGTCCTTTCCCCCATCCCCTGGAATCATCACCACCACCTTCCCTTCCTCTCCCCTGGTATCACCTTTTCTTCCCTTCCCCCTCCCTTAACCCCCTGGCATCATCATGTTCCCCTCCCTTCCCCCACCCCCTTGTCACATTTTATTTTATTTAGGAATTTTATATACTGTTCCAAAAGAAGATCACAATGGTTTACAGTATTATAATCCTCCCTTTCCTCTCCCCATGCACCCTGGCATCATCATTACCTTTCCTTCCCTCTTCCTCCATCACCATCCCCCGGCACTATCACCATCTCCTCCCTTCCTTCTCCTCCCACCATAAGCATTATTATCACCTTCTCTTCGTTTCCCTCTCCCCCCACCTTCATCATCACTATCTCTTCCCCTTCCCCTGGCATCATCCTCTTCCTTCACCACTCTCATAATCACTTTCCCTCTCCTTCCATCCCTCTCTCTCATGTTCTATCACCTTCCCTCTCCCTCTACTCCTCTCCCCCACCCCCTGGCATCATCTTTCTCACAGGACAAGCAGGATGGTAGTCCTCACATATAGGTGACATCATCAGGATGGAGCCCAATCACGGAAAACTTTTGTCAAAGTTTCTAGAACTTTGACTGGCACCTACTGGGCATGCCCAGCATAGCATCAATCCTGCATCCAGCAGGGGTCCCCCTTCAGTCTTCTTTTTTCCGCGCAGCAGTAGCCACATGGGTTAAGGAGCTCTTCAGAAATTACTGACAGGAATTTTCCTCATGGAACTTTGTTAAAAAAAAATTTCAAAAAAATCTACCCCACAGGGGTCCCCATATCCATTTCTTTGCTCCGCGGTCGAATGGTAAGTTTTTTGCCCGTTTGCGGTCTATTCCTGTCGAGCTTTTCCCTCACGGCCTGCTGGCCATCGACCTCACTGCGACTAAATTTTGTTGAAGCCATGGCGTTTGGTTTCCGTCCGTGCCCCGACTGCACTCGAACAATGGCCATCACTGACCCTCACACGGTCTGCCTGATGTGCTTGGGGTCCGGCCACAATGTCCTTACTTGCACCAAATGTGCCCAAATGACACCAAAGGGTCACAAGGCTCGGCTAGATAAGATGGGTCTTCTCCTTCGGCCAAAAACCCCGACTCCATCGATAGCTTTGACATCGTCTGAACCAGTGCAGTCCACATCGTGCCAGCACTGGGATTCCGCTGCTATCCGTCCGGCCTCGATGACTCCATGGGTGTCGACCCCCTCTGTTTCTCCTCTGGAAAAACACCGGAGTGAACATCGAGAAAAACATAGACATCGCCATCATAAAGCTCAGGCTATCGGTACGGGTAAACCCTCGACATCGACGTCATCTGAGCCTCCGACAAGCCCCATGCAGAAAAGGCTTCATCCTCTTCTGTCTCTCGATCACCAAGGCGTTCCCCACCTGGGCAGGTGCCGGGATCCGTGATTCCACCTTCACCGGTGGACCCGGTTACACCAGTACTGCTTCCCACTCCGGAACCGGGTATTCATGCCCCAGGTTTCTGTGAGGAATTGGATCGGATGATCCAAGAGGCCATCGGCAAAGCATTCCAGGGCTTCCAACTTCCATCTATGCCGGTTCCTCCTACAGTCACCGACCTGATACCCGTGGTGCTTGCAACGCTATTGGTAAGAATGGACAAGATAATCGGTGCCCTTCCACCGGTGGATCCGAGGGACCCGACTCCTTCCTCGCCAGTTCCCTTGTCATCTGAGGAAGAAGAAGAAACCCGCTCTTCATTCTGCCATCAGGTGTACCGCCACCGACACAACCATCGATGTCACAGATTCCATCGTTGCCTCCATCGATAACCCCTTCAGTTCCAGCAATGCCGCCCTCGATGCCTCCATCGATGCCTTAGATTCCTCCTTCGGGACCATAGATACCCAGGCCAGGGCCTTCAGGGATAACGCCGTTACTTCCTTCTGAAGAACATTTTGGAACTGGTGATGACTCTAATCCTTGGACTGATGATTCGTCCCAGGATTCTGATGATCTACCTTCACAGCCCTCCCCTCCCGATGAAAGGAAGTGTTCTCCTCCAGAGGACCTATCCTTTATTAATTTTGTAAAGGAGATGTCTGAAATGGTACCATTCCAGCTTCAGCCAAAAGAGGACTCTAGACATCAGATGCTAGATCTTCTACAATTTCTCGATGCTCCAAAGGAAATCATGTCCATCCCTATTCATGACATCGTTTTGGACCTTTTGAAGAGAAACTGGGAGCACCCTGGCTCGGTGGCACCTGTTAACCAAAAAGCAGATGCCACCTACCTAGTTCAGTCAGCCCCTGGCTTCCAAAGAACTCAGTTGGGTCATCACTCGGTGGTTGTGAAGTCAGCCCAAAAGAGGGCTAGATGCTCTAAACTTCACTCTTCCATTCCCCCAGGAAAAGATCAGAAGTTTCTGGATGCATTTGGAAGACGGGTATTCCATGGATCAATGCTCATCTCTCGCATTGCAATCTACCAACTCTACATGACCCAATACAATAGGGCCTTGTTCACAAAGATTCAAGACTTTGCTGAAGCTTTATCTCTGCAATTCCAGGACCAGCTTCATGCCCTAGCACAAAAGGGCTTAGATGCTGGCAAGCATGAAGTACGATCAGCGTGCGACATCTTTGACACCGCTTCCAGGGTATCGGCAGCCGGTATCAGTGCAAGGAGATGGGCCTGGCTGAAATCTTCAGACCTCAGACCAGAGGTACAAGACAGATTGGCTGACTTGCCCTGTAAGGGGGATAATCTTTTCGGTGAAAAGATTCAAGAAGCAGTGGCGCAGCTCAAGGACCATCAAAAGACTCTGCGCCAGCTCTCCTTATTGCCTTCTGATCCCTCTTCTTCTTCCAAAAGATCTTTTAAGAGAGATTCCAAGAGGCAATTCTACTGGCAGAGGAGATACTATCCTCCAACGTCCAGAAGTCGGCCTTCTAAGCCTTACCAAAAAGGCCAACCTAGGCAGCCTAGAGGGCAGAAGTCACAGCCAGCCCCTCAACCAGGTCCAGCATCAGGTTTTTGACTCCTTTCTAGAGAACAGTACCCAGCTTCCACTTCCAACTATTTGGCGGCCAGTTGTGCCACTTCTCCAGCCTATGGCACACAGTCACCACAGATCAGTGGGTACTTGAAATAGTATCCCAAGGTTACCACCTCAACTTTCTCTCTGTCCCATTGGATTCCCCGCCTCGGCTGACGTGGAGAACATCTGACCATTCACCCCTCTTGGAGCAGGAGGTCTCCCTCCTCCTCCAGTGCCCCTCTTCCAACAGGGGCAAGGATTCTATTCCAGGTATTTCTTGATACCAAAAACGTCAGATGGTGTGCGCCCAATATTGGATCTTCGCACTCTAAACAAATACCTACAAAGAGAAAAGTTCAAGATGGTGACCTTGGGTTCTCTACTTCCCCTTCTTCAAAGGGGAGACTGGCTCTGCTCTCTAGACCTTTAGGATGCCTTCATGCACATTTCCATCACTCCGTCACATCGCAGATTCCTAGTAGGCCCAAAACACTTCCAATATCGAGTGTTATCTTTCGGCCTAGCATCTGCCCCACGCGTCTTCACCAAGTGCCTTGTGGTGGTAGCGGCCTACCTCAGGGAATCAGTGTCCATGTCTACCCCTATCTGGACGATTGGTTGATCAGGGCTCCCTCTCGGCAAGGTGCACTGACGTCCCTTCGCCTCACTTTGCATTCCCTGATCTCCCTGGGTTTTCTCATAAACTATCAAAAATCCAGGCTAGTTCCTTCACAAACTTTGTCGTTCGTAGGGGCCGACTTGGACACTCTAAAAGTGAAAGCTATCCTACCTCAAGATCGAGCTCTCACTCTCGCTTCTCTGGCCTTTCGACTGCAGTCTCGACAACATTCAACTGCACGTCACTTCCTAATATTATTGGGTCATATGGCCTCCACCGTGCAGGTCACTCTCATGGCTTGACGCGCCATGAGAGTAATGCAGTGGACTCTGAGATCGCAGTGGACTCAGTCTTCTCAGCCAATGTCCTCCACAATCCGCATCACCAAACCGCTCCGGCTATCGCTAGCTTGGTGGACAAATCAATACAATCTGGTACAAGGCCTTCCATTTCAGATTCCAGAACCTCAAATAACCTTGACAACAGATGCCTCCAACCTCGGCTGGGGAGCACATGTTGGAAACCTGCAAACTCAGGGCATCTGGTCTCCAGAGGAAGCCAAACACCAGATAAATTTCCTGGAGCTTCGTGCAATTGGATATGCTCTCAGGGGAGGTGAAGGAGAATTATTTACCATCTATTTCCTCCTCCTGAGACCGGTGGCAAGGGATTTACCTGCTCCGGTGCTACCAAGGACTTCCGGGGCCTGATGTCATCGGGCGGAGTCGGTGAAGTGACCTTAAAATCCAACCCCCCTGCGGCGTGCAGCTTTGCCCGAGAGTTCTGACTTGGCGACTTTGTTTCTGATTACTTCAACTAAATAGTAAGTTTAAATTTATTTTCCATATTTTAGAGTCCTTCTCCGAAGCCTCCACACACAGGCACTTAATCAGCTTTAACTGGAAGAGAGTTGAATACTTGCATATTGTTTCTGTTTTGGGCATTGAGAAATGCCTCATACTAAAAGGAAGGGGAAACTGAGAGAGGCGACAAATATATCCTCTCCAGTGAACCCTACCCAGCCTAAATTGAAAGTTTTTTCAACTCTGCCCCTGAAAATACTCCCGTTGAAAGAGGCACTGTGATATCTATACCTGAGCTACAAGAGATATCACCTGCCTCAATTATATCTTTGAGTCCGGGAGCCCCGAATACTCCTTCACCTCCCCTGGGAGAGAGAATGTTTCCATCTGAATTTCTCGAAACAGCCCCCTTAACATCGGGGGATAAGGTTCTACAAGAGAGAAGAGGAATAGAACTTTATAAACAGAGTGATGGTGAGGACTCTGGCACACACAAAATTGTGAAGGATGTCAGAGTTTTAGACTTAAACACCATTACTCCCCAAAATCTTGAAAAACCATTAGTAATAATGCTTGATAATGTCTGGACAGCAATTATGACGTTAGAAAAATCTATATCAACTCTGACAAGTGTTGTTACAGATGTGAATCAAAGAATGTTAAAAATGGAACAATTAAATGAGTCCCAGAGGACTCAAATAAAAGATCTAGATCAGAAGGTACAAAAGATGGAAAATATACAAACTGGATTAATCATGGGGGATTTGGTGCACAAAAAAAGATTGAGAAAATTGAAAATGAACTAAGATATCTAAATCTGAGGTTGATTAATTTCCCTCAGATTGGGGGTATCTCAGTGCAAGAACAATTTAAACAATATATGAATAAAATATTGAAGATACCTATGGATTCTATTCCACCTTTGGCAAGAATATATTTTCTTATGGATAGAAGATCAAGAGAGAGAGAGCAAGAAGAACCTCAGGAGCCACTTAATGTCACTGAATTGCTTGAAACATCAAACGAAGAGTTAGTTCAAAAGAGGGGTACGGTCCTGGTGAAATTTATATTCCCCTTAGATAGGGATATGGTGTTTAAACTATATATGAAGAACCAGACTTAAGTATTATGATCAGCAGATTTGGATGTTTCCAGATGTAACAAAAGTGACTCAAAATAGAAGAAAAGAATTCTTAGCTTTGAAGAATCTGGTAGATAAAGTGGGTGCCCAAATGATAAAATGTTATCCCAGTAAATGTATGTTAAAATTAAACAATGTAAATTATGTTTATTATGAACCATCTGATTTAAAGAAGTTCCTAGAAGCTAAGAATGTGATTGGAGAATTAGTGGTGGATTAAGGACACTATGAGCATTGGTAGAATGATAAATACAGGGGTAATAATTCCAGTTTTTATTTTTCTTGTCTTATTTCCTTAAATATGCTCAATCTAAAAGTTTTTCAAGTGCCTTTCAATTTCATAGTAGCAGGATGTCTAAATGGATCTGTATAATGTGGAAAGTTAGTCTTGATTTTTTTCTTTCTAAAATATATGAACAAGTTTGGAAATGACTAGTGTAAGTATTCTATGTTGACATCCATATTGTAAGGTGACAATGTTTTGTCATGAACTAAAAAATTCAATAAAGATTAAATTAAAAAAAATATATATATGCTGTCAGGGCTTTTCAGGATCACCTCTCCAACCCAGGTCATCCTGATTCAAACTGACAACCAGGTGGCCATGTGGTACATCAACAAGCAAGGAGGAACTGGTTCCTACCTCCTGTGTCAGGAAGCTGCACAGATATGGGCGGAGGCCCTTTCCCACTCGATGTACCTCAGGCCACCTACTTGCCGGGAGTGGACAATGTGTTGGCAGACAAGCTGAGTCGCACTTTTTAACCGCACGAGTGGTCCCTCAGCCCCACTGTAGTGGACTCAATATTCCAACGTTGGGGTTATCGTCACATAGACCTCGTTGTGTCAGTTCACAACTGCAAAGTAGGGAACTTCTGCTCTCTCACTCGCAGCCAACACCGCCAGCCCAGAGATGCTTTCTCCCTCTCGTGGGCCAGCGGTCTCCTTAATGCATACCTTACACTTCCACTCATCTCAAAGACTCTCGTGAAGACTCTCGTGAAGTTGCGAAGGGACAGGGGGTTAATGATTCTCATAGCCCCTCATTGGCCACGTCAGGTCAGGTTTCCAATTCTCCACAACCTATCAGTACACCGGCACATACCTCTGGGGAAGGACCCGCTTCTGATCACTCAGAACAACGGCTGCCTTAGTCACCCCAACCTCCAGGCCCTCTCCCTGACTGCCTGGATGTTGAAAGGTTAATACTTCAACCTCTTAACCTTTCAGAGAAGGTTTCCCGTGTCCTGGTAGCTTCACGAAAGCCTTCCACAAGGCAGTCTTATCGTTATAAATAGAACAGGTTTACGGGATGGTGTACTTCATGTCCACCGATCCCTTCACTTGTCCCACACTGAAGTTTCTGGACTATCTCTGGCACCTGTCAGAGTCAGGCCTCAAAACTTCTTCTATCAGGGTACATGTCAGTTCGGTAGCCGCATTAAAATAAAGGTGTCGGGAATGTACCCATTTCAGTACAGCCCCTTGGCACACACTTTTTAAAGGGCTTGCTTCACCTTAAACCTCCACTGCGCTCTCCGGCCCCTTCTTGGGACCTCAACATGGTTTTGGGAAGGCTCATGAAACCGCCATTTGAGCCTTTCCAATCCTGTGATCTCTGCTATCTCACATGGAAGGTGATTTTTCTTTTGGCAATCACTTCCGCCCGCAGAGTTAGTGAGTTACAGGCCTTAGTTACCTACCCGCCTTACACTAAGCTTCTGCATGATAGGGTAGTAATCCGCACTCACCCTAAGTTTTTGCCTAAGGTAGTATCGGAGTTTCATATTAATCAATCCATTATACTACCCACCTTCTTTCCCAGGCCCCACTCAAACCCAGGAGAACGGGCTCTGCATACCCTTGACTGTAAACGTGCTCTAGCATTCTATTTAGACTGTACAGCTGCCCACAGGAAATGCACTCAATTGTTAGTTTCCTTCGATCCCATCAAATTGGGCAAACCTATGGGTAAGCAGAATCTCTCCTCTTGGTTAGCGGACAGCATTTCCTTTTGTTACCACCAGGCAGGCATTCCGCTTCAAGACCGTGTTAAAGCACACTCGGTCAGGGCCATGGCAGCATCAGTAGCGCACCTACGCTTGGTGCCGCTTGCTGTGACATCTGTAAGGCTGCTACCTGGAGCTCTCTCCACACCTTCGCAGCCCATTATTGTTTAGACAAGATTCCATCTTCGGCCAGTCTGTGCTACGCAACTTATTTGCGAACTGAGGTACCAACATCCTTCTGTCAACCCGGTGGAGTTCAGGATGCCCTCTACCAAATTCCACCCCAGTTGTGCCTGTTGCACGCCTTTGGGTACATTTGGTGCATTGCTTGGGCATCCTCAGCTCGGTACTCACCCATATGTGAGGACTACCGTCCTGCTTGTCCTGTGAGAAAGCAGAGTTGCTTACCTGTAACAGGTGTTCTCACAGGACAGCAGGATGGTAGTCCTCATGAAACCCTTCTGCCACCCCACGGTGTTGGGTTTGTTACGTTTTCTTATTTTTCGCATGTAATTTTACTATAAGACGAGACTGAAGGGGGACCCCTGCTGGATGCAGGGTTGGTGCTATGCTGGGTATGCCCAGTAGGTGCCAGTCAAAGTTCTAGACAAAGTTCTTGACAAAAGTTTTCTGTGATTGGGCTCCATCCTGATGATGTCACCCATATGTGAGGACTAACATCCTTCTGTCCTGTGAGAACACCTGTTACAGGTAAGCAACTCTGCTTTCTCTTTCCTCTCCCACCAACGCCTGGCACAAACATCTATTTCCTTTGCTTTCCTTCTCACCCCTGGCATTAGCACTTTGTCATCCCTCTCCCTTGGCATCATCACTTTTCTTCTCTTCCCTCTTCCCCATCCTCTGACATCATCAGCTTCCCTTCCCTTTCCTCTCCTCCACCCCTTGGCATCATCACCTTCTTCTCTTCCTTCAGCACCACTCCCTGGTATAATCATTTTCCCTCTCCTTCCATCCATCTTTCACATGCTCTGACATCACTTTCCCTCTCCCTCTATTCCTCTCCCCCACCCCCAGCATTTTCACTTTCCCCTTCCTTCCCTCTCCCCACTCCCTGGCATCATCCCTCTCCCTCCACCACCACCCAACAGCGTCACCACTTCTTTCCTCTCTCCCCACATCCCTTGGCACATTCAGCCGTTCCCTTCTGTCTCCTATGTCCTGGAACCCGCAGAGTCTGTGAGTAGCTATGAATGTGCATTAGTTTCAAATGAATTTGTAAAGCAAAATGAATAAGGGTTAATTGTTTCTTTTTGGGGACCCCAAAATGAATTGTGTCCCCTGAATTAAATGAATCCTATTTGTTTCATTCATTTTTAATCGAATGATTTCTATAAGTCATTATAGTCATTTGACTCATAGAAATCAATAGAAGAGCAACAGGTATACAGTTGGGAATTGATACAAATTATAGAACAGACAGCCAGCAGACATGTAGGATAGACATATCAAGGAGACAACAGGGATGACATATCACCACAAAACAATTATTCACTCCGACCTATCACTGCACACTGGGTACAGTGACACTGATCTTGAAGACTGAGCATGTATGAGAGAAAAAATGTGTGAAGCTTGCTGGGCAGACTGGATGGGCCGTTTGGTCTTCTTCTGCCGTCATTTCTATGTTTCTATGCTGTGCATTTGTTCTGAAGGCTTTGTCTGTGAAGAAGGGTGCTATTTGAGCTCTTTGAGTTCTAGGTTAAGTTTTCCCAAACAACTTTTTCTTAGCTTCTAGTCAGATGAATCCAGAGCAAGTGGGTTATGCACTCCTACCAACAGATGGAGACTGAGCAAGCTGATGTCACAGCACATATACCCTTGCAGGGACCTCAGCCCGCCAGTATTCTCCGTCTGCAGAAGATGGTGGACATACATTTCCCCCACAGGGGATTGCTTCAATTTTAAGAAGGAGAATTAAGGAAGGAAAATTACTTCCCCACTCTCCTGCAGTGATACCAAATGATCTCTCCCCCAGTTGAGATTTCCTGAGGTGATTTCCATGGTCCCTCAGAAGTATGCCTTGACCTGGTAGCAGATTTTCTGGCATGGGCTTAGCTGTTTGAGCAGCTGAAAGGCAGTGGGTGCTGGAAGCCGAGGCAGCAATGACTGCAAAAGCCCTCTCCCCCTGCAGCTGGAGACCTTATCTATGCTCAGCCAGATAAGGCTGAGCTCTGGTAAGTTTAAAAAAAAAAAAAAAAAAAAGGAAAGTACAGAGATTTAGCTTCCTCCTCCCTCCGGTCTCTGTGCTTGGCACACTATTCCGAAGTTCGTCCTGCTCCACGGAAGGTCGAGGGATGTAGGCAGCCTGGCGGGTTTAGCAGCCTATCTAGGCTAGGCCCCACTCCAAGGCTTTTGCTGCGCGCTGTGTGGTAGGCTGCAACAGCTTTTTGTGCACTTTATTAGGCTGCCCTCTACAGGCTTGTCGGTTCAGCATGTGCGGCTTGCTGTGCATCCAGTTTGTGCGCCCAGTTTTTGGGTGCACAGAAAAGCCTTATCCTCTGAGCGCCCTTGTTAAGCACCACCTAGTGACTGCACGCTTACATCAATGCACATCTAGCACTGTGCGCTTACTTTTTGTGCGTATTCCTGTTGTCCACCTGGGTGAGTGCCTAGGTGTGCGTGCATAAATATTGGGGACACAACTTTTTGGGTGGCTATTTGAGCGCCTAGGTAGGCACACACAATTATTGGATGCATATCTTTTTGGGTGCCTAGTTACTACGACTACTATTACTTATTAACATTTCTATAGTGCTACATGACATAAGCATGCACAATAGGACACTGGCACCTATCCCATGACTTTCTAATTGCATGGCCTGAAAAACAAAAGTGTCATATAAACTCAGGAGTTTTCTAAATCAGGGAGCAACACCAATGATTCCTTCTGTGTAGTTTTATCCTTTAATGAAATGGAAGCTGGAGAATGGAATTCCGTCTGACGCTGAAATTCTTGATAAGGCGCAATAGATGACTGGGACTGAAGTTCTACAGAGAACCTCTCTAGTATGGGCTCTAAGTGATCTTTTGAAGAGGTAGATGGCCTTTCTGCATTATAAGAATTTACAAACCCTGAGCAAAGCTTCTGAATGAAGAAATAATATTCTGGCAGAGAAAGAAATGGTAATTAAGTCTGTCTTCATCAAAGAAAAGTCCAATTCTGGAACTAAAATAGGTGATATTTGAAAAGCCGAGGAAGAATTTCTGCATTTGCTCCAAGCAGAGTGGTTGGCCCTGAAGGAGATGCATTAGACTATACCAAAGGCGATGGTACTGATTTGTTGTTTTATGCTGATTAATGTGCTTAAGCATATGACCAATTCAGTTTAGTTATTTGATACAGCAACAGCCATTAGAGCTAGAAGGCATGATTGATTAGAGCATCTGGTCTAGCTGGTGCACTGTGATAGAGTAAAAGAAACAGTAGATGTCATAAAGGATTAGTATACAGCTCTACAGACCCTAGAACTGTTCCAGTGAATCAGTCCTTCCAAAGATTCCTGCAGCAACCATTCAGGAAAACACTATTATTTATCTTGAAGGAATGATAATCCCTATTATGTTATAGGCAGTGCATGTTCCCTCATCAGCAGCATCGTAAGCAACAGGCCAGTCTAGGATTAAGGGCAAGTCTCAACAGCTTCCTCAAAGGTCCAGTCGAGTTTTTGATACCAAGTTGATAAATGCTATCAACTATTTCCAAACTTTCCATTGAGGGGAAGGCATCAATTTTTTCTCCTCCAGTGAGATCTCATCACCACAGAAAGTTGGGTATTCAAGATAAACATCAAAGATCGCTGCTAAAATTTTGTCTGTTCACCACTTTCTGGACCAACTAGACATTCTCAAGCAGGAACCAAACTCCCTATTGTCAACCCAGGTGGTGGAAACTGTTCCAATGTCAGAAAAAGGGAGGGGATTCTATTCAAGATATTTCCTTACTCAAAAAAATTGAGATGTCTTTGTTGCATTCTAGACCTCAGAGATTTGAACACTTTTCTCAAAAAAGGAAAAATTGAAAATGAATTCCTTGGGCAATATCTTTCCACTTCTAGGAATAGCGATTGCCTCACAATCTTGGGTCTAAAAAGTACTTACAGACACATACCAATGCATAAGTCATACAAGGAAGTACTTAAGCTTTACCCTGGAATATCATAATTTCCAGTTCAGAGTCCACTTTTTCAGGCTAGCAGCAGCTCCAAAGCATTTACCAAGTGTTAACAATAGTAACTGCACACCTCAGGAAAACAGTTGTTCGTATTCCCTTACTTAGACGATTGGCTAATTTCAAGCCATCTTACGAGGATTCTAAAATAGATGTGAGGTTTATTCTCTAGATTTTGCAGTCCTTGGGATTCATAGTAAATTTCAAGAAATCTCATTTGACTCCAACTAATCAACTTTATAGGAGCACAATAAGGAAAAGACTTCCTCCCAATCCAATGGCAGGACACACTGGTAATACTAGCTCATACCTTTTGCAATTCACGGTGGGTGACTGTCAGATTCTCCATGAGGATGTTAGGTCACATAGCAGCCACAGTGCACATTACCCTTTTTGCATGTTAAACATGAGACAAGCCTAGTGACATCTCAAATTTTGATGTAACCAACACCTACATTTGCTTTCCCACAAGATAGATATCTCCAAGCATCTTGTTTGTTCCTTGCAGTGATTGACAAATTTGGAGAGCCTTCTTTATGGTCAGGATTTTCATCTTTCACCAATACAAGTACTGTTAACAATGCCTCCTATCAGAGTTAGGGAGTTTATTTCAGTGTAGTTTGTTCTCAAGGGACTCTTCAAGAATCCTGTCTTCACATCAACCCATTGGAACTCCAAATGATAGTGAGAGCTTTTTAGATTTTTGAACCGTGATTAAAGCGTACAGTAAAACAGAAATGAACAATCAGGTAGCAATGTTTTCCATAAACAAGGAACAAGCTCCTCAAAACTTTGCAAAGAAAATCTCAGATACAGAATTTGGCAATGTTGAAAAATATTCAACTCTGCGACTTATCAGCCTGGAAAAAAAAAGTCTCAGTGCACTCATGGAAGAGTCGTCTTCAACCTTATGGTCTGTCTATCACAGCACAGTGGAGTGTTTTCGTCAATGTGGTACCTCTCCCATCAACCTCTTTGCATCTCCTTACAACCAAAAGTTCCCCCTCTATTCCAAAAGAACAGCCCATAACTCCCTGGCATCAGATGTGTTCTCAGTTCCATAGAGCTAAGGAGTTAATGTATGCCTTTCCTCCAATTCCTCTCATTTCAAAGAAAAATTATCAAGGGACTCAAGAACAATGATTCTCATAGCCCTGTTTTAGCCTCTACAGATCTGGTTTCCATGGTTACAGAAAATGGCCATAACTCCACCAGTTTGTCTGCGGATATTTCCAAACTGCCTCATTCCAATCTTCAATCTCTAGCTCCCACAGTATGGATATTGATAGCAAAATAGGGCAAGTCATGCTCCTCCTGTTGGAGGTAAAGCAAGTAATTTTAGCAGCTAGAAAACATGCTGTCAGATGATCATATAACTTCAAATGGAAAAGATGTTTGTTTTTTTCTGGTGCTCTTCGTACTGAATAACTTTTCACATATCCTACTGCCTTTCTAGTTCAAAACCAGCTTCACCTTGCTCATTCAGGATTAAAATCAAATTGTAAGAGAGCATTTGAGTGCTACAGTGGCTTACCATTAACAATCATGAAGCCTGCCTGTTTCTCAGTACCCTTGCTATTCAAGTTCATTAAATATGTCACCTATGACTTCCAATCAGTCTCTCTAGCTCAATAGAACTTAAATATAGTTTTTTCTTAGCTTATGAAGCATCTATTTGAACTCTTTGCTACGATGGACATTATTCAAAATATTGTTCTTTATAGCTTATTACCTCATCTCACAGTCAGTGAACTTCCAGCTTTAGTGGATTATGCACCTTATACCCAAACTTTTAAGAATAGAGTAGTGTTATGAACACATCCAAAATTCTTACCTAAAATAGTATCTCATTTCCATTTGAATCATTCAATTATGCCTCCAATTTTTTATTCAAAATCTCATTCTTCTTCAGCCAAACAGTCTCTTCATACTCTAGACTGCAAAAAAGCCCTTTTGTTATACTTAGAATGAACTAAACCCTTTAGAAAATAATCTGTTATTTCTCTTTGGATGCCAACAAAATGGCTATCCAGTCAAAAAACGAACATTGTCTAAATTGTGCATTTTTTTCTGCTTCTCGAATGCTGGAATCCATCTTCTGCAAAATATAAAAGCTCATTAGAATCGAGCAGCTGCAACACTGATGGCTCATCACTAATTAGCTTAGATTCAGGATATCTTTAAATTGGCCACCTGGTCATCCATATACCCTACCACCAAGTTTTGTTGTTCAGACCAGGACTCTCGTAGTGACAGTAAGTTTGGCCAAGCTGTTTTTAAAAGCTTGTTTAAATAAGAGCTTCAGCTTCCTTCCTTTTGCCTTATTGGGATAGCAAAAATTCTGCATGTAAAAAAACATTTTATTTCATAGCAGCTCTCAGCTTGGGAGTCCCCACTTGTATGGCTGCCTTTGTTGCTGCTTGTCTTCAGAGAATGCAAAGCGGCTTATCTGTAACAGATGTTCTCAGTGCATAGAAGAACAAAAGTCACACAATCCCACCCACCTTCCCAGTCAATTGAAGACAGCTTGTGAAGGGACTCGGGCAGTGGTGGCAGCATGGGAACTCCATACATGCTCAGGAAGACCTTTTGTCTTTCTGAACTCTGAGATAGCATGTTCCAGCATGGTGCTGTCGGATAACATCACCCACTTGTGTGGCTGTTGTGTTCTCTGTGGACAGCAGAACAATTACAGGTAAGCAACATAATTTCACTTGCATTAACGATTTGTTGATATTTCTTAATAGCTTCATTTTTACATTACTTCATCCTCCTAAGTTCATTTTTGTCTACATAGTAACGATTCTAAAATTATAAAGTTCCCAGTCAGGTGACGGTCCTTTATGGAGACTGAGGTTTGGTGGTGCAGTTTGATTATTACTTTATAAATGAAAGTGATTGTTGTCGCCTTCGAGAAATAAAGGCAAAATTGACCAGAACTGTATTTAAAGAGTGTGCTTCACGTTTCAATTCAGATATCTGAATTGATTCTTAATTTTGGTTCAAATAACTTTTGCTTGTGAAAATCTGATCTTTTACCTGCTTGCCTAATTGTTTTTATCCTTTTTTTTTTTCATCTTTACACAGGAAGGTAATTTGAAGAGATATCCTACACCATATCCAGATGAACTGAAGAACATGGTTAAAACAGTTCAAACAATTGTACATAGACGAAAAGATGAGGAAACATCTGAAGAACTTGTCAAGGATATGAAGCGGAATGAAATCCAGCAAGTTGCAGTAAAAGATGTGGGTGTGAAGGTTAGAATTCTTACCAATACCCAATTTAACATGATATTAGCAGTTAAACATAGTCACAAATTCAAGAAAGCAACTCCAGAGAACAGTTCACTTGAAACAGAGATTTTAATCTATATTTTTAAAGCTATCCACTGACTGTTAGAAAAAGGTTTTTAAAGCATCAAAAGTATTCAGTATCACCATTTTCAATATATATAATATGCTTAGGCTTCCCAGATGGTATTTCTTGTGACTGGTGAGGTGTTGCATTTTAATGCCAGCATGCACTCTCCACCAGCCACTGAACAGCATATGTGCTTACCTCAGAATTTACATGTGTACGTATGCTCAGTGGGTGGCAATGTGTGCATGTGCATGCAAGCACACCCTGCTGAGTACTTATCACCTCTGCTTCAAATTGGATGCCGCTGCACTGGAAGGGAGCCGAGAGGTGGGCAGCTTGCAATAGCAAGCTACAGGGCTGCTGGACCAGAGAGAACCTCTGAGAAGTGTTTGAGTTGGGTCTGATGGGGTGGAAAAGAGAGGTTTGAATGTGCTGGAATCGAGCTGGGGTAGGGGAATTAACTTGGGCAGAAGTGACGGGATAAGAAAATGGAAGGAAGTCCTGGGGTCGGGCTGGGATAGATGGTCGGAGTGTGCTGGGGACAGACCAGGGTGGAAAACAGTGAAAAGGGACCTCTGAGAAAGTCACCCGATTTAGCTACTACATTTATATTCTGATATGAGTCTATTAGGGAAAGATTTTTTTTTTAAAAGCCTTCACATCAGAGGTAGGCAATTCTAGTCCTTGAGTGCCACAAACAGGATATCCACAATGTTGTAATCATGATTGTCCTAAAGGATAAGATGGTAAGACTGTATATGTAATGTTGCCATTTGGAACAATGTATACACAAGTCTACACTTGATGTGCTGTTCATTTCAGTTATCATATGGCCTAGGGCATACAACCAAAAGCTCCATAGTATGCTCCCAAGGAAGACAGCAAGAGCTAAAAGGAAGCTTCTTACTGTTGAGCTTCACAATATTTTGCCTTCTCAAGAGAGCATACTCTTAGCTAACTGTTGGGTTATGGGCATGTATGTGAGATGGGCACTAGCTAGCTAGTGTTCACCTCTATATGTCTGGTGGAATAGGTGTAGAAATGCTTGGCTAGAGGTATAGTAGCTATGTCCTCACTTTGTTGGGGACCCATAGGTTGTTTAGCTATTTGAAGGTCATAGTACAGCTATAGCAAACCATTAGCCTCTACCATTGTGAAGATATTTATTTATTTATTTATTTATTTATTTAGGGTTTTTATATACCGACTTTCTCGATATACAAATCAAATCAAGACGGTTTCCAAAGAACAAAACTTTCGCCGTAAGGCGTTACATTAAACAATAGATATAGTATTGAACAGGTAATGTGCGGCTTTACATTAAACATTTACATTAAAGATATCTCACCTCTGACCAAACAGTGGGCTTTCTCTCTGGCTCTAGCACCAAATGCTATCATGACATAAGTCTTTAGTCAGAGGGCTACTTGAAAAATACATAAAGCCCTAGGTGTGGTTCATCTCTTGGGAGCAATACCTACCTGCATATTCCAATCCATCGGGATCATCAGCGCTATTTACGCTTCAAGGTCCTGGACCAGCACTTCCAGTTCCGAGTTTTACCCTTCGGGTTAGCCACCGTGCCACGGACCTTTACCAAGGTCATAATAGTAGTGGCAGCGTCCCTCAGGAAGGAGGGAATCCTCGTCCATCCCTACCTGGACGATTGGCTGATCCGGGCGAAGTCACCAGAGGAGAGCCGCCAGGCAACCAACAGAGTCATAGCTCTTCTGGAAAGCCTAGGATGGGTCCCCGGAGTGATGGCAACAGCATCGCCACACACTCAGACGTTTCACGTTTCCTGAAAGGAGTCAAACACATTCGCCCGCCACTGAAGTGGCCGGTGCCCCTGTGGAACCTCAACCTAGTGTTGGAATTTCTAGCGGGATCCGCCTTCAGACCCCTTCGAGGCCTGTCTCTCCATTTGTTGACCTTGAAGATGGTGTTCTTGCTTGGCTGTATGTTCAGCACGCCGCATCTCAGAGCTATAAGCACTGTCCTGCCGTGATCCATTCCTCAGTATCACTCCAGAGGCTATCCATCTTCGCACTGTTCCTTCCTTCTTACCCAAAGTAGTCTCCCAATTTCACCTCAACCAAACCATATCCTTGCCAACCACGGAAGGTTTGAAGAAGTCAGAAGAAGGTCGAATACTGCGTCATCTCGACATCGGCAGAATACTGGCCAGATACTTGGAAATGTCAGAAGCAGTACGAAAGACGGACCATCTGTTCGTCCTTCACAGCGGGAAGAAGCAAGGAGAAGCGGCCTGACGGCCAACCATCACCCGCTGGATCAAAGAAGTTATCAAGGCGTCCTGCGTAGAGGCAGGAAAACCACCACCTCTACAGGTCAAGGCTCATTCTACCAGAGCGCAAGCAGCCTCTTGGGCAGAAACTAGGATGCTGTCGCCTGCAGAGATATGTAAAGCGGCGACATGGTCCTCCCTCCATACCTTCTCCAGGTTCTACCGTCTGGATGTTCAGGCCAGGGAGGACACAGCATTTGCGAGGGCAATCCTAAATGGACCTCGGGCAGCCTCCCGCCCAGTCCGGGAGTAGCTTTTGTACATCCCACTTGTTTTGAGTCCATCTGCTACACACTAGGAAATGTTGAGATTACTTACCTGATAATCTCCTTTTCCTTAGTGTATGCAGATGGACTCAGCATCCCGCCCGGCTGCCGGTATACATGGGGATTCGCTGACTCACGGTAAGCCATGTTTGCTTATATAGGGCTTCCACCCTGCCGGGTGTCGACGCCTTCTGGTTAAGAACACTGGCGGTCTCCAGCTACCATCAATTGGTCAGGGTAATCCTGTTCATTTAAACGATCCGTCAGTCACACATATATCCATAAAAGCTTTTGCAAGGAAGATTACTGAATTGCTACACTTCCTGTGGGGGTATATGTACCCGTGCTGACGTCAGATCCGTCTCCAACTGCTAGCACGAGCACACTATATCCCACTTGTTTTGAGTCCATCTGCATACACTAAGGAAAAGGAGATTATCAGGTAAGTAATCTCAACATTGCTCCATGGTGAGACCGCACCTTGAATACTGTGTGCAATTCTGGACGCCGCATCTCGGGGGGGGGGGGGGGCGGGGGTTGGAAGGTGTACACTATAGGCAGATATCTACTCATCCAGAAATGTGACACACCATATCTGAGGACTGACGCTGGCAAGTTTCACAACCCCACTCTCAACACAAAGAATAAACAATGTGAGCCCTAGGTGGAATGTTAATTGACTAAGCGTCAGGCCATTTTCTCCCCATCTGAAAGTCTTCTCTCTGAGGCACCCCTTGTAAAGAGTGGAAGTACAGGATCACTTGTGTCCAAAGGCAGTGTGTGCAAAATTGATACACACACATTGTCTGCTCTGTATTATGTATATTTGTGGAAAGGGAGGGAACTATGAGGCCAACATCCCCCCCCCAGATAGAGTTATAGATAATGCTAACACACCACATCACTCACCCAGACACACCCAGTCACACAAATCTGTTGGCCTATAGTTGGCTACAGACTACCTCCTGCTCTTTGTGCACCTACCCATGCCCAATGTGTATGTTCCTGGCCTGTTTGTAATCAACCATCATTGATATCTGGCAGCCTGGTCCCTAACTGCTAATGAGAGAGTCAGAGTCCTAACTATGCAGAAAAGATTATCTACACCTGCCAGCATGACACACATCTGTCAGAAGCACATATGATAAACACTTTGTCATAGGTATTGTTGTGGGCCTCTCAAGCCCTCAGATGGTACTAAATGCTTACCTTGCAAGAGACCAACACAAAATGTTTATAAGCCATCATGCTAACAACATGAGACCTCTGGGAATAGTTGGCCTATACATTCAGGACAGTGGCAGGTTTCAGAATGAGGTAGGATTTAGGCTGCTCAGGTCAGGAGCTGACAACACCTCTTAACCTTTTTGCTATACACAGAGCTGATGATTGAGAGTCTCTCAGCACACCTGCCTTGCTGACCACAAACTGTAAAAGTGACAAACAGCGCATGAGACATCCTATAGGACAGCAACTCTTCCATCTTGGCCACAAGTCATGGCAGCCATGTGGGGACCAGCAAGGGCCTCCAACCATTAAACACCAGAAAGGTAGTGAGTCGCCTTGGAAACTGACCATTCTGCAAGCTGTTCTCCCCAAGAGTCCTCAGTCTGTGTGCTTTTAAGGGTGGTCACAGATAGCATAAGGAGTATATCTTTTACTAGCTATCGCAACAAACTAACTACTCTGCATATTTTCTGGGTACCTCATGACTAGCCCTGAGCTGGACCGGTCAACGGCCTTGCTGTGACATTGCCATATTTATTTATTTATTTATTTATTTATTTATTTATGTATACCGACATTCGATCAGAGATATCACATCGATTTACATTCAGGTATTTGACAAAAGCTACCTGAGACATGTCAGCGAGGCAAAGAGCTAGTAGCACACTTTTGTGTTGGATTCAATGAGGTGAATCTTTTGTTAGGAGAGACATGGTTACTATTAGTCATGAGAAAGTAGACTCTGACCTTGATATTTCAGAGGTCACTTTCAAATACAATTGAAGGTATGACACCACCTGATTCCCAATCCTGCCTTCACACAGTCTGACTAGCCTCCTCAAAAAGCTAATATAACCAGCATGACATCCCAATAGCTCAGGCCCTCACCAAGGCTAAGTAGGTGTAGCAAGGTGCATTTCTGTTAGCTTGCAATGACCTGTGAGCATTGTGGGAATGCCACAATCTTTGCCAGGTGCTTTACTAAAGCCTGTAGCTGAAGGCCTGCTATGTGAGCACTCTGATTCAGCACTGGCTCTAAAACAGCTGAGACAGTGCTATCAGCAGTGCCTTTGCAAGTACATCTGACACAAAACATCTGATGTACAGGTGCATAACTTCAGATGCAAACTGATGTCAGCTATGGGATGAGGCTGTAAAATGGCAACTTTGTGATTGATACTTTTAACTGTCAACCTGTAGCTTTAGGCTGTGCCTTTAAAGCTTCAAAGCTACCTGTGATTTAAATGATTTTTAGAGCAGTTGGTCTCCATGTTCAAGGCCCTGCTGGAGTTCCATCAGACCTATGCCACTATGTCATCCACAAGTGAGGGCTATGACAGGGTCCAAGGGGTAGGCTTGCCAAGCTATATACACTGTGTTGGCAGTCCTACATGAACACTATTGCAAGATATGCCTTTTTTTAGACTCACTATCAGTCAGAAAATAGGCAAGCCACATGTATTTGGTATTATCTTTACTTTGAGTACAATGTTTTTCTACTACAGTCTAGTGCTCCATTGTCAAGATGAAGCCAACTAGGCATAAGTGGTTTGTGTTACACCCTGACCCATACAGAGGACCAGTGAGTAAAAGAAAGATGATAGAGAGGAGAGCAGCTAGAAACACTCTACTGGGTTCCCTTCCATGAAGGGATAATTGAGGCCTAACAGACTAAGTAGAGTTGTATGAGGCTTTGCCAAAAATGGCTGCCACTTAGCATGATGTACTCTGCTTCTGTGGTTGTACATAGGGGATCCTGGAGTAGATCATGAAGTATCTTTATTGGTATCCTTTGGCGAACAGTGAGCACTATCTTTGCTACTCTGGGTGGGGCATACATTAAAGCGTTTGTCCAGACAGTGAAATCTACTTTTGAGAATTCTGAAAGTGCGTTCTATGACAGCAGGTCCTCATCTCCTCCAGTGTGTTGGGAACAACAACGAGGGTGGAAAGCCTGGTCTTCTAACTGTATCCTGAATCTCCTGCGGCAAAGACAGAATGGCTGCATCATTCACACCACCATGATTTTGAGATATGGCTGACGACCCACAGCATTCTATGACAGTAGAAGCTAACCTTTAGCTTAGCATGAGCCTTAAAAGCCTATTTCCGTACCCTAAGTCCATGCCACCTTTTTCTGTGACACTGTATGAACACTATAACATTTGCTAAATCAGTGTCAAATCTTCCAGACTAGGGAATTGCATCTGGGGTTTCCACCAAATGTGTGACTATCCCTCACAACCAAGCTAAGGCTACACACTCATAGCAGTCATCAAACCCTGAAGTAGTACATCAGAGTTTCCACACCTGTCCTAGCAGAAAAACCTCTATCTTGAGGTATGAATGTGTGAGTCCATGACTACTTTTCAGTATGTCCTCCAGAGATACAAATTTACCTGCCCTGACACTGTGAATGTGCTAAGCCCAAAAATACACAGGCCGCAGCTTCTGGTTTACCTGTGTGATAGGCAAGACAAACTGTGCCTGACATCCTGGCTGATGCATCACTAACAGTGCACCCCTGATCTGGGAGTGCCAGCAGTGTGGACACTGAAAGGTTGTGATTAACCAGTGAGAATTCAACTGCTCCAAATGGGAGGATTAGAAAAGGCAAATGTTTAAAGTCAACCTGTAGAAAGTGTATGACTGTTCACACACAAATTTTTATAGTAAGTGAATTGTTTGGCCTCACATTAGCAGGCCTCTCCAGCATGGGGAGAGAAAGCCAGGCTCTAGCTCTGTAGCATGTAGACCTAACTCTACAAGCCACTTGTCATGACCACAATGACTTTACATCCCCCACAGCCTCCCCATGTCCATGCAGTTTGCTGCAAACACTTAGCCAGAGAGGGAATAGAGAAAGAAGCATCTTTAACTACAAGCCAACTGTCACCAAAAAGGGCGTCCTCAAAATTTTCAAAGAGGCCCGATTGCCTAAGTATAAAGGAATCATGTGCGACTCCCGGGTACCTGGCCACCACGTTGAGGATACGCAGTCAAGCGTCACAGGCCACTTGCACATTGATGGAGTGGAAAAGCTTTCTGTTGCGGAAGATCTCCCTGATACGAGGTGGGATGATGGCTACGAGAGTGCAGTCGATAGCTCCCAGAACATTGGGAAAGTTAACGGCATTAAAGCCCCTCTTCAATTCCATCAAATCCTACCTGTCCTAAGGAAATGCTATGTAGCGATTAATGCAGTCAGGTACAGCTGTTATGACCTAGCCCAGACATCGGAAAAAGTGGTTTGGGACATTTCCTGACGACTCCTGCTGTCGTCTGGATGGAGCCAGATGCCATGAAATGCAGGGTGGCCAATAGTTTGGTGAGCCCCGATATACTGTGGGACCTTTCCGTGATTGAATCCAGATACCCACAGATTTCTTCATATAATTCCAGGGTAGCCTGAAAGCTGAGGCAATACCTGCTAACCACATAATCTGGCATGCCCAGCAATGAGGCTCATGGAGGAAAGATGCACTCCTGTATCTCCTCCACCATGCCTGCCTGCATGCCAAGCGCTGCTGTGGGCCATGACTCTCTCCCTGCGGGGCCAATGGCTCAGGCTTCGGTGTAGGGACTTCCCTAGGAAGGGTTGGAGCTTCCCTTGCCTGTTCTTGTGGTAATGATGGTTCTTGTCTGCAACGAGCATCCTGAAGCAGCAGTATTCCCCAACAAGTAAACTTGCCACAAACATAATAGGTTTAAGAAGACAGACCAGGTAAGAAAATGTATTTTTATTGGTCCAGGAGGGTGTGCTAGATGTGTCTGATAGAAGGCCTTATTTTATCACGCACAATAATAGCAGTGATGATAGCTGTGATCCACGATAGCGATAAAAAAAACTTTTTTTCCCCTCTAATATAAAAAAAAAAAGGCATAAGTTATTTCTGACGTTAAATCCTGTTAGTGTGCGTTAATCTATTGTGGAATGCAGTAGATTAACCCTAATTTGTATTAACTCTTACCGCTTGCATACTCAAAATTTGCATGCTAGCTTGCATTGCAATATTTATCACGTGCACAATGCGTGTTAGACCCCATTTAATGCACATTAGAGCCCTAACACATTTTGATAAATGACCCTGTAAGAATGTAGTTTATTAGGTTGAATTCCCTTGCGACTTTGTACATTGGAAAAGTGATTAGACCTCTTAAGTCAGGAATAACAATAGCACCATGGATCGTTGTTTAAAGGTCTGGATGCTGGATGTAATGTAAACACGATTGAGAGATAGGTAACTGCTTGTGAGAGTCTGTAAATATAAGATGCACTGAATAAACACCTAGAGGTCTCGTTTTCTGTTGTCAGGGAGGATAATTTTTTTAAAGTATTTCTGTGGTTTAAATAGTTCTTTGCCTGTAGATTTGTTTTTATGATTATGCTGCATTGAATTTTAAATGTATGTATTTTGTTAATTTTGTGCACTACTTTGAGCATCCTGATAAGGCCAAAAGACAGTTTAGAAATCTTTTAAATAAAATAAATGATAAAATTGTGTGCCTGATAATGTACCTAAGTTTACATAGAAAGGGGTTTGCACTTAAGCACGTGTTTTTGCATTTTCTAAAGTATGCATGCAAATTTTCCACACCCATAAAAGCAGATGTAATTGTGTGTGGATAAATTTGCTGGGATACTTCTCAGAGTGGACTTATGTGCACAAATCCATTTTGAAAATTGATGTGGCATGCATGTATTTGCCAGGTAACTTATGTGAGCTGCTTTATTACCACCCCCGTAATATTAGTACAGTCTTAGTGGTTGTACTGTAGTTAATTGTATTTGACTAATTCTGTTGTTGGAGTAGTACTGAGATTTTTAGTATTTGTTGTGAAGTGTGTGGACAGAATTTTATAATTAATGTGTGTGATTGGAAGCACTGTCATGTTTCTTGGTAAACCGAAGTATATGAATTATTTGATTCATATATCACTAGTTTGTGAAGATTGAATACACTTAGTAATTAGGTGGCTATTAGCAACTGCTCACATATGTTCAGATCTTCAGAGGGATAGCTGTGTTAATCTGGTGTGCAAAAATGACGAGAGAGATGGCAATTTATAGACTAACCAATTTATTAAGGCATGAGCTTTCGAGGACAGAGTCCACTTCATCAGAGTCCACTTTGGGGATGACGTGAACTCTGTCCTCGAAAGCTCATGCCTCAATATATTGGTTAGTATATAAGGTCCCGCCTGCCTCTTGTCATTTTTGCTTACATATGTGTTACAATTTAATTTACATCCATTAATATCCAAATTTCCACTCATGCAATTCAAAATGTTGTGTAAGTCTCCTCAGTCATTTCACAAGGTTAAGCTTCAACTCTACAAGCAGGAGGGTGCATTGTGTAGCTGAATTGTGTTGCTGTCTACAGGGAACACCTGTTAGAAGTATGCAACTTTGTTTTCTCTGTGGACAAGGAGGACTGAATTCAGCCACACAAATAGGAACTCCCAAGCTGAGGGCTGCAACATTTAAAAAAATATTTCTTCTTTGACAAGCAATTTGGGGGTATTACAACAGAATGGAGGGAGAGTTAAGCATCTAGTTAAACTCTTAAGTACTGCCTGGCAAAAGGAGCTATCCCTGCAGGAGTCCTTAAGACAGTAATGTTTTACAAAGGTGTGGACAGAGAACTATGTAGGCACTTTGAAGATTTCTTGAATTAAAGCTAAACATAAGTGAGCTATGGAAATGGAATTTTCCTATATTTGGTAAGCTTTTACCTTATGATGTTGCTGTCCACATTTAGCATAGCAATACAAAAGTAAGGCTGATATCCATGCAGAATGGTTTTGTTTCTTACCTGATGGTTTGGGCTGTAGGAGACAGTTGATGTGGTTTCCTGTAAAATTTAGACCTTTCCAAGCAGAATAGTAAAGCTCTGCTGTAGTCCAAGGCATGAGGCACTTGTTCACCTTTGTTAGAATGAGGTTTTGAAAATAATTTTGGTAAAACTGTGGACTTATTCATATGAGATTGAGAAACTACCTTAAGTAAAAACTTTGGATGGGTTCTTAGCACTATCCTGTCCTTGAAAATTTATGTATAAGGTATAAGTATCACTAAGGTTTACAGCTTGCTTACTCTGTATGCTAAGGTCAGTGCTATCGAAAAATAATTTCCTTGAAAGGAATTTGAGAACCATGGTTGCTAAGGATTCAAAGGGCGGAATCAGTAATTGAGAAAGGTAATACAGATGGTTCATACAGGTGGATAAAGATGGAAGAGGCCTTTCATTTTTTTTCTACTGGCAGATCTCCCAAGAGATGGTGATATGCCACAATAAAACTTTGACATTTAATCTTCAATATCAGTTTTTGAGATATTGAGAAGATATTGTAGAAGGGCTGGAATTGAGCAATTGAACAGATCCTCCTTTTTGACATACGCCAAATGGAAAATCTTTTCCATTTAACATTGTAGGAGCATCTAGTGGAATGTCTTCTTGTTACAAGAATAGCTTGCACTATCTTGCTTTCAGTATCCACCCCAGGTTGGGGTTAATAGTGTTCCGTTTTATTGTTTTAAAATATTTGAGAATATTTGCAAATCTACTGTTTGTATGATGGCTAGGCATTGAAGCCATGGAAACCAAATTTGCAAGTTACTTTATCTTCTTTGAAGTGGAAGAAAATAATTTTTTTTTATGGTGCCCAATTATGCTCCTGTGAAGTCCAGTTGATGTGATGGAATCAAATGGACTTCTGGACAACAAAATCCATTGAGAGGCTTATGGAAGAGGATAAGAAGTTGTCAGGTTTACTTCATGATAGGATTTTTTCTTAATATTAACAGGTTCTAAGAAGGGAAAAACTAAAATGTTTTTCCTGATCTAGGCTGCTACTGATGCCAGACACTTGGTGAGTACTGTTGGGGCTTCAAGCAGACAAGTGGAGTACGCAATACTGATTATGCTGCCCTGTAACAGTGAATCATACATAGTTCATGTGATTGACATAAATGGAAATGTGTGTGTAAACATCCTTCAGAATCAGGATCATCCGCCAATCATTGATTTTCAGGTGTGGAAAGATAGTGCCTAGTAAATTCATTTTGAATTTTTCTCTCTCAGTTCAGATTAGGACAAAGGTTTTTAGGATTAGGAAATATATCAAGTAAAATCCCTTATCCTTCTCCATTATTGATCTAACTCCATTGTATAAGTGGTATTTAAACATTTTTAAATAAATGTTGGGGCTAGTTTTATCGCATTGGCTGCAAATAATCAGGCTAGTTCCTGCTCTAGCATTTGAAGTTGCTCTGGGGGGAACTGAATGGAGGGGCGGTGGGGGTAGACCTTGAAGGTTTAGGTGATAGCTTTTCAAACATTTTTTAAAACGCATGAATCTGAGTTGAGACCACTGGAGAAAAAAACTGAAGCCTTCCCCCCATATATACTGGAACAGCTTGGGGGCGGGGGGGGGGGGGGCTGAAATGATGAAAAGTTTTCTAGTCAAAAATTAGGTACTGATTTCTGAGTACACCTTGGGTCTTTTCCCTACGATGTGATCTATTTTGCTATTGATGTTGCTGCAAAGCTGCTTCTATAAATGTATGGTTAGTACATTCTACAAGGGTAATGACATCTGTAGGGTTGCAGTGCTTTGAGCAAGCTATTGCTCAGAAGTAAGTGCAGATTTAGAGGGTTGAGCAGTGATTTTATTTTTATAAGGTCAACAGTTTCCTTTACCTTGTCCTCAAATGAGAAGTCTTCTAAACACAAGATATCCGCCAGCTTGTCATGTGCATCTTGTATGAAAAAATGACAGAGGCAGGTGGCACTTTACAAACTAACCAGTTTGAGGCATGAGCTTTCGAGGAACAGATTCCATTTTGTCATATGCAGGAAGTGTAGGAGTATGGCAACCTTAAAGTCAGATAGAGAATTTCGTGGAAGATTGAAATGTTCTTCTGCTCTTTCCTGAATGTTGACATTTCTAATGTCAGATTTGTATACATTTTATTCTTTTCCTTAGAAATTGACTTTTCTGACCTATGTAGACATTGCTGGCAGGTGATGGCATATGTTACATTAAAGAAGAACAGGTGAATGAGCTCTGGATATTGTAGTTGATGTTGAATCCTGTGATGGTGCAGGCTGGGTTAATATGGGGACAGAGTTGGCATCTGGGTTTCTGGCAGGGTCTAATTCCTGTCTTGGTATCCTTGTACAATTTGTGGTTCCTGGTGAGTATCTGTGTGAGTTTTGGGGCTGTCAGTAAGCCAGGGATAGTGTTGCCACCCAAGGCCTGTGAGAGAGTTGTGGTATTGTCCAGGATAGGTTGTAGATGATTAGATATATTTCAGTAGTTTCACCTAGGAGCTATAGGTGACAACCAGAGGTGGTTTTTTTTTTTCTTTTTAAGAATGATCCTTTAGCAGACTGTTCCTGAGAATATATCAGACTCTGTTGATCTGTTTTCTTATCTCATTGGATGGGTATTGTAATCCCAAAAATGTCCTTTGTAATTTCTTCAGAGAGGAGTCCATCTCATAGGGGTCAGAACAGATACGATTGTACTGTAGGGCTTGGCTGCAGACAATGAACCTGGTAGTAGAGGGGGGATAGGTGAAAGCTGGAGGCATATAGGTATGTATGGCAGTCGTTGGTTTTCTGGTATAATGTGATTCTTATGTGCCCCTCATGTAATTGGATTGTGGTATCCAGAAAGTGGACTTGCTGTGTAGATTATATTATAAAGATAGACCATTTAGAATTGGTGGCTGAAATTCTGCTTTGCAATATTGGTGATTGGAAGACTTGCTTTCCTGTGTTATCTATAGTAGTTATTTTGCATCCTTTACCAGGAGGAGTACTGGAATGTACTTTAGATCTTATTTTCTTTAAAACAGATTCTGCTATCACAGGTTCATGAGGTGTTTGTACTTTTCTATGCCCTAGATAGAGTTGAACTCTATATTTAAGGTCCAGTTTTCTGGAAACTGGAAGAGTAGAGAGGGACATCTGCTAGATTTTTGATTATACCTCTTGAAAGGTTTTATGGACCAGGACTGAAATTGCTCGTTTTGGTGCCTGTATGTATTTCAGAACCCCAGGTAGGTCTTCTTTTGAATTTACCTCTTCTAATTTAAATGGAATTGCTTTTACCATTTTTTTTGGAGGAGTATCAGGAAGATCATGCATCTTTTGAAGCAATTTTTTCCAGCTGGTTCTGGTGAGGGGTCTGAAGGCAATCCTGTCGACTCCTCCAGGGAATGAAAGGAGAAAAAACATCTTAAGATTTATTTATTTATTTAGCCTTTTTATATACCATCTTTACAAATGAAGATCACGGCGGTTTACAGCAAGACATACATATTATAGATCGACATGTGAATAAATAACATACATATTAAACAGGTCCGGAGCCACCGGGTGTGCAAACCGTGCAATTGCACGGGGCGGCACACCTGGTGGGATCAGGGAGAGGCCCGAGTTGCCTCCAGTGGACCTGATCCCACCGGTGGCAGAAGATTTTCGCTTTTTCTGCAGAGTTCACCGGCGGCAGAAAAAGTAGGAAGTAGTTTCGTACCGAGGAATGGGGTTAGGGGGGACATGTCACTTTGATCAGCAGGGCTCTGGTGCAGCTCATTCCACCGCGGCCCAAAGAAAAATTCAGTCCCAGTGCTCTTCCTCCTTCCTCTCTGCACAGCCTCGGAAGAAAAATGTTGCTGGAGCCGCACGGGCAGGAAGGAGGATGAGCATTGGCTGCGGTCAGAGGAGCAGTAAAGATTGTAGCAGGGCCACCACAGATCCCACCTTGCAGCAGCCCAGGATTATCAGGGCTGCCATGGAGCCCATCCTGCGGCGACCCGCTAAGAGGTGAGGCCTTGTAGAGTGTGTGTGAGAGAATGAGTTGGGAGACCAGTTGAGAGTGAGAGCTTGTATGATCAAAGAGAGAGCATGTGAGAGCCTCTGGGTGTGTGACATGTGAGAGTGAGAGCCTGTGTGTTTGTGTGAGGCAGCATGTGAGTCAGTGCCTGTGTGTGACAACGTGAGAGTCAAAGCCTGTGTTTTTTGTGAGACAGCATGTGACAGTATGTATTTAGGTATGAGAGAGGACATTTGAGTGGGAGCTGAGTGTGTGACAGCATGTGAGAATGAGAGCCTGTGTGTGTGAGGAAAGAAAAGAAGATGACAGGTGGATAGAGGAGAAACAGAATAAAAAGAGACCCTTTGAAAGGAGTTGGCAAAAGACCAAGAAAGGGAAGGTGGGAGAAAAAAGCCTGTGACCAACCAATTAGAAAACTAAGATCAACAAACGTAATTTTAAAAAAAGTTGTTAATTTTTAGTCATTGGCGTATGTTATATTTGGGAATGTGCAAGAGTAGCACTTCCTCTATGCCAATCTTGCAGTATACGAGATGAGCATGGAGGAACTGGAAGCCCTGCAAATTTTTAATACCGTGGGGCCTGCACAGAGGAGGCAGCAGAATGGGCTTCAGTGCCAGTAGTAGCGGTCGGCGTCTCCCCAATAGCCACGCGGCAGCAGAGGAACAAGAGAGGCTCCGAGGTTGCTGTCAAAAGAAAGAAAGGGGAGTCTGCCTTCAGTGTGTTGATAGGAAGGAGGTGAACCACTTTCTAACAATGCCATCAATTTCTGTTTTACTCAGCAGATGGCATAGTAGGGTATGGTCAACAAAGGCTGCCATTAGATCAATTAGTACCAGGATATAGGATTTGTCATTGTTAAATCCCTGTAATATGGGGTCCATCAAGGATACTAGTAAAGTCTCGGTTGAGTAATTTTTTTTTTCTGAACCAGAATTGGTTTGGATGTAGAATGCGATTGTCATCTAGATAGTCTTCTAATTGTGATAATACTGTTTTTTCAAGAATTTTTGAGAGAAATGGCAGGTTGGATATTTGTCAATAATTCTCCCAATTGTCAGAACTGCTGGTATTATTTTTTAGGTTTTATAACTGCTTGTTTTACCCTATGTGGGACTAAACCTTCCATTTGCTGCTGTGCTGGGGGGTTGGGTGCTGGCAGGCTGCTGGCAGGCGCAACAGGTTGAACAAGAATTTTGGGGGGGTTTAGGTTAGGGCTAGGGGGTGGGTAGGTAAGGAGAAGGGAGGTTAGCGAAAGGGCCTGGGAGGGAATGGGGGAAGGCCGTGGGCGTCGGCATGCGCAAGTTGCACAATTGTGCACCCCCTTGCACGCGCCGACCCCGATTTTATAACATGTGCATGTTATAAAATCAGGCGTCTGTGTGTGCGCGCCGGGTAGCACGCGCACGTTTTAAAATTTACCCCATAGGCTTCTATGGGGAGGCAGTGCAGAGAGCTTCCCAAAGGTAAAATCTGATCCCTTGCCTTCCAGCCCCCTACTATACCGGGTGTTGCATAACTTTTGCTGCCTCCTTCCCCGCACCCCACTTGATTATCCTGCTAATATAATAGTTGTACCATTTTATAGGCCATTCAGTTTGAAATTTAACAGTACCTTACACATTACTTAAATTTATTATTTATGGCCAGAAGGTTCGATAGCGAAAAACAGCGTCAGATTGACCATATTAAGTGTATTGCATTTCATGAAGCGCGTAATGCTGGAGCAACCTTTATTATGAAAAAGTGGATTGACAAAAAATTAGGTGGATGCAAAAGCTGGATTCAAAGGACATGGGGCAAGACTGCCAATTAATGTTTTATGGAATTTAGTGATGGTTGACTGCTAAAATTGTTTCAAAAAAGCCAAAAAAGTATTGAAAATTCCAGCAATGAGCAAAAAAAGCTGTTACCAGGTGGCATGAATGATTTTGGATGAGAGGAGGAAAAAAATTGATAGAGGAACAGTTTATCAACATTGAGTCAGAGCTAGGTGCTTCATGTTATTTTGAAACCATTGAAAACCGAAACCCATATCCAAGACAGGCTCTGGCTGGCGAACTGATTATGAAATTGGAGTGAAGAGGATTTCCTTCATTTAGTGTCTTCTGATGAATTTTTCATTTGGTCAATTTGAAAACCAGACTTTGAAAATGATTGGTCAAAAACTTTGAAATTAGTGATGAGGAACATTATTGCCAGAAACCCTGCTTGCATTGATCTTTTTGTCATGCTTACAGCAAAGAAAATGTTTTTTGTGGGTAATCAAAGAAATTCAATTTTAGTCAAAAATGTTTTCCCATTTTTGAGAGACCCAGAAAACATTGATAGTTGAAGCAACTTTTGTTCAAAAAGAGCCATGCATGTGAGCTAATACCATGCAACAGCTGCTTAAAGAAAATGGCATTGATTTATGGAGTAACAACATTTGGCCAGGGAACCATCCAGACTTGAATGCTGCCAAAAACATAGGTGCCATTATTAAGGATGAGGTGGAGCCTTTATTGTTGAAGGAAAGTGGTCAGGATTTTGTTGTTCCACCAAAACATTGCATCAAAATTTGGAATTGGTCTTATTAAATTTGAAAAAATATACAGTTCCCTGTACGTACCTGGATCAGTCCAGACAGTGGGTTATATCCCCCGACCAGCAGATGGAGTCAGAACAGAGTTTGAGAGCGTCAGCATATAGAGTAGTGCACCCTCTGCTGGAGCTCAGTATTCTTCTGACTCCAGCAGATGCGAGTGGGGGGATCCACTAGCTCCCCCAGATTGGCAGGGTTTCTTCATTTTTGGTTATTTCTTTCTTTTTCTCCACAGAATTTCCTTGTCTTATGTTTCTCTTCATTTTGGATCCTTAAAGTTTAAAAAAAAAAAAAAAAAAAAGTTTTCAATTTTTGAGGAGGCGTGTGTCTGTGGCTTTGCCTTCTCTATTCTGTACTTTCCTCTTCCGTTGGGGCAAGTGGAAGTTTTTTGAGTTTCTTTCTCCACAGGTTTGCTTCTTTTTGGTGGTGCCCCGTGGATGCCGGTGGTTCCGGCTGCTCCACGCGTCGTTGGGGGTCCCGCGGTTCGTAAGCTCCGCCCGTGGGTGTGTGCTCAACTAAAACGGGGGTTTTCCCCCGCAGTTACTGGACCCCTTCGGCGGGTTGTTAGGGCCATTTCCAGGCCCCCCCGCGGCACTAGCTCGTCTTTGCCCCCCCCCCCCCCCCCCCGAGGCTTTTCTTTTTCCCGGTGCTGACATACCGCGGTCCTCGAGGTGTGAGGCCTGCGGCGAGCCGGGACATCAATTTCTGAGGGAGGGGCTTTGTGAGCGGTGCTTCCCCAACGGGGAAGGCACCCTGCAGTCCTCCGGTGCGATATCGGACCTGCCTCCTCCTCAGCCCGGGTGGCGCGGGCCGGCCACGCCGCCGCCTTTGGTGGGAACGGCGGCCATTTTAGGGGGTCAGCGTGAGACGGACTCGCTCCCAGATGCAGACAGGATTGGTTGCACTGGCTCTCAACAGGCTTTGCCCCCTGCGGGAGGTTTGCCCGACCGGGGCTTCCAGGACGGTCCCCCCCCCAGGGATTCCAATCAGCTCTCCGTTTTTCTCACCTGACTTTATTCTGGCAATGCACATGGCTTATTTGCAAGGTATGGGAGCGCAGGCGCCTAATCCCCTGGGGGTCCCTCCCCCCAAAGTTCCTAAACTTGCTGTCGGTCTCACCGCCTCGTCCGTTACGCCTGGATCCCTGCCGGGTCCCTCTCCCATGCCACCCCAGCGTACCACGGGGGCGGCTTCACCGGTGAGAGACGTCTCCCCGGAACCCCCGGAGGCGCATCCGGATGGACATACGGAGGGGGACGACCCTCGAGCCCTACGGATTTTTCAAAAAGAAGAGCTGGATGAACTCATCCACCACATTATTCAGGAGCTGGACCTCGACCCACCTCCGGATCCCCCGATCCCTGT
Source organism: Rhinatrema bivittatum (assembly GCF_901001135.1). Classification (NCBI taxonomy): domain Eukaryota; kingdom Metazoa; phylum Chordata; class Amphibia; order Gymnophiona; family Rhinatrematidae; genus Rhinatrema; species Rhinatrema bivittatum. Next base: position 704,938,534 of record NC_042615.1, on the reverse strand, counting down.
GGCTCCTGCCGTCGCCACCTCGTCTCGCAAAGGAGATCCAGTACTTGCCGCCCTCCGTCCTAGAGCAAGGGCTTTCCCTATTCATGAGTCCTTCCTACAGCTTCTCACCAGGGAGTGGGACACTCCCGAGGCATCCTTGAAAGTCACATGTGCCATGGAAAAGCTATACCCGCTCCCCGAGGATTTTTTGGATCTTATCAAGGTTCCCAAGGTGGACTCAGCGGTGTCGGCAGTGACCAAGAGGACAACCATCCCGGTTCCGGGGGGAACGGCCCTGCGGGATACGCAGGACCGTAAACTAGAGACCTTCCTCAAGAGGGTCTTCGAAGTCTCCGCCCTGGGTATGCGGGCCGTGATGTGCAGTTCGCTCGCGCAAAGGGCCAGCTTACTCTGGGTACAGCAGCTTCTCACCTCTCAGGAATTGCCCCCCGAAGAGGCCGCCCAGGCGGACCGGCTGGAATCTGCCATAGCATACGGGGCGGACGCCCTGTATGATCTCTTTCGCGTAATGGCGAGGTCCATGGTTTCGGTTGTAGCAGCCCGACGGCTCTTGTGGCTTCGCAACTGGGCAGCGGATGCTTCCTCCAAGTCGAGCCTTGGCTCCCTCCCCTTTCGGGGGAAGTTCTTATTTGGAGAGGACCTGGATCAGATCATCAAGTCACTGGGGGAAAATTCGGTGCATCGGCTGCCGGAGGATAGACAGCGTTCCTTCAGATCATTTTCTTCCGGTAGAACCAGGGCCAGGGCACAGCGACATTATAGGTCTTACCGACAGTCCGCTTCCCAGACACAGCAGACAAGACCCCAGCCTTGGTCTCGTTCCTTTCGTGGGTGGAGGCCCGCGAGAGAGGGTCCAGGGCAGGGAATTCCGCCCACAAAGTCATCCCAATGATGCCAAAGGAGCCCACTTCTCACCTCCCCGGATCGGAGGCCGCCTCATGGACTTCTACGAGGAGTGGGCAGTAATCTCCACGGACCAGTGGGTGCTGGACACCATAAGAGACGGTTACGCCTTGGAATTTGTCTGCCCCCCGAGGGACCGGTTCATCTTCTCCCCCTGCAGTTCGGATCTCAAGAGGATAGCGGTTCAACAAACACTAGGCCAACTGCAGGAAATAGGGGCCATCATTCCCGTCCCCTTCGAGGTGGGCTTGGGCCACTATTCCATTTACTTCATCGTTCCCAAAAAGGACGGTTCCTTTCGCCCCATCCTGGACTTGAAGGAGGTAAACAAGGCCCTCAGGATCACCCAGTTCCGCATGGAGACTCTCCGATCAGTGATTGCCGCAGTGCACAAGGGAGAATTCCTCGCTTCACTGGACCACTCGGAAGCGTACTTGCACATTCCCATCCTGCCGGCTCACCGGCGGTATCTTCGCTTCAAGATTCTCGGTCAACACTTTCAGTTCAAGGCGCTTCCCTTCGGTTTGGCGACCGCACCTCGGACCTTCACAAAGATCATGGTAGTGGTGGCGGTGGCCCTCCGCAAGGAGGGTATCCTAGTACATCCGTATCTAGACGACTGGCTGATTCGAGCGAAGTCCTTCTCACATGGTGAGACCTCAGTGGCCAGAGTAGTACAATTCCTACGCTCTCTGGGCTGGGTGGTGAACCTTCCAAAGAGTTCCCTTGTGCCCTCGCAACATCTGGATTTCTTAGGGGCGAGCTTAGATACCTGGCGGGGGATGGTGTTCCTGCGCCAGGACAAGGCACAAGCCCTGAGAGAGCACGTGTCTCGGTTTTCGGCTCTGGAAGACCCAACCGCCTGGAATTATCTGCAGCTCCTGGGAGTAATGGCCTCCACCATCGACATGGTACCCTGGGCGTTTGCACACCTGCGTCCACTGCAGGCGTCCCTACTATCCCGCTGGAAACCAGTTTCCCAAGAGTATCAGGTGATATCCTGCCGCTTCCACCATTAGCCAGGAAAAGCCTGGATTGGTGGCTTGTCCCCTCGCATCTGGCTCGGGGAGTCTCGCTCGAGGTTCCCAATTGGGTGGTGGTGACCACCGATGCCAGCCTCGCGGGATGGGGCGCCGTCTGCGAAAGAAGCGCCACTCAAGGGACTTGGACGCCAGAGGAGGCAAAGTGGCCGATCAATCGCCTAGAAACGAGAGCCGTGCGTTTTGCTCTCCAGCGTTTTCTTCCCCTGGTGCAACACAGGGAGGTGAGGATCCTCTCGGACAATGCCACCACAGTGGCCTACATCAATCGGCAAGGGGGGACAAGAAGCAAGCATGTCTCCCTCGAGTCTACTCCCCTGATGGAGTGGGCGGAGAGCAATCTCGTCCGGATAGCGGCCTCTCACATCGCCGGGGTGGACAACGTTCAGGCAGACTTCCTGAGTAGTCAACAGCTAGACCCCGGCGAGTGGGCTCTCTCCGACGAGGCAATGCATTTCATCATCCGTCGTTGGGGGCTCCACGCCTCGATCTAATGGCGACCTTTCTCAACGCCAAGGCTCCACGCTTCTTCAGCCGCAGAAGAGAGCGCGGCGCGGAGGGGGTGGATGCCCTCGCCCTTCCGTGGCCGTCGGATCAACTGCTCTATGTGTTTCCTCCTTGGCCTCTGGTCGGCAAGGTTCTCCGCAGGTTAGAACATCATCGAGGGACTGTAATTCTCGTCACCCCGGAATGGCCCCATCGGCCATGGTTCGCAGATCTACTTCAGATGACGGTGGACGGCCCACTTCGCCTGTCCCATCTTCCTCATCTTCTGCGCCAGGGTCCGGTATTTTTCGAGCAGGCAGAACTCTTCTGTCTTGCGGCCTGGCTTTTGAACGGCGCCGTCTCCGCCACAGAGGCTACCCGGAGACAGTGATCTCAACGATGCTTCGTTCCCGCAAGCCTTCGACCTCCGTCGCTTACGTCAGAGTTTGGAAAGTCTTCGAAGCATGGTATTCCGACCGCGGAGTCCAAACCATGGAGGCGACTGTCCCGCTGATCCTTCATTTCCTACAGGATGGTCTGGATAAGGGTCTCGCCTATAATTCGCTCCGGGTTCAGGTGGCGGCCTCGAATGTCTTGGAACAAAAGGACTGCTCTCTACCCCTTCAGCCGGATATAGCACATTTTCTGAAGGGTGCCAAACACCTGTGGCCACCGGTCAGGGATCTTATCCCTTCTTGGAGTCTCAACTTGGTGCTGCGCACGCTGTCGGGCCCTCCTTTTGAACCCCTGAGGGAGTCCTCCCTCAAGGACCTGACCCTTAAGACTGTTTTCCTGGTAGCCATCTCTTCTGCTCGCCGGATTTCAGAACTTCAAGCCTTGTCCTGCCGAGACCCTTATCTGTGTTTCTCCGACTCCGGGGTTTCCCTTCGTACGGTGCCATCCTTCCTACCAAAGGTGGTCTCGGCCTTCCACGTCAATCAAACGGTGGAGCTTCCAGCGTTTGCTCCAGAGGAACCCCGGTCTCTCCGGCTCCTGGACGTCAAGCGTGTACTGCTCCGTTACCTGGAGGTTACCAATGACTTCCGGGTATCCGATCATTTGTTTGTCCTCTGGTCAGGACCGAGGAGAGGTTCTCAGGCATCCAAGACTACTATTGCTCACTGGATAAAGGACGCCACCTCATCGGCTTACAATGTGGCGGGGCGGGTGCCGCCTCGTAGCGTCTCGGCTCATTCCACGCGATCCCAAGCGGCGTCCTGGGCGGAATCTCGCTCCGTTTCCTCCCAGGAAATCTGCCGTGCGGCGACATGGAAGTTGTTGCACACTTTTTCCAGACATTACAGACTACACCTGGCGCCTCAGTGCACGGGTTCTTTTGGCGATCAAGTTCTCCGAGCAGATCTCTCAGGACCCCACCCGGTTTAGGGAAGCTTGGGTACATCCCACTGTCTGGACTGATCCAGGTACGTACAGGGAAAAGAAAATTATTCGTTACCTGCTAATTTTCGTTCCTGTAGTACCATGGATCAGTCCAGACTCCCACCACTAGGGGTTTCATTAGGTCCTGCTCGGATTCTTCCAGGTATCTTTCATTCTGTTTGTCTCTGATTATTGTTACTGTTCACAGCTCATCACAAGTTGACTGTTGCTGGTCCCGTTGACCGTCTGTTTACTTATATCTTTCTCTGTTCCTTTTTGGGAACGGTTCTGGATCCAAAATGTTGTGTTTTGCTTTTGGGCTTTGCTATGCGTAATACTGAGCTCCAGCAGAGGGTGCACTACTCTATATGCTGACGCTCTCAAACTCTGTTCTGACTCCATCTGCTGGTCGGGGGATATAACCCACTGTCTGGACTGATCCCATGGTACTACAGGAACGAAAATTAACAGGTAAGGAATAATTTTCTTATTTATTTCAAAATTTGTGTTCCTACCCTGCTCATTTTACAGCAATTTTGCAAGCTAACAATGAGCACATCAACTATTAATTATATGTTTAATTCTGTTTTGAATGTTTATTAAAATGGTATATTGCATGTTTCAATCAGATTTCTGGTCCCTACTTCAATGGGTAAGGCAAAGGTTATACAACATCCGTTACATGCTGCCATATTTTGAACAATTCGAAGGTGACTCAACTAATGTTGAATTTCCTTATGGGTGGCATTAGCATAGTAGATAGACAAGGACCTGACTTGCAGTGATAAAATCATTTTGGGAAAGATATGGTCATAGTTGTCTAATAACCTATAGAAAGATAAACACTGACCGAGTGACAGCTGAAACTTGCTCTGTCATGGTCAGCCCTGAATCCAACCAAAGCAATAATGTCTTCTGTTAGTGCTATGGGTTTATTTGGGGTCTTAACTTATAAAGTATCACCCGAAGTCCATATAAGTTATGCCCATGGGATCTTTTGAATGTAACTTAGGTGGGGTGAGCCTCCTTGCCAGCGTCCTTGATACTTTAGAAGGTAACCCCTGAAGAAGGATGCCATTCGAAACTTGTACAAGTCAGGTTGATTAACACATTTCAAACATACATTGGAGAGGAAATATTGACGCACACGGCAAAAATTACCAGCTAAGTATTTTACGCAATGGCGGTGTTTTGAACATTGGGATGTCGCTTTAGGACACGATACAAGTATTATAAGAAATATTTGAGAGATTAGTTATTGTAAAAGCAAATTTTATTGTTTGTGGCACTATTGTAAAAAGAAGGTGGAGGTGGTGAGTTTGATTATAACAATGAAGGGGTAACCTGGATGGTCCCCGCTTATACATTATATGAAACCACCACATTTCACTTTAAAACATTTTTTTTTTTTTTTAAATGGGTGACCATGGCAGTACAATTTGATATGAAACAAGGAGGCAGTGGGTTTTCATGTTATTGAACAGTAGTTGTTGAACCCATACTAGTGATCTTTTGCAATCTCTTTTCTTGAAGTAATACTTCTGACCAACAACTAGGTACCACTTCAAAAAGCACAAATTGATGGGTAGGAACATGAAGACCATGCTGATAGTTACATTTCAGCTGTATGTGTGTGGTGTTTTGTTCCAGTTTTTTCAAACTGGAACATTACAAAATGAGGATTACCCTTTTAATCTCATGAGACATAGAGATTGCTTACTTATGCTTTAATAAGGAACATATAAAATGGAATATAGCTAATAGTTATCCAAGTGGCTGGCAAGGAGCTCAGGAATGCAATATTGCTGACTCATACTACAGGATTTGCCAGGGGAGTGGGGGGAGGAGGGAGAAAGAGGGTCATATTCCCACCACAGAGGCTTCAGTGTAACCAGGTCTCAGCGACATGCACAGTAATGAGCATCATTTCAGAGGACGACAAAATGTAAACAAATGGCTGCCAGTGCAGCATGTCACTTACCTGTTTCTGTCCTAATGTTAGTGTGAAAATGAAGGTAAACCATTAAAAGCAAAATACAGAAACCTTGTGATTGTAATTATAAGCCAATCTAGCTTTACTGACACCATAAAAACAATATTTTTATACTTCTTTTTTCAGTGATGTTAAGCCCCATAATAATAATTTAATCAAGGTTTGTCATAAAGAGAGACCACTATATTAAACAGAGAGTTTTTGCTTTGCATACCATTCTTATATTTAATGATATCTTATTTTGTATTGAGATGTGAGAAGAAACAGAAGATACAATTATGGAAATAATGACTTTTTCTTATCAAGGAATTGGCATAGTGATTGTGATGCACTAATACAGAATGTAGGAAAGTTGGAATAAGGGGAATAATCAATGGGACATTGTGATACCAGGGTACAAATTATATCAAAATGATAGGATAGATAAAATTGGTGGAAAGGCAGCACTATATGTTAAAGAGAACATTGAGTCAAACAGGATAAAAGTTAGAACATAAGAACATAAGAAATTGCCATGCTGGGTCAGACCAAGGGTCCATCAAGCCCAGCATCCTGTTTCCAACAGAGGCCAAAACCAGGCCACAAGAACCTGGCAATTACCCAAACACTAAGAAGAAACAAAATGCAATGTTTGAATCTTTATGGATAGAAATTCCAGGAAAAAATGGCAATAAAATAGTAATGGGGGCCACTTGGCCAGAATGAACTACTAGAATAAATTAGGGAAGCTAACAAAATCTGCAACACAGTAATAATGGGTGATTTCAATTACCCCAGTACTGACTATGTGAATGTTACATCAGAACATTCTAGAGAAGAAAGTTCCTAGATGAAATAAATGACTGCTTCATGGAGCAGCTGGTGCAAGAAACCAACAAGAGGGGAAACTATTTTAGACCTAGTCCTTAGTAGAACACAGGAATTGGTGCGAGGAGTAACAGTGTTGGAGCCACTGGGCAATAGTGAACACAACATTATCAAATTTGACTAAATAACTGGAGGTAGCTCAAAAAAGAAATCTACTATGACGGCATTTAACTTTCAAAAAGGTGACTATGATAAAATGTGGAAAACTGTTAGGGAAATACTAAAAGGAGCAACTACAAAGGTTAAGTGTTTACCTCAGGCATAGATGTTTAAAAATACCATCTTGGAAGCCCAGAACAGATGTATTCCACACATTAGAAAAGGTGGAAAGAAGGATAAATGACTACCAGATGGTTGAAAAGTGAGGTGAGAGAGGCTAGAATATCTTAAATAAAAAAATAAATAAATAAATAATAATAATAATAAATAAAAAAAAAAATCTTTCAAGAAATGGAAAAGAGATCTGAATGACGAAAACAGGAAACAGCATAAGCACTGGCAAGTCAGATGCAAAGCATTGATAAGGACGGCAAAGAGAGAATTTGAAAAGAAGCTTGCCGTGGAAGCAAAAACTCATAAAAACTTTTTCAGATATATTTGAGGTAAAAAGCCTGTGAGGGAGTCAGTTGAACCATTAGATGATCAAGGGGTAAAAGGAGCACTTAGGGATCACAAAGCCATAGTAGAGAGACTAAATTAATTCTTTGCTTCAGTATTCATTGAGGAAGATGTAAAAGATATACCCATGCAAAAATGATATTCAAAGAGGAACTGAAACAAATTTCAGTGAACCTGGAAGATGAACTAGAGCAAATTGACAAACTAAAGAGTAGCAAATCACCTGGACCAGATGATATGCATCCCAGAGTGCTGAAAGAACTGAAAAATGAAATTGGGGACCTGCTATTGGAAATTTGTAAACTATCAATAACATTATCTCTGGTACCTGAAGACCAGAAGGTTGCCAATGTAACACCAATTTTTAAAAAGGGATCAAGGGGTGATATAGGAAATTACAGACCAGTGAGTCTGACATCTGTGCCAGGCAAAATGGTAGAAACTATCATAAAGAACAAAATTGCTGAACTTATAGATAAGCATAGTTTAATGGGACAAAGTCAACTTGGATTTAGCGAAGGGAAATCTTGCCTCACAAATTTACAACATTTTTTGAAGGCGTAAATAAACATGGTGATAAAGGTGAGCCAGTTGATTTAGTGTATCTAGATTTCCAGAAAGTATTTGACAAAGTCCCTCTTGAGACTTGTTAGGAAATTAGAAAGTCATGGGATAGGTGGCAGTGTTCTATTGTGAATTGCCAACTGGTTAAAAGATAGAAAATAGAGAGTAAGCCTAAATGGCAAATTTTCCCAATGGAAAAAGGTGAAAAGTGGACTGCCCCAGGGATCTGCTTTTTAATATATTTATAAATGATCTGGAAATGGAAACAACAAGTGAGGTGATCAAATTTGCCGTTGACACAAAAATATTCAAAGTTGTCAAATCACAACAGGATTGTGAGAAATTGCTAGTGGACATTGCAAAATTGGGAGACTGGGAATGCAAATGAAAAGGAAATTTAATTATAGACAAGTCCAAAGTGATGCAGTTAGGAAAGATTAACCCAAAATATAACTACAAAATGCAAGGTTCCACATTAGGAGTCACCACTCAGGAATAGGATCTAGATGTCATTGTTGAAAATACATTCAAATCTTCTGGTCAGTGTGCGGCAGCAGTCAAGAAAGAAAATATAATGCTAGGGATTATTAGGAAAGGAATCGAGAATAAAACAGAGAATATCAAAATACCTCTGTATCACTCCATGGTGCAACCTCATCCATGGAGTGATATATGTGTTCAATTCTAGTCACCACATCTCAAGAAAAATATAGCAGAATTAGAAAAGGTACAGAAAAGGGGCGACCAAGATTATCAATACCTTTTCTAGTATCTGCTATATGCAACAATTTGCCTATGAAGAAAGGCTAAAGAAATTAGGACTCTTTAGCTTGGAGGAGAGATGGCTGAGGAAAGATATGATAGAGGTCTATAAAATAATGAGTGGAATAGAACAAGTAAACAATCAGTTTACTCTTGAAAAGCTCAAAGACCAGGGGACACACAATGAAGTAATTGAGTAATACATTTAAAACTAATAAGAGAAAATATTGTTTTACTCAATGCATAATTAAGCTCTGTTGCCAGAGGATATGGTGAAAACTATTAGTTTAGCTGCATTTAAAAATGTTTTGGACAAGTTCCTGGAGGAATTTGTCTTGGAATAAGCAGTTTGGAATCTATCTACCCCTTGGGATCATGCCAGGTACTTCTGATCTGGCTTGGCCACTGTTGGAAACAGAACATAAGAACATAAGAAAATGCCATACTGGGTCAGACCAAGGGTCCATCAAGCCCAGCATCCTGTTTCCAACAGTGGCCAATCCAGGCCATAAGAACCTGGCAAGTACCCAAAAACTAAATCTATTCCATGTTACTATTGCTAATGGCAGTGGCTATTCTCTAAGTGAACTTAATAGCAGGTAATGGACTTCTCCTCCAAGAACTTATCCAATCCTTTTTTAAACACAGATATACTAACTTCACTAACCACATCCTCTGGCAACAAATTCCAGAGTTTAATTGTGCGTTGAGTAAAAAAGAACTTTCTCCGATTAGTTTTAAATGTGCCCCATGCTAACTTCATGGAGTGTCCCCTAGTCTTTCTACTATCCGAAAGAGTAAATAACCGATTCACATCTTCTCGTTCTAGAATACTGAGCTTGATGGACCCTTGGTCTGACCAGTATGGCAAGCCTTATGTTCTTATGGAATGCTTAACTATGACATCAAATAGTATGTAGAATATGCCTCTTTTGTGTTTTACTGTGAAACTTTTCAAAGTGTATACCATAAATAAGGTGCTTTGATGGAGTGATTGAAGCATTTTATTTTTTTCATTATCTAATGTCACTGTAACCCATTATAGTTAAATTAAAATTAATTTCTATGCTAATTTCCAATATTCCAATTTTTTTTTTTTTTTTTTTTTTACCAACACTGGCAAAACAGGAACTACATATCAAAAGTAGAGGATGGTGATGCATCTGGAAAGTGAAGCCGAAAACCAAAAGCCTTATGAACATAATGCTTTTCCTTGACAGATTTGTTACAAACAGTTATTTTTTTAACTCATTTATATTCTGCTTAGGCAAAGTTCAAAGTGGTTTATAGTGTAATATACATAAAACTATTCTAGCATTTTGAGCAGTTACATAACAGTAATCATCAGTATTTTCAGAATCTGATTCTATATAAAGGTAATTATTGTAGATTTCTTTTGCATTTTATGTGATTTTTATATTTGTTTTTGTCCATATTTGGGGGTTTTGTTAGACTTCAGAAATGGCTCCAGAAAAGAGCAGAACAGAAAACAGAGAGAAACATGTGATGGGAAACTGTGTGCAGAAGCCCAGTGAGACAGAAGTTGAGAACAGCACTGAAAGTGCACAGATGACTGCACTTGTTGAAACATCTGAAAACATGAAAACAGTCATCAACCATGAAGACATGCTTGAGGTATTGTATTGTGATGAGCTGAGCAGCTGTCTTGGAGAATTGTTTTTGGGTTATACTAAATTTTCTTCCCTAAAAAAGTCAGTAAAATGATGACAGCGCCAAAGATTTCTGCTCTTTTGTCACAGGCAGCTGTTTACTCTCTAGCCCTCACAAATTATCCTCCCTCACCTTTAACCAAATATAACAAATCAAGAAAATATCACACACTTTTATGGAAATAGAAAGCTGAAATTTTATTAACAAAGAATATTCACTATGTAGTTGTACTTAGTCAAACCTTTGTATCGTCTTCCCACGAGAAGCCTGTCCCTCACCATGAGACCAGCAGGACCATCTGAGTTCCCTATAGGACCTACTAGATGGCTGTCTTCTTTACTGCTGTCTGAGCCACTGCCATGTAAGCTAAGCTTGCCCTCCTTGGATGTGGCTAAACCTAATGTGTGTTCTTTGGCTTGTTGGTGCCACGCCTGCCACCAGCTGGTTGGTAAGCAATGGTGCACCCTGGCCATTAATTCCAAACCTTCCACCTCTGTCTTCGAAACTGTCCAGCTGAGAGATAAAAGTCATGGGATAGGAGGAGGTGTCCTTTTGTGGATTACAAACTGGTTAAAAGACAGGAAACAGAGTAGGATTAAATGCTCAAGTTTCTCAGTGGAAAAGAGTAAACAGTGGAGTGCCTCAGGGATCTGTACGTGGATCAGTGCTTTTCAATATATTTATAAATGGAAAGGAATACAACAAGTGAGCTAATCAAATTTGCAGATGATACAAAATTACAAGCTGATTGTGATAAATTGCAGGAGGACCTTGCGAGACTGGAAGATTGGGCATCCAAATGCAGATGAAATTTAATGTGGACAAGAGCAAGGCGATGCATATACGGAAAAATAATCCATGCTGTAGTTACACATTAGGAGCTACCACCCAGGAAAAAGATCTAGGTGTTACAGTGAATAATACATTGAAATAGTCGGCTTAGTGTTCTGCAGCGCTCAAAAAAGCAAACAATGTTAGGAATTATTAGGAAGGGAATGGTGAATAAAACTGAAAATGTCATCATGCCTCTGTATCACTCTATGGTTAGATCGTACTTTGAGTACTGTGTACAATTCTGGTCACCGCATCTCAAAAAAGATATAGTTGCGATGGAGAAAATACAGATAAGGGCAACCAAAATGATAAAGGGGATGGAACAGCTCCCCTATGAGGAAAGGCTAAAGAGGTTAGGGCTGTTCAGCTTGGAGAAGAGACAGCTGAGGGGGGATATGATAGAGGTCTTTAAAATCATGAGAGGTCTAGAATGGGTATATGTGAATCGGTTATTTACTCTTTTGGATAATAGAAGGACTAAGGTTAGTATAGGTAGTGTAGCTGGATTTAAAAAAGGTTTGGATAAGTTCTTGGAGGAGAAGTCCATTACCTGTTATTAATCAGGTTGACTTGGGGAATAGCCACTGCTATTAATTGCATCAGTAGCATGGGATATACTTAGTTTTTGGGTACTTGCCAGGTACTTGTAGCCTGGATTAGCCACTGTTGGAAACAGGATGCTGGGCTTGATAGACCCTTGGTCTGACTCAGTATGGTAATTTCTTATGTCCTTCTGAAAGAGCATGCTTAGTGCCTGATCATTGCAGAATTTTAACCGCTACCAATACCTGACTTGGTTACCCTGCCATAGATATGGGACAGTTGATTTGTTTCAAGCTTCCCAAATGAAGCTGCAGTCTTATCAAAATACCATAAGTTTAAAAGGGTTGCTTCCAGTACATCTGATGATAGTATTGAACAAATCATGTTGATTATCAGAAAGGTAGATCCCATCATTTATATACAGGTTGGCACAATCTGACTTCCTTGCCATTACCAATTTGTTTATTGCCCAGATGTACAATCACCAGACCTATCTTCCTATTCATCCTTAAAACCCTGTTCCATAATTTCTGATGTTTTCAATGGCAAGAAATAGTGTATGACCACAGAACCTTTGTATGTTTTATTCAACCCACTAAAAGCAAGGAGGTAAATTGCAAATACCACAAGGCCCTTAGGTTGCTACCCCCTATGTGCAGTCTTGCCCATCCTTAGCTTTTGAAGAAGAGGGATGAGTTGCTCCAAATACATACCTTGCTTTTTTATCCAGTGAACTCTCATGTCTCTTGTCATCAAGATATGGTCTTAGGAAAACCACTTCTGTTCCTTATGACCTTGGGCAAGTCACTTTACCCTCTATTGCCTCAGATACAAACTTAGATTGTAAGCCCTCGGGGGATAAGGAAATACCTATAATACCTGAATGTAATCAGTTTGAAGTGCCAAAAAGCAGAATATTAAAAAAAAACAAAAATGCCCAGAAAAGTCATGCAGTCAACACCATACTTCATCAACATATAGGATCTGCAGAATTATAAAGAAATTATATGCACACACACATATATGTTGCATAGGTTTATGATTTCCACCACAGTTCCAATGCCACTGTGCTTGAAACTGCACCATTTCTAAAGGATTGCATGGAAAAACAGATCTGTTCACAGCTTGTGGTCCCTCAGTACCTTTAAATATCTCTGCAAACTGATAGACAGCTCGCTGGTGTATTAGGAAATGAATCCCAATTGACCTCATTGACAGATCTGCCTTCGTATATTGGGTACCAGACATATCACCAGTGAACCCACTGCTTACAATATTAATTATTCACCCCTGTGGCTTTGGTCAACCATAGATCTATGTTTGCAAATATACATCTTTTCCCACTGCAAGTCGTCATTAGCTGATTGTCTTCCCTTCCAGCCTTCAAAGTGGCAACCTGCTTGCTAATTTAAGGGTAGATTTTCCAAACTTACACGCGCGCGAGCTACCCGGTGCACACACATGGATACATGATTTTATAACATGCATGAGCGCTGCACACGCATGTTATAAAATGCTGGGTTGGTGTGCACAAGGGGTGGGGGGGTCGAATTCAGAAAGATCGCACAGCGTGGCCTTCCCCAGTTCCCTCCCAGTCCACTCCAATTAAGGAGCGGACTGGGAGGGAACTTCCCACCCCTCTAGCCTAACTTCCCTTCCCCTTCCCCTATCCTGCCCTCCCCCTATCTCTACTCTATTTTACCTTTTGATCCTGCCAAGGAGCAGAGCAAATTGCGCACGCTGGCACAGTGGGAAATGGCCGCTGTGCCGGGTGCCTCTAGCTCCATCCGTTTCAAGCCACGGGACTTACACACGTCCTGGGGTTTATGCTCGTGGCAGGTCCATTTGAAAATCTACCCCTATGAATGTCTGAAAGAAGGAGATGGGAAGGCAAACTGATCAGTTTTGAAAGGGAGATGCATACTGCTGGCAGGGCATGTGCCGTAGTTCTGTAAAGTCTCATGAGTCACAAATTGCTTCCTAACACAAACTGGTCTCACCCAGCCCATCACAATATTTTTCACAAATAATTCTAGGTTGGGTCACACCAACCCTATATCTTCAAAAACAATGTTGGGGAGGTGAGATGGGATAGTACTGTCCCCATTGAGGTCTACCTCCTTTACTTGCACAGTATATTCAACCACAAGTCTCTCAGGCACTGGTACTTTACAGTGCATCTGTCTGTAGCCATGATGGTTTGCCATCCAGAGTGTTGGGTTACAGATAAGTGTATCTACTCTCAAGTTGCTGGGTTAAAAAAAAATGCAATAGGTGGTCTGACTTTGTCTGCTCCAAGGGTTAACTTCCTGAAGAGAAACCATTTGGAGCAAGAAAGAAATTCAGCTATTCCATTATGAATCCCTGACACATGCTTTATCCAATACTTCATATTTAGCTGTAGGCATTACAAGACTAATTATCTTAAAAGATTAGCTACCAACTTATTGCTCACTAACCTCCTGTTTAGTATAACTCATACATGATAGAGGTGATAGAGAATCATCTTCCTGTCCTGGAGCCAATGGCCCCAAACAACCAATGTAAATAAAATTGAGAAAGTTCCAGGAAAATTATATTTCTGATAGTACTCATCACCTCCCAAGAGCTAGGCCAGAGTTGTACACTAGGTCCTTTGAGATTATATCTGAAACCCCAGTTCATAATCCCTGTTGGAGATTGCTGCTTCCTGCCACATGAATATGTCTTCATATTCTTACAGGAAAGACTTCCATATCCCTAGATCTCCATGCATAGATCATAGCTCTACATATGCCTTAAGTGGGAAAAGTATTCATGTAGGAGAAAATCCAGCACTTAGGAGTCATGTGACTATTAAAATTGAAGTACCCTGTAAGTGACTGCATAAACATTATAGAAATATGATAGCAGCAGAAGACCATATGGCCAATCCAGTCTGCCCATCCATCCAATTAATTTAGCATTATAATTCTCATTACTTCCTTAGAGCTCCCCTTTATCCCATGCTTTCTTGAATTCAGATATTTTTATCTACTACCTCCACTGGGAGGCCATTCCATGCATCCACCACTCTCCCTATGAAGAAATATTTCCTAAGATTACTCTTGAGTCTACCCCCTTTCAACCTCATCACATGACCCCTCGTTCTAGAGCAGGGGTCAGGAACCTTTTTGGCTGAGAGAGCCATAAACGCCACATATTTTAAAATGTAATTCCATGAGAGCCATACAATATGTTTAAAACTAAATACAAGTAAATGTGTGCATTTTATGTAAGATCACACTTTTAAAGTACAATAAGTGTCTGAAAATATTACACCAGGCCTTAAGACACCAATACATCTCCTATTAGGAAAACGGACCAAGCCAGGCTGCTATAGAGTCCTACACAGAAACTACACGCCAGCAGAAAACCTCACCTGAATCACGTGCTGTCCCTCACCTAACATAGAATAAAGAGACCAAAACGCATAACAAGAAGCATGCAGAAAAAACTGAATTGGAAACTGCAACAAGCCAGAGTCTCTGTATGCAGTGTAACAAAGGAAAAAAGAAACATCACCCATCCTTATAAAACAAATCAAGAAATATAAAATCAGCAGCAGTAAAACTGTACTAACAAAAAGAACATATTTCGAAACAGCTGATGAGTGGAATATCCAATAATTAAAAACTCATATAAAACATTTCCAGATACCAACAAAATATTTCAAAATAGCAGACACAAAGACCCAGTAATGAAAAATAAGGATACAAAAGTTTTTTTGCTCTGCATACCTGGGAACGTTTGATATCCAGGTGTCCTGAGATTGTTCTGAATTAGCAGGAGGCGGGGTGGTTTGCTTGGAACTTTCTCCTCTCTCAGTCACACACCAGCGCTCTCTCTCACACTGGCTCTCAATTACACCACCTATACACACATGCTCTCAGTCACTCACATATACACATGCTTTTTCTCTCTCACTTATATAGGCTCTTAATTACACATTTACACACATGCTGTCTATCTTTTCACGCTTACACACACACACAGGCTTTCAATCACATAAATACATGCTGTCTTTTTCTCTCACACACACTCTCATTCACATGCTTACAAACATGTCCTCTCTTTCTCTCACTTACACAGGCTCTCAATCACATACTCACATGCTCCATCACCTAAACCAGCTCTCAATCACACACAGACACACATGATCACTCTTACTTATACACACAGGCTCTTAATCATACATACACATGATTTCTCTCACACACAAAGGATCTCAATCATACACACATACTCTTTCACACAAACAGGTTTTCAATCACAAACTTACACATACAGGTTCCCAATGGTAAACTTACATTCATGCTCTCTCTCTCACAGGCAGGCTCTCAATCACAGACATACTCTCTTTCACATGTACAGGCTCTCAATCATTCACATACATGCAATCTCACACACACACACACACACACACACAAGGCCCCCAGGCTCTCAATCATTCACATACATGCAATCACACACACACACACACAGGCCCCCGCGGCCCGGAAGAGGAAGTGGAGCGTATCGGGTGCGTGCGCGGCAAGAAGAGGCCACGCTAGTGCGCTCGGCATCGGCCTGAAGAAAAGAAGACTGCAGCGCGGCTCGGAGGAAAATGAAGATCTTCAACCGCGGCCGATGGGACTCCGCCTCCGCGAGGGCTGAAAATGAAGAGGTTAGCGTTGGGAGGAGGCTGCTGCCGCCGCGAGTTCCCGGGGTGGGGGAGAGAGAGAGTGAATGAGCGAGCACCATTCACTCTCTCTCTCCCGCACCCCCACCCCGGGAACTCGCGGCGGCAGCAGCCTCCTCCCAACGCTAACCTCTTCATTTTGAGCCCTCGCGGAGGCGGAGTCCCATCGGCCGCGGTTGCAGCTCTTCATTTTCCTCCGGGCCGCGCTGCAGTCTTCTTTTCTTCAGGCCGATGCCGAGCACACTAGCGTGGCCTCTTCTTGCCGCGCACGCACCCGATACTCTCCACTTCCTCTTCCGGGCCGTGGGGGGGGGGGGGGGGGAGAAGAGAGCACGCCGGTGCCGCTGACTCCAGCTGTCCTGCCGTGTTCCGCCCGGGCTGACAGCATTTTAAGCCCGGGCGGAGGAGGACCGGGGAGCAGCTGGGTCAGCGGGAAAGTGTGGCGACACTTGTCTGCGAGCCAGATGCAGCCCTCAAAAGAGCCATATCTGGCTCGCGAGCCATGGGTTCCCGACCCCTGTTCTAGAGTCTCTGTTGAAAAAGGCTCTCACCCTCCTGTGCATGGAAACCTTTGAGATATTTGAATCTCACCCATCTCGCCTTTCCTCTAAGGTATACATGTTTAGATCTTTATCTGTCTCCTTATGCTTTAGAACAAAGACCACTGACCATTTTATTAACCACTCTCTGTGCTGACTCCTATCTTGTTTATATCCTTTTGAAGGTGCAGTCTCCAGAATTATACACAGTATTCCAAGTGACATTCCTGGGACCTATATGGGCAATATTACTTCCCTTTTTCTGCTAACCATTCCTCTCCCTATGCAGCCGAGCTCCTTTCTGGCTTTTACTATTGCTTTATCCACCTGTTTGGCAACCTTGGGATCACCAGATACAATTACCCCCAGATCCCTGTTCTTTCTTTGTGCTTAGAAGAATTTCACATTAAATACTGTACCTTTTCCATGGGGTTTTGCATCCTAACTGCATTACTCTGCGTTTTGTAACATTAAATCTTATCTGCCAGACTTTAGACTATTCCTCAAGCTTCACTAGACCCCGCCTCAATTTTTCCACACTTTCCTGGCTGTCCACCCCTGTTACAGATTTTGATATAATCAGCAAAACTACAAAACTTTCCTGACGATCCTTCCATTATGTTGCTCACAAAAATATTGAAAAGAACCAGTCCAAGGACCAATCCCTGAGGCACACTGCTGAAACAGAGCAGTGATATATCAGATGCAACAGAGATGTCTGATATGTCACTTGGAGACAGCTCATGGGTGTTGGAGACAGTGTACAGCTAAAGGGTGGAGGCACTTGAGACAAAGCCAGAGTATGCCCAGTGACACTGTGTCACTGCTCTGTTTTAGCTAGAACTTGTGAATGCAATATAAATTGGATGTAAAAACATTTTCAGAAAAATATTGTTTTCCCTGATGCATCCGGTCCGTATTTTAATCTTTGGAGGCATTTTGCTCTTAACTGTCAAACCTTTTCAAAGTTGCGATTATTGGTCCCTCTCGACGCAGTTGTTGTATGAAACAGTCTGTGTCAGGGGACTGTGTAACTCACAACAACTCACAACATCTGTGAGACTACAAATAAAAATCTTAAAGACAAAGGTATTGAACATTTAAAATTCCTCTGCCCCATTGTTTTTTGATCCTAGACAGTGTGTAGTTGGGGCATTCACCTTTTCCTTTGTGCAACTATCAGGTGAACATACTCCATTCAGGTGTATTGTGAGATCCTACCAGCTCCCTGGGGCCTCTCCAAAACCCTGAGCTGGGCTTCTAAAAGTAAGAATGAGTGAGTTGTTTGTACACTCCATCACATACCCTTCCCCTCAGCTCATATGGTTGGAGAAAATCCATAGATTTGCTCCAGCCATACTGACAGTATGGCCTTAAGGATGACTGGGTTAAAACCCTGAGCTGGGCTTCTAAAAGTAGAATGAGTGAGTTGTTTGTGCACTCCATCACATACCCTCCCCCTCAGCTCAGTCTTGTCAGGTCAAGCATCCAGACGTGCCCAGGGCATACTCCGGCTCTGTCTCAAGTGCCTCCGTCCTTCAGCTGTACTGTCCCCAACGCCTATGAGTTGCTCCATAAGGTTGCAAAATGGGAATAATCTCGACCCAGGGCTACTGGGTTCAGAAGATTGGGGAGGTCAGCCACTTACTTCTAACATGGCTTGTCCTGCAGTGATTGTCAAAAGAAAGTGGGAGGTTGAACACTTCTGTTTGTCCCTATGTATACCTGTCAGTGTCTCTATTTTCTTATAGTTAATGTGACCTTGACATAGTAAGTCCTGGCAAATGAGCATTATGCTACAGCCAGAATCTACCAAGGCCTGGGTAGAGGCTCCCTCCTGTTCCACCAGGATTATAAAGTCCTTAAGTCAAGCATGCGGGATATCCACAAAACTGCAGCTTT
Organism: Rhinatrema bivittatum; assembly: GCF_901001135.1. NCBI lineage: Eukaryota > Metazoa > Chordata > Amphibia > Gymnophiona > Rhinatrematidae > Rhinatrema > Rhinatrema bivittatum. The sequence continues at coordinate 704,919,733 of NC_042615.1, read as the reverse complement.
GGAGTTTTGTCAACTTGTGATCCTGAGCATGTTTCCATGTGTCATTAACATTCTTTGCTACTTTTCACATTGTTCCACTAGCTTGCATTCGCACTCCAGGTCATCAAGCCAAGGGCACTCTTTCTTTGCATGACCTGTTTTACAGGGAAAACACTCCCATAGGGTCGATCAGGTTTCTACCCTACCAGGTTCGGGTAAAGACTCTTCTGTTTCCAGCTGCCGATTTGGCCAGTGGTCGGCTTCATGCCCATTTTCCATACAAAGGGCTCAAAAAGAGAAGGTCTGCAAGGCCCTGTTTCTGGGCTGTTCCCAGATCTCCAGATTCCCTTTTTTTTTTGTCAGATTGCACACCGTCGCTGCTTCAAAGCATTAAGTATGTGCAGTTCCTCCTCTGGCATTCTCTGGGTCACCAGGCAAACATCCATAGATTTGCTCCAGCCATACTGACAGTCCTTTGCCAAGCGTTTTTTCTGTCCAAAGTTAAAACATGTGGATGAGATTGGCATCTGAAAACTGGGTACGGAGGCACAGCCCCCCTATCTCGGAGGTTTTGTTGCTGAGGGTCCTCTATCCTCTATACATGCCAGGGAATTGTTATGGGTTGTTTCTCTAAGCCCCTTATGCCAGCGGCATCAACTGTGCCTCTCCAGGGCTCTCTCCAGAGTAAGCCAATGTGTTGGCAGACCCGGTTCTGCATGGGCTGATCCAGACAGTCTAGGAACTGCTACAGGAGTATTTGGTGAGTCACTTTTAGTCCCGACCTTGCCTCTGGCTGGAACCAGTTCCACCCAGCTTCTTTCAAACAATGAGAGGTTTATGGGGCTGTCCCTGGGCTGTAGGGCCACCCGTTGGAACTGCTGCCAGTAGTATTCTGGGGAGTACCCAGCTCTCTGTAGTATAGTGGCCTTTATGTCCTCGTAGGAAGCCCTCCCATCTGAATTAGTGGCCTGGAATGCCGTTTGACTCCTGCTGGTGAGCACTTTAGCCAAATGAGTTGTCCAGCTTGTCTCCAGCCAGGCAAAACAGGCAGGCGATCCATTCAAAGCTTTTTAGAAAGACTTCTGGGTCCTCTCCTCCCTTCATCTTAAAACAGAACATGCGAAGGGTGAAAGTGGCCTGAGGAATTCTGGACATAGCCGATTGCAGGGCCTCAGCTAGCTAAGTTAAGACTGTGCTTTGTTGTGTTACTTGGACTTGTAGCCGTTGCTGTTTATATATTTGTGTTTGTACAGAATTTTGCAGCTGTTGCTGTCCTGTGGCCAAGACCTGAATTACCTGCTCCATTTTACCTCCCTTTGAGGCCAGCTCTCAAACGGATTTCACACGAGGCAGAGAAAACAAACACATGCTGGCCTGTCTGGCCCTAACTTAGTACTTGACCCCTGACTGCCCAGATGAGGATAACCCCCTTGGCCTGCTTTAGTAGAAATTGAAGTCAGAAGGCCCCAGAAAAGAAAACTCTGCAAGCAATTTTTTTTCTTCTGGGAGGCTGTGGGTTTTTACTTGTGCTTCCTTTTTAAGCAAAAAAAAATCCCCGAACTGATACAAGTAGCATATTCGGGCTTGCTGCAGCCTCAGGAATAGGTCAGGAGCAAAAAGAAGAATGGAACAACTTAATTCTGGTGCAAGTATTTATTTACAGTGCTTCTAAGATAGAGAAAGAAAAATAGTAGCTCACCTTACGTTTTGAGTGAACTGCAGGCAGCATCCTATCCTATTTGGGAGTAGCTTGGGTACATCCCACTGGTCCTGAATCCATCTGTCTGGGTGCTAAGAAATGAAAAATTACTACTTACCTGATAATTTCCTTTTCCTTAATCCAGACAGATGGATTCAGCTTCCCTCTTTTGGCTGCCGAATGATTGTGCTATGATCTTCCTGCCTGGCTTATGTGTTCCAGGGGTTTATTTATTTAACATCTTTTATATACCGTCCCTCAGAATCTATCGGAACGGTTCACAACAAATAATTAACATATCATATATAAAATTAACATACAATATAAAACTTATAACTAAACTTTTCCAGCTAAAATTACTCATTAAAATGTTATAAAATATAGCTCCTATCTTACGACACTCCAAATTCTTCTTCAGTGTGTAAAATATATCTAAAATCCTAATAAAATTCTAAAATAAAGTTTGATTCAGATTCAACCTCCTCCCCCTTTCTGCTTAATACATCTAGCATGTCTAAAATTGACACCTACTAAATTAAAATAAAATTTCAGTATTGACTAAATAACCACTATCTACTTTAAATATACTCTTCAGCCTTCTTAAGACTGATTTGATCTCGGTATCTTCAACAGTAAATTGACTTATTCTGTATAAGCTTTAGTAAAGAACCAGGTCTTAAGTTCCCGTTTAAACTTTTTAAAATTTTGTTCTAGTCTCAGCGGAGCTGGGAGTGAGTTCCATATTCCTGGGCCAGCCAACGATAGCGCTCTTTCTCTGACCTGATTAAGATGTGCTGACTGAACCGTTGGTAGGGAAAGCAAGCCCTTATTCGCTGAGCGCAGATTCCTTTGGGGGACATGTAATTTAATGGCTGCATTTAGCCAATCTACCTGTTCTGCAAAAATTAATTTATGCAGAATACACATGGCCTTGAATTTAACTGTTAATTGTTCATCCAGTCCCTAGATTAGTATTCATACATTCTTTGCCTGAGTTCAATGTTTCCTGCTGGTTGAGTACCAAAATGGTTATCTGTTATTAATCAAGATTTTGCTAGTCTGTCCACAGTTGGCTTTTGAGAGAATACTGACAGGCTGATGTCACTGCAGGAGTATATGTACTGTGATGTCAGTTTGCTCTGTCTCCATCTGCTGGTAGAGGTGCATAACCCACTGGTCCAGAATCCATCTGTCTAGATTAAGGAAAAGGAAATTATCAAGTAAGTAGTAATATCTCATTTGCTTACCTATAACAGATGTTCTCGGAGGACAGCAGGATGGTAGTCCTCAAAACCTGCCTGCCACCCCCACGGAGTTGGGTTTCTCATATTTTTTATTTTAATTATAATTCTATGATACAAGTCTTGAGAGGGACCCCACGTGACACATGGTATAGGGCAATGCTGGTCATGCTCAGTGTGCCTAGTCAGAGTTCTAAAACTTTGACGTAAGTTTTCCACATCAGGGCTCCATCTGATGATGTCATCCGTGTGTGAGGACTAACATTCTGCTCTCCTCGTAGAACACCTCTTACAGGTAAGCAGCTGTGCTTTATTTGGGATCTGGATGACGATCAGCAGAAAGACAGGGCAGGCTGATGAAAGGGGCAACATTTTTCTTTCAAGCAGGCCCAGAGGCGAGTGAGGAAAGAGGTGTGGCAATTTTCCACAAGCCTGTGTATCACACTCAGCTCTCCCCTCCTCTTCCACCTTTCCTTGATTGTGATCTGCAGGTGGAGGCAGCATAAAACTGAAGTCAATGCGAGGCCTATGAACTGTTCTCTGTTCTAAAGCCCTGCCAACTCCTCCCATGTGAATGATTGGGGATGCTGCAGATCCTCTGAGTACAGCAGCTTACAGCCCCCCACACTGACTTTCACTATTAATGCTGCTGCTGCTGCTGCGTGAAGCACTCAAGACCCCAGCTGAACGTTTGCCACCCTGTTTGGCGAAGCCTTAATATAGGCGTTAATCATCAAATTATAATTTATATATCTATAATTAAAAATATATATATTCCACTATGATATAAATATATATTGTACAATATAATATACATATTGTAATATATATATTGCTGTATTGTCTCAGCAGATTATAACAATATAACACAGCAGTAACATAATAAATATAAATTCTATAATACATAAACTAACATGAGCAAATTTTATTTATATGATTTATATTCCACTTTTGGGCACTTCAAAGTTGATTTCATTACAGCTTTATCACATCATAAGTAGTAAATAAATGACAATTCAGTGTTTCCAATAGTAAAACAAATTATATAAATTAAATAAAAATCATATTAAAAGTTAAAACAATCAGAAGTAAAATTAAACTGTCAATAAATATAAAAAGAAAACATTCTCAATTCCCAATAATAGATAAAACAGTGTGAATAAAGGAAGCCCAACATAATGATAATGCATGCAATGGGGTAGCTAGGATGGTAGCAGCAGGCTAACACTCCCCAGAAACCACCAGCAAGTTGGTGGTGATGGAGTATTGCTCAGCAAGGCCACAGAGCTCTGAGGCTGAATGTTTATTGACCTGCCTTGCTAGTTTTGGCAGTTGCTCGGAATTTTACAAGTATGCAGGTAAAATGTAGGGGCTGGATGTTGGATTAAGTACAGGATCTTTAATGCTCATTGAGGAAGAAAACAAAAATTGACTTAGATAAGGAGTGGTTAAGCTTATGCAGTTGGGATATAACTTTGTTGGTACAATGGCCAGACCGGATGAGCCAGCTTTTTTTTTTGGCCGTCTGCTATGTTACTTTGGGTCATTTTGCTGGTGTTGGTTACTAAATCATTGGATTCTTGATCATGTGCAAAAAGATCTACCCAGATGACCAACAGCACTGCTTTGCAATCCCAGCTGCTCATCACCTCACAACTGGGAAATGCAACTCTGGCCAGCTAATGCTGCTTGTTACTTCTTGTGGCATGCCTATAAAAGCTAAAGCACAGAAAGGGCAGCTCCTCCTGCATGCCACATGTTCTGTGTGGTGGGCTCCAGTCCCCTTGTCAGTATCCTTTCCTTATGTCCTTCACCTTCCTCCCTGTGAGCGAGGTGCCTCAGAAGTAAACCTGTACTTGACAACACCCCTCTGGCCACCTCTTCCAAGCCCCCTCAAAGCACCCCTTGCTCCAGTTTACCCCTAGAAAGGGACTTGCCTTGTGTTGCAGCATTATTATTCCCAACTAACATCAATCTTATAAATGAAATTTTGCTTATCAACAATAAGGCAAAATTGTGAATCAAAAATAATTCTACTGGAATCTCTTTGGTGACTCTTGTGATGTCTTTGTATCTAATGCTCCCCCTCTGAAAGATTTATTTTATTTATTTAATTTTTTTCTATACTGACATTCATGACACATGTCACATCATATTGGTTTACATAGAACCAGGGTACAATTCACATTCGAAATTTATAACAAAATGCATATGAAGTAGATACAGTAGAATACTGAGTGTGACATTACAGATTAGAGGGTATAAGGTGAGAAGGGAACCAGGATAGAGATAAGCTTGGAATATATAATGTAGATACTGGGTGTGACATTAACAGAATATAAAGGTAGAGAGAATAAGTAGGGGAAGAACAGAAGAGCTATATTTAAGAACATAAGAAAATGCCATACTGGGTCAGACCAAGGTCCATCAAGCCCAGCATCCCGTCTCCAACAGTGGCCAATCCAAGCCACAAGAACCTGGCAAGTACCCAAAAACTAAGTCTATTCCATTTTACCATTGCTAATGGCAGTGGCTAAACCGAATAACAGCAGTGTGCCATAGCCACCCTATACAGTTGAATAAACAATATAAATAAAGCAATAAAGCAAATGACTGATAAGCAACTAAGCAATATGAAATACTGAAAGAGGAATTTAACAATATAAATACTGGTTGTACCATGGCCACACTATACATATACTGGCAAATAAGCAAATGACAAATAAGCAACTAAGCAATATAAAATACTGAAAGATGTTACTAAATGATAGTATAAAGGTTAAAAAAAATTGCACTGTATTTCTCCAGCTTCCTCCCCTTTCTCCTCCCTATATTTGTCCCATTCTACAGTGTGAAGTTCCTGTTCTTCCTCACCAGTTTTGCAGAGTCTGATGCATCTGCATTTCTTATTTAATGATCCATTCGGTAGTTTTAGAACAGAAGAGGTAAAGAAAAAAATCCAGTATGGCACACTTGTAGTCATGTTCTTTTTGTCAAGCGTGCTAGAAATGTTGTCTTCATGTTTTTCTAAGATCCTGTCCTTTCTGCTGAATCTTCAACTGGGCTGGATACATGACGACAAAATTTACTCGTAGACTATTCCACTCAGAAGAAAAATATGCAAGTTCTCTATAAATTGTCAATATACATGTTGAGTAGTCATGAAATTTTAGGTTTTGTGTTTGTTGTAAAGATTCCAGTGCTTGATATATATAGACAGGCTTTTCATTTTACAGGCATGATTTAAAACCTTGATCTTTACTGCTGTAGATCTACCATTGTTATCATCAGAAACTCTAAGCCAGTGTACCTGCTCCAGTTTAATTGGTGAGGCTTACACATTGATACCCAGTTTGCGCAAAAAAAAAGACAGACAAGGGCAGCAAATCCTTTCACACTGCTTCTCACAATCCTATCACAGATTATTGTAACAACTGTTTTCTAGGTCAGCCATTTTTTTTCTGAAGCATGGTATTTTATTTAAAAAGTGTCTCTCTTTTCAGTGCTGCCATGCAACTTCAAGGTGATTTTTACCTCATCTAATAGCGATATATTAGCTTTTCATTTTGTTAACTGTACATTGCATTGATTTACAATTGTAAGATATTGCAATTAATCAAGAAAATAACTAACCATAATCTAAATTTTACTGTTTTTCCTCGAGTATTGTAAAAAATGCACTTAGATTCCTCCTGCACGGTTGCCTCTACTCGAGTTAGAGTGAGTTTATCAATTTCAGTTGCCATGTTGGACTTTAGATATTTTCTTTCTTGGGCAGTACTTTGCAGCTCTTGGAGACATAAATAAGTCACTTTGTATAACTACAATTGCATTTTGAAAAGAGCACCAAAAGTTGTAATTTTAAGGAGACTCAGCAAAGAGGCTACATGGTGACTGATCAAACAAAATTAATTATGTGACCTATGGTGTCACATCTGTTGAAAAACCAAAAAAGAGATTTCTTTAACACTGTGTTTATTACCTATTGTTATATACCTTTTTTATTTGAAGAAAGCCCTTAGCCAGCTAGCTCTATATATGTGAGTCCATCGATTCTAATCTTCAGGGAAAGAGAATTACTTGTAATGTTAATTTTCTAACAGCAGCACAGATGAGTCTCACAATTTGCCTTCCTCCCTTTTGAGAATTCTTTAACACTTACCTTTACAAGCTGTTAGCCTCGATGGTAGATGATTCCATGTCACAAGGGACCATTCCCATGCATGCTCAGAAGCTGTTTTTGTCAAGCTATCCAGATATTCTGCTGACGATGCAAGCAACTAAGATCACATTGCTTATATCTGCATTCTATTGAGCCACTTTTATCTGTGATCTACCATTACAAATATATTTTTTTCAATGCTTGATCAGACATATACCATTCTGGAGCTAATGGATGAAAATGATATATGTATATGTGGAAATCATCCATATAGCTCCATGTAATGGGGGATAAGTTGAGCCAAACCAGGTTTTACCCCATTGTATGTATGGTGTTGTAGCCCTGCTACTTTTAAATATATCAAATTGGAATTAAGAACTATATCTCCATGTATGCAGTGGGGAAAAACTGTACTGTTTCAGCTTGTCTTCCTTAACATTTCATTTATAACAACTTCAGGAAAGGACATGGAACAGAAACCATCCTCCTAGACATTACACATGGAATTAAGAACATAAGAACATGCCATACTGGGTCAGACCAAGGGTCCATCAAGCCCAGCATCCTGTTTCCAACAGTGGCCAATCCAGGCCATAAGAACCTGGCAAGTGCCCAAAAACTAAGTCTATTCCATGTTACCGTTGCTAGTAATAGCAGTGGTTATTATCTAAGTCAACTTAATTAATAGCAATTAATGGACTTCTTCTCCAAGAACTTATCCAATCCTTTTTTAAACACAGCTATACTAACTGCACTAACCACATCTTCTGGCAACAAATTCCAGAGTTTAATTGTGTGTTGAGTAAAAAAGAACTTTCTCCGATTAGTTTTAAATGTGCCACATGCTAACTTCATGGAGTGCCCCCTAGTCTTTCTATTATCTGAAAGAGTAAAAATCCGATTCACATCTACCCGTTCTAGACCTCTCATGATTTTAAACACCTCTGTCATATCCCCCCTCAGCCATCTCTTCTCCAAGCTGGAAAGTCCTAACCTCTTTAGTCTTTCCTCATAGGGGAGCTGTTCCATTCCCTTTATCATTTTGGTCGCCCTTCTCTGTACCTTCTCCATCGCAATTGTATCTTTTTTGAGATTCACCTTAATGCTGATCAAGGGGGAGATATTGTCCTCATTCTACTTGATCTTACTGCAGCATTCGATACAGTTCACTATTATATTCTCATCCAGTGACTCAGAAACATTGGCATCACTGGTACTGTCCTCAGTTGGTTTAAGTCGTTCTTAACCAACAGGACCCAATCTGTTTTGTGGGCTCTGTCCTTTCCCCAGCACTCTTCAATATCTATTTGTCCAATATGTGATCTCATTCAGACCTTTAACATCAAATATCACTTTGCTGACTTTGTCCAAATATGCGTCAGCACTGTAGTCAACCAAGATTTGCCTATCACGACTCTCAATTCTCTCAACTGTAGTCCAGTGGCTCAACAGACATTATCTTGGGCTCAGTCTTTCCAAAACAGAACTCCTCTGGCTGAGCCGATGATGTCACCCTTTATACTTCTTATCATCCCCAGCAAGCATCCCTCTCCAACCAAAAGAATCAGTCCAGAGCCTGGGGGTCCAACTTGACATGTTTCTATTGATGATGTCCCACATCAGTAATGTAGTGAGAGCCTCCTTCATGCATGTCCGTCGATTTAGACAACTATGCCATTACTTCAATTGCAGTAATTTAGCTTCAATCATCCATTCTTTAATCACCAGTCAATTCGATTATTGCAATACCTACTTAATGGTATCTCCAAGACCAACATATGATGTTTACAACTCATGCAAAACATCACAGCAAACTCTTGGTAGTTGCCAAAACCTCAGAACATATAAGACCCATCCTATGAAATCTACACTGGCTACCTGTGGAAGCCAGGATAAAATTCAAAATTCCTTGCCTCACCTTCAAATGTGGGAACAGACTCGCCCCAGAATATCTTTCACAGCTCCTGACACCTTACGCCCCTTCTAGAGAACACTGTTCTTCACAAATGGGCTTTCTTGTCTCCCCACCCTTGATTGCTGCAAAACTGTCCTGCACAAGATAGAGAGCCCTTAGCTGTTATGCTCCCGGAATCTAGGATGAGGTTCCACAGCCCATTGACCTTGAATCAACCTACCTTATCTTCCGGAAGAGAGCTAAGGCATGGTTGTTCAACCAGACCTACCCACAATCCCCAATCCATTATAACACCATTCTGCCTGTTCAAACGTTTGAACTACCCATTCAGTCTGTCCTCAATCCGATTATAGATTAACAATCTATGACCCCCATCGTATAAAACTAGTCTCTCTTCACTACCATCAATCCCATTCACCGGGAAGGCATCTAGCCACCTCAACTACACTATACCCTTCCTGCAGCAGCTTGACATAGGGGATGATAACCAAATATCATCTGAAAATTATAAATAAAAGGTCCTAGAAAAATTAAGTGGACACAATCACCGTCATCGGGTCGTTAATTCACGACTGCTTTAGTTGTATAATATGTATGTTCCTGGTTGCTATTTCTTGTTTTTTGGTTCTTTCAACTGTTCTTTGTCATCTGATGTTTAATTGTTCTGTTTGTTGTACATTGCTTTGAGAGATTTATGTTAATCTGTAAGGTTATCCATAAGTGTTCCTAGATAAATAAAATGAAAACACATAAATCATCATAAATAACCATTAATCTCATAATATAATGGATGTCTAAGACAGCCAAATAATTTGACGAACAACCAAAGGTTGATGTCAATAAAAGAATGGACATAAAACATAAATGATAAAATAATTCTAGCTTCATATGGCCCATTTAATCCTATTGAGGGCACCAATTCTCCCATACCTCAAACTCCTACCTCTAGTAAAACCATATAAAACACATCTGAAAACCATACAATAAAATTCCAATTATGCATTTTCCCAAATTCAGACCACAAGCATCACAAAAATCCACAGACCATTTAAAATCAACACTTTAAGTCCTGAAAAGGAGTTATATGGTCACCCTATCCATGTCACATCACTCTAATTAGATGAATAAAATAGATGCTTTTGCAGCCTTTTAACACTTGCAACCTGGTGCTCAAAATATCACTTACACAAAATATACAGGCCAGGATCAAGAAGTTCAAAAGGATAAGGCAAATAGTGTATTACCATTTTGACCCCATATATGGGATTTGAAACATTGATATTACATATTTTTCATTGTTTTGAACCATTTGAGTGCATCTCTGTTTTTCCCAATTAAAAATTATGCAGATATTTTCTGGTACGTGATGCAAAATGGCTTGCACAGTGTGCAAATTCCTTTGTGGTATTTGGCACTGAATTGTCTGCTTTTATTATATTTATACAATATAAGCATAAAAGTGTCATTTTTACTTTGATAGGAGTCTGAAGAACTCTCTTCTGATGAAGAAATGAAAATGGCAGAGATGCGACCACCATTGATAGAGACCTCAATTCATCAACCAAAAGTGGTAGCACTTAGTAATAACAAAAAAGGTTAGACAATAGTATTACCATTTATTTGATTGAATGTATTCAGAATATGATTCATATGGCTCTGTTTTCACTTATTTCTTCCCAGTGAGAAATTGAGCCAATGTGTTCTCATATATAGCAGTATGATATGAGAATAGAATTCAGTTATCTTTTTTAAGATTAACCAGAGCTTCAGTTTAAATTTATAAGAGGAAAGATGTATTTAAAGGTAGTCAAAATGACCCAGATTATGATCAAGATGAAAATATGTGCTCATTTGTTGAGTATTGTGGATTGAACAAAAGAGATTTGGGGAAATTTCGTGAAATTTTACAAAGTCCCAACAATGGTTTGTTTTCCTCATCACCGTATTTTATATCAAAATTATAGTAACAACTTTCAAACTGTGTCCACATTGGGACACAGTCTATGGGTACGTTTTGTCTGTAGACTTTGCACCAATTTTCAAAGTGAAAATATGTAAATGCATCTGTTTTGACACTTGCTGTAGATACAAACTACAGAGAAAGAGAGATGATGTGCGAGTGTTTTCTCCATGGAAAATAACGTATAAATTTGAAAATGTGACTAAAGGTATGCTTTTTGTGGAACATTGCATGTACGTTTAGCCATATTGAGGAAAGGCAATCATCTCTCTCTCTCTCTGGTTGTTTTTGGGGGGGTTTTTTCAGGTCACAAATGGGACTAGTTTTCAAGATAACTTAATCTATGCATATTTCCCACAAATTTAGAATCATTGTATGCAAATAATTGAACAGAAAACCATTCTTTTTGTTGGTTCTGAGTTTGCAATGCTTAGTATAGGCTTTTTGGGCATTCTGTCTCCAATAGTGGCTAATTCAGTTTTCTTGGTAGCAGAAGTAACAGTCTAATGGGGGAGAACCATTCCATGTTCATTCCCAATAGTAAGAGGGTGCACGTCCTAAGCCTACTGAGTTTCTAGATATTAATGGACTTACCTATTCTCCAGAAACTTTTTATATTCTTTTTTAAAAATCTGATGTGCTACCAGCCTTGACCTCATATCATCCAGCAACAAATTCAGCAGATTATTGTCAAGGTCATTTACACAAAGGTAGTATTTACCCATTGTAAAAACTCCTGGTCATCTTCAAAGATGTACTTTTTTGTGTGCTTGTTATTCATTTATCTGTATCAAGTATGCCTAGCTGCCTCCCCTACTGTATGTGTTTTTACTGTAAGTGTTAACTGCTGGAATATAACCTTTCAACATCCTTTTTCAGTACGAGGAATTTGTGGTGACATCTTACATTGTTATTAACCTGGGAGCCTTTGTCAAATGCTTTCTGAAAATCCAATTACACTATAACAACCAGCTCACCTTTATCTACATGTTTATTTATACCTTCAAAAAATTCTAAAAGATTGGTAAGACAAGACTTCCCTTTGCTAAAACCATGTTGACACTTCCCCATTATGCAATGTCTATTTACGTAGCAATTTGATTTTGTTTTTAAGAATGGCTTCTACCATTTTGCCCAGCACTAAAGTCAGGCTCACCAGTCTATAGTTTCCCAGATTTCCCCTGGAGCCCTTTATAAATATTGGCATCACATTGGCCACCTTCCAGTCTTCAAGAATTGTGGATATTTTAGTTGAAAGATTATAGATTGTTTTAGTTTTTAGAACTCTGGGCTTCACTGGAGCAAGAGACTCCTCGATCCCAAGGAGGGTCTTAGCCTTATCAGTGCAGGGTACCATCTTTGTTCATGGCATGGATGATCTTTTTTTTCTTGACCTGAGGCCCACCAGGCCACAGTCCATGTTAACGACATGGAACTCTCATTCTAAGAAGCCTTAACTACCTCTGGCACAGAAAATTAAGGCACTTTTGGTAGTGTCAGAGTAGAGCACCTCAATGTGTATGCCCAAGAGTCCCACAGTGTATGTATTGGCACAGAAGGAACCAACACCATCTATGGAGCAGGGTGCTAGTTGACAAGAGTTGCTGAAGCAACTAGCATAGAGCATATTGGAGCTTATCGCCTTAATGGCAGGGGATGCTTCCACAGTACCAGGTTCCTCTTCAGTTTTATCAGCAACCCTATGTGAGAATGGAGCTGATCTGGGTCTCATAAGAAAATGTCTCTTCCAACTCCCGATTAAAGAGTTCCTCAACCAGTCGAAGGTTAGTTATCAGAGCTAATGAAGAATTTCTTTACCTACCAAAGAAGTAGATTAGAACTTCTCCTGTCCAAGATGGAGGAATATTTCCCACATACTGAGGCTGCTCCAAGTTCCAAACCAGTGTGCATACTTCACAGGTTTCCAATGTTGAAAATAAGTCCTTGTTATCAGGATTCTCTAGCACCAGGAGAGTCCATTCATGATTTGGAGAGTGAAGAAGTGGGTTCAGTCTAGAGTTCCTTTTGGAAGCTTTCCTCCCAGACCAGTGGAGGTCTCTGCCTTGGTAGCCTCCTTCATCAATGGGATTGTGGCTCACTATTCCCCAGTAGTCAGGGGATGAGGATTCCACAGGGTTGCCACCTGGTCCTCCTCCAGACTTGCCAGAATATACCTACTTTCCAGATGTGAGGCGATGAGGATTCTGTCCAATCCCCTTCCAGACTTGCCCCAGCCTATCTCTCCTCCAGAGGAATTCTGCAGTTCCAAATTTCTGGGTAAGATAAATACATTATCCATCAGCGTTAGGAAAGAAAAGGACCCAAGAACAGATATCTTGGACTTTTTCAGTTCTTCCAATCTCCAGTGAATTGTGTAGCTATCCTGGTTCACAAGCTTCTCCAGGATCTTTGGATGAAGATGTGGCAGACACATCATGCCTCCCAGGAGCTAGGAAGCTGGACAAAATATAGAGTGCACGCTGCTCCAGGATTTGGGGTCATCCAATTACCACATCATTCGATTTGTAGAGAGAAGAGTTAAGATTTCCAATCCCATCTCCCTTTATTTTTAGATGTACCTTTTATTTACCAGCAACCTTTCCTGTCTGCTTAGAGAAATCACCAAACTGTTTGTGTGAATAATGTTTTATTTCTAAGTTACACAGCTGCTAAACTTAATACTTCATCAGGAAACACACAAACAATTAAGGAAACAGAAAATAAGAAAAATAATAGTTACGAAAGTGTGCTTGACATCCGGTGCTTATCAGATTACAATTAATTAATACTAGTCTCATCCCCTACTAGCAGAGGCTTGCATGTGAACTGCTAAGATCCTTAACTTCCTAATCCACTAAATAGGGAATGGAGCCCACAGTTTCTCACCATACAGGATTTGCAGCGAGACACACACACTGGGACCGGTCCAGTGGTTTCTCTCTTCTCAGCTCCTTGGTGCAAAGATAGAGAGGGCAGCTTCTATCACTGCAGAGACAAGGCTGTTCAGCTCTCCAGTCTCTGATACCTTGCTCTACAGTGTCTTTTGTCTCTGCAAGTTGCTTCTGCCCAGGATGCCCAGAGGCAAGGCAGGAAGATGAGTCATCTTTCTCTTTGGATGAGCAACGATCGAATGACCACCCTAAGGTCTTGTACCCCGCTGTTCTTAAGGGCTTACCTATGCGTAATTCAGCAGCTTCATGCATAGTCCGGGTAATGCATAATTAAGGCTTTAACTGGCTGATTTCCCCACTCTTTTACAGTTCCTTTGTTTCTTCTGCCAGTTGTTCATCTCTGAAAGGACACTAAGTCCTGCTCTCAGATTGGCCCTAGAGTCATAAAAAGAGGCCCCTAGTGCTCTGGCTCTGCAAATTCACACGGTACCAGTTGTCCTTGTGTTTCTCGGCCTCTTTTGGCTCCAGCCTTGCTGGAAGGGCCTGAAAATCTGTCTGGTTTGGTAACATATACAGCAACTGCAAAGTCTCTCCTCATTGGCTGCCCATAGCCAAACAGGCATTGTCTGTTTTTACTGCCATCAGAGAGTACATCTTAGCTGCTTGTCCTGTTAGCAAGAATTGGTTTATTCCCTACAGGTTGTGGTGGAATCTGTGTTGAAACATGCTAAGTGCACTCATGATCACAAAAACATGCCTCCTGAGATGAACCTGAAGGCTTGATGCATTTAGGAAGAAGGTCTTTGAGGGTGAAGTATGGCTACCACTTATGCTTCTTTTGCCCTCCTCTGTCTCAGTGGGTTTGGGTCTTCAAATGTGACCCTTCTCAAACTGCCCAACTGCAGTTAAAAGTGAAGTTGCTTCTCCTATACAAGGTGGTCAAAACTGTATCTTCCCTGGTATGTGACCAGGGATTCTATTCTCAGTATTTTCTAATCCGCAAGAAGTCAGAGGGTTGAGGTATATACTGGACTTGTGAAGACAGAAAAAGCAGCTGGTTTGGAAAAGATTCAAGACAAATTCCCTTCAGATGATTCTCCTTTTCATTCAACCAAGGGGGATTGGTTGTGTGCTCTGGATCTGAAACATGCTTGTGCACACTTTCCCATTAATCCTATCCATCAGAGGTTCGTACTATTCTTGGGGAAGGGATATGCACTACCAATACCCTTTGGCCTCTTGACAGCTTTGAGGATGTTAACAAAATGTCTTGCGGTAGGGGTGGCACAGCTTCATCGGCAGGTAGTCTGCCCATCCCAAATCATAGGAAATATTTTTTCACTCAGCGCACAGTCAAGATATGGAACCTGTTGCTGGAGGATGTGGCCAAGCCAGCTTAACATAGTGGCGTTCAAAAGAGAATGGGACAAGTTCCTGAAGGAAAAGTCCATAAACAGTTATTAGCCAGATAGACTTAGGAAAGCCAGCACTTATCCCTGGGAGTGAGATACAAGAAATACATCAACTATTGGGGATCTGCCAAGACAATGCTGGGCTTGATGGACTGGTCTGACCCAGCATGGCACTTATGTTTTTATAGTTGCTGATGGGTCTTTCTCCATCAGGAGTTCTGAAGTCCTTCAAATCCATATAGCTCCTCCAGTCCCTGGGCTTCCTAGCCAACTTTGCCAAGTCATAAGAACTGTCATACTGGGTCATACAGGATCCCAAACAGATTTCTTGTTGCTTACGCCCAGGGATATCTAGTGGCGCTCTCCAAGGTTACCTAGTTAATAACAGTTTATGGACTTTTCTTCCAGGAACATGTCCAAACCTTTTTTAAACCCAGCTATGTTAACTAGGGATGTGAATCATTTTAGGACGATTAAAATTATCATCCGATAATTTTAATATCGTCTTAAACCGTTATGGAACACAATACAATAGAGATTCTAACGATTTATCGTTATAAATCGTTAGAATCGTGAGCCGGCACACTAAAACCCCCTAAAACCCACCCCCGACCCTTTAAATTAAATCCCCCACCCTCCCGAACCCCCCCCAAATGAGTTAAATAACCTGCGGGTCCAGCGGCGGTCCGGAACGGCAGCGGTCCGGAACGGGCTCCTGCTCCTCAATCTTGTTGTCTTCAGCCGGCGCCATTTTCCAAAATGGCAGCGAAAAATGGCGGCGGCCATAGACTAACACGATTGGACGGCAGGAGGTCCTTCCGGACCCCCGCTGGACTTTTGGCAAGTCTCGTGGGGGTCAGGAGGCCCCCCACAAGCTGGCCAAAAGTTCCTGGAGGTCCAGCGGGGGTCAGGGAGCGATTTCCCGCCGCGAATCGTTTTCGTACGGAAAAGGGCGCCGGCAGGAGAGCGACTGCAGGAGGTCGTTCAGCGAGGGTTCCGGCGCCTCGCTGAACAACCTCCTGCAGTCGATCTCCTGCCGGCGCCATTTTCCGTACGAAAACGATTCGCGGCGGGAAATCGCTCCCTGACCCCCGCTGGACCTCCAGGAACTTTTGGCCAGCTTGTGGGGGGCCTCCTGACCCCCACGAGACTTGCCAAAAGTCCAGCGGGGGTCCGGAAGGACCTCCTGCCGTCCAATCGTGTTCGTCTATGGCCGCCGCCATTTTTCGCCGCCATTTTGGAAAATGGCGCCGGCTGAAGACGACAAGATTGAGGAGCAGGAGCCCGTTCCGGACCGCTGCCGTTCCGGACCGCCGCTGGACCCGCAGGTTATTTAAGTCATTTGGGGGGGGTTCGGGAGGGTGGGGGATTTAATTTAAAGGGTCGGGGTGGGTTTTAGGGGGTTTTAATGTGCCGGTTTTGCGATTTTTCGATTTTTTCGATTTTTTCACGATTTTTCACGATATTTTACCCCCCCAAACGGCAAACAATACGATTCCCTCCCCCTCCCAGCCGAAATCGATCGTTAAGACGATCGAGGACACGATTCACATCCCTAATGTTAACTGCCTCTATCAAATCCTTAAGCAATGAATTCCAGCATTTTAATTGTGCATTGGGTGAAAAAATTATCTTCAATTTATTTTAAATATACAACTCAGAAACTTATTTGAGTGTCCTCTAATCTTTTTACTTTTTGAAAGAGTAAACTAAGTAAATAGATGAAATAAATGACTGTTTTATGGAGCAGCTAGTACCAGAACTGACAAGAGGGGGTGATATTTTAGATATGCTTAGTGGATCAAATTTGGTGTAAGATGTAATAATGTTGTGGCCACTTGGCAATGGTGATCATAACATGATCGTTTGACTTGATAACTGGAGGGAGAACGTTAAGGAAATCTCTATGATAGCATTTAGCTTTCAAAAGGAAGACTATGATAAAATGAGGAAAATGGTTAGGGGAAAAAAATGAAAGGAACAATTGCAAAGGTTAAGAGTTACATCAGGCATGGGCGCTATTTAAAAATACCATCTTGAAAGCACAGACCAGATGTATTCCATGCATTAAAAAAGGTAGTTGAGAGAGGCTATTAAAATCAGCTACAGTACCTGAAGATTAGAGGGTGACCAATGTAATGCCAGTTTTTTAAAAGGGTCCAGAGTTGATCCAGGAGCCTGTCAGTGCCAGGAAAAATGATTGAAGGTATTATAAAGAAGAAAATTGCTGAACATATAGCTAGTCATAGTTTAATAGGACAAGCCCAACTTGGGTTTAGCCAATGGGGGAAGTCTTGCCTCACTAATCTGCTATTTTGTTTGAAGGCATGAGTAAACAAGGTTAAAGGTGAGCCAGTTGATATAGTATATCTGGGCTTTCAGAAAGCATTTGCCAAAGTACTTCACAAGACAGTCTTGAGGAAATTAAAGATTCATGGGATAGGAGGCCTTGTTCTATTGTGGATTGAGAACTGGTTAAAAGATAGAAAACAGAGACTAGGGCTAAATAGTCAATTTTCTCATTGGAGAAGGGTAGCTAATGGAGTGGCCCAAGGATCTGTACTAATACTGCTGCTTTTTAACATATTTGTAAATGACCTAGAGATGGGAATAATGAGTGAGATGCTCAGATTTGCTGATACAAAATTATTCAAAGTTGTTAAATCATAAGAGGACTGTGAGAAATTACAATAAGACTTTGGGAGACTGGGCATCCAAATGGCAGATGACATTTAATGTGAAGAAGTGCAAAATGTTGCCCCGGAAAGAGGAACCC
Source organism: Rhinatrema bivittatum (assembly GCF_901001135.1). Taxonomy (NCBI): domain Eukaryota; kingdom Metazoa; phylum Chordata; class Amphibia; order Gymnophiona; family Rhinatrematidae; genus Rhinatrema; species Rhinatrema bivittatum. The sequence goes on along the minus strand of NC_042615.1, from coordinate 704,901,698 downwards.
AAATTATAGCTATTTGATGCAAGGTTACACATTGGCAGTCAACACCCAGGAAAAAGATCTAGGTATCATTATGGATATGTTGAAGTCCTCTGGCCAGTGTGTGGCAGCGGCCAAGAAAGCAAATAGAATGCTAGGAATTATTAGGAATGGAATGGAGAATAAAACAGAGAATATCATAATGCTTCTATATCGCTCCATGGTACCTCTACACCTTGAATACTGTGTGCGGTTCTGGTCACCGGATCTCAAAAAAGATATAGCAGAATTAGAAAAGATACAGAGAAAGGTGGCCAAAATGATAAAGGGGTTGAAACGATTCCTCTATAGGGAAAGGCTAAAGTAACTAAAAGTGTCTCCAAAGACAAGTTTGCTTATGTATAAACAGGGTTCTCTGTAGACAGCAGGATTAATTATTTATTCTTAATATGTGCCAGCCTCCCAGGAGAGTCAACTACCTTGCTAAAGCGTAAGCTCTGAAAGAGTGGCTCATGAGCTAGCTTGTGTGCAAGGGAACTCCCATGCATGTTCAGTAAATTCTTTACTGAATTCTGAGAGCTGGGTTGTGTTGGTGATGTTGGATGATGTCACTGATACATAATGGCTAATTCATCTTGCTGTCAACAGAGAATCCTCTTTACAGGTAAGCAAACTTACTTTCATGGAGTGTTCCCTTGTTTTAATCCTTTATTTACCCATTCCAACTGGTTCATGATTTTATAAACTTTTATCATGTCTCCTTTTGGACATTTCCTTTCCAAGCTAAAAAGCCCAAACCTGTGTATCCTCTCATCATAAGGGAGCTGTTCCATCTCCTTTATCATTTGTGTTGCCCTTTTCTGCACCTTTTCTAGTTCAGCTATATGTTTTTTGAGTTGGTGTAACCATAACTGCACATAATACTGAGATGTGGTTGTACCATGCCTCAATAAAAGGGCAATATGATATTCTCCATTTTATTCTCCATTCCTTTTCAGATCATTCCTAACATTCTATTTTGACTGTTGCTGCACACTGAGCTAAGGAATCCAAGGTATGGTCCACATAGACTCCAAGGTCCTTTTCCTGGGTAATGACTCCTAATATGGAACTCAGCATTGTGTACCTAAAGTTAGGATTGTTTTCCATATGTGCAGCACTTTGCATTTCTCCACATTTAATTTAATCTATCATTCAGATGCCCATTCTCTAGTCTTGCAAGGTCCTTCTGCACTTCCTTTCAGTCCACTGGTGTTTTAACATTTGTGAATAATTGTATCATTTGCAAATTTCATAATCTCACTTTTCATTTCCTTTTCCAAATCATTTACCAATATATCAAACAGTACTGGTTCCAGAACAGATCTTCTGGGGCACTCCACTTCATTTAGAAAACTGACTATTTAGTCCCATCCATTCCCCTAGGACAAGCAGGATGGTAGTCCTTGCAAATGGGTGATGACATCAGATGGAGCCCAGCACAGAAAACTTTTGTCAAAGTTTCTAAAATCTTTGACTGCACACTGAACATGCCCAGTATGCCACTATCCGCTCGTCCCTTCAATCTTTTTCTTCGGTGCAGTTGCCTCACATTTTTTTGGAGCGCTGCTTCATCTTCTCTTTCTTGTTTTAAAATAGCATTTTTTCTCCCATTTCTACGTCAGGTCCCCATTTGCTGGACGGTGTATCTCCTTGGTGCAGTAGGTAAAAATTTTTGTCCCTTCTTCTCAGTCTATTCCCAGTGTCCCACTTCCCGGTAGCCTCCGGTCATCGACTGCGCGCCGGCCATTTTTCACGGTAACATCCGGATTTCGTCAGTGCCCGCCGACCATGTCCATTACGGATCCGCATGAGGTTTGCATCCTCTACCTGGGGGCATCGCATGATGTCTGAGGGTGTCAGCTGTGTGATCAGATGACCCCCAAGGGCCATCATGCTCGCCTCGATAAAATGGAGAAACCTTTTGGTTTCAAAAAGTCTGCTCCATCCACATCTGCGGCAGAGTCATTGACCACCCAGTGGTCGGGGGGGGGGGGGGAAGCGCTTGATAGGCTACCCCTCTCTACACCCCCGGCGGCATCTTCCAGGGACTGAGGAGACAGTGACCAGCTCTCCATGGTCTCTCCGCTTTCCAGAACATTGGGATCCTCCTCCTCGGTGCCGGGGAAACACCGGGCCGAGCACTGTGGGAGATCAGGGAAGGATTGACACTGGTCCTAGTCGGCACATTGCTCTGGTTCTGGTGTGGTATTGGCGGCTGCCGTACCATCACCAAAATGATCTCGAAGGCCCCATCCTCTGATAGTCCCAGGTGCTCCCCACTGATATCTGTGCTGGGCAATGTGTCCCCCTCGGGGACCTGAGGAGGCACCGGTGATGGCGCGTCCCCCTCCTTCAGTCCTATCTTCAGGAGGAGTTGGACCGCAGGATGCAGAGTGTGGTGCTCCGTGTCCAATGGAGTGTTGAGCCCCCTCCAACCCCCATACCGGTGCCGGAGCCCACACTGTCAATCTTGGCGTCCCTGCTCGACCGTCTGTACGTCCTACTTGGCACTCTACCGACGCAGCTGGTGCCTGAGAGCTTCAGTTCCCCAGCGGCCACTGATGCCCCCCTCGGGAGCTATCCCCATCATTGCGTCCAGCGCCATAGTCCCAAGGCCTCAGTTCCCCAAGTTTTGCCCAGACCCTCCGGTCTCCCATAGCTTCTGGTATCCCCATTGCCACCGGGACCGTTGATTCCTTCGGTGCCTTCGGAGCCTAGGACCAGGGATTTACGTAGGCCTCACCCGCATAGGTCCCACGACAGCCTCAGCAAGGAAGAAGGTCCTTATGGTCAATGGGAGGATGATTCTTCAGAGTTTTTCTGATATCTGACGACCCTCTGTCAGAGCCCTCACCACTGGAGGAAAGGCATCATTCTCCTCCAGAGGACCTCTCTTTTGCGGACTTTGTCAGAACCATAGCCGATGCTTCCCCCTCCAGCTTCTCACAGAGGAGGATGCATGGCACAAAATGTTGGAGGTCCTCCAATTTGTCGATGCTCCTAAAGAGATAGTGGCTGTTCCCATTCATGACATCTTTAAGGATCTTCTCCTTTGGTTGTGGGAACACCCGATATCCATTGCTCCAGTGAATAGGATGGCGGATGCCACCTGCCTAATACAACAGGTTTTGGGTTTTGAGAAACTGTATCTCCCTCACCAGTCTGTGATAGTGGAGTCCGCTCTCAAAAATGCCAAACACTCCCGTACCCATGCCTCTGCCCCTCTAGGCTGGGAACATATGGAGCTGGATGCTTTGGGTAGGAAGGTTTATCAGGGCGCTTTGCTCATCACCCATGTCGCTTCCTATCATTTATATATGACCCAGTACAACCGAAACCTGAGGAAACAGGTTCAGGATCTAGCAGAATGCCTGCCACAACAGCACCAGGAATCGTTCTCCCCCATTGTACAGCAGGGTCTCAAAGCTAGGAAACATGAGGTGCGGTCCACCTACGATGTTTTTGAAACTCGGCAAGGATAGCCGCCATGGGCATCGGCACCCGTAGGATGGCCTGGCTCTGTGTTTCTGACCTCCGACCAGAGGTGCAGGAGAAGTTGGCTGACCGCCCATGTACAAGTGTAAACCTTTTTGGGGATAAGGTCAGAGATGCAGTAGCTCAGTTGAAGGATCACCATGAAACCCTTCAACAACTCTCCGCTAGTGCTTCAGATCCCCCATCCTCTGTCAGGAAATCTTCCAGACCAAGTTCCAGGAAGACTTTTTATCATCATCAGAAATATTACCTCCCCTCCCACCCCCCCCCCCCCCCCCCCCACCTCTTGGACTCGCATGCCAAGTGCTAGCTCTAGGGGCCGCTCCCATCAACAGCGATCACCTAGATCCCAGCCGGCCCCCCAACAGGCTCCGGCTGTGGGCTTTAGACTGGAGACGCGGGAGCATGTCGTACCCCTGACGCTAGATCCTCCAGTGGAAGGCAGATTTCTTTACTTCGCCCACCACTGGTTGACCATCACTTCGGATCACTGGGTCCTTATCATAGTTTACCAGGGGTGTATAGACTAAATTTCAGAAGGATCCCAGAGGTCTTTCCTCCATGTCCATTGTGAGGTTTGTCTGCCCAGCAGGTCATACTTCGGGCTCCACTGCTCCACTTTCTCACAGCGGGAGCAGTGGAGCCCATTCCTAGACATCAGCAGGGCTGCAGATTCTATTCAAGGTACTTCCTCAAACCAAAGAGGACTGGGGCTTGTGCCCTATTCTCGATCTCAGGGCATTGAACAAATTCCTCAGAAGAGAAAAGTTCAAGATGATTTCTCTGGGCACTCTGATTCCCCTCCTCAAAAGAGGAGACTGGTTCTGCTCCCTCAATCTCAAGGACGCCTACGCCCACATTACCATCTTCGCTTTGTGGTGGGGAAGGCTTACTACCAATACAGTATGCTCCTCACATCTTCAAATGCCTGGCAGTAGTGGCAGTGCACCTCCGCTGCTGTGTGGTGCATGTCTTCCCATATCTGGACGACTTTTTTTTCAAAAGCAACTCCCGCGCTGGATGCTTTGGCCCTGATGATGCAGGCGCTACAGTCTCTGGGTTTTGTCATCAACTACCCAAAATCTCACCTCTTCCCTTGTTGGAGGTCATAGGAGCCAGACTGGACACAGCTCAGGCGAAAGTGTTCTTGCCCCACGATCGGGCCCTTACCCTATCTTCGTTGGCAACCTTCGTGCGGAGCAGTTAGAATGTAAGTACCCACCTTCTGCTTCGCTTGTTGGGCCACATGGCAGCCTCAGTCCATGTTACCCCATTAGCCCGCCTTTGCATGTGCAGAGCACAATGAACGTTGCAGTTGCAATGGCAGCAGGTATTCCAGGACCTTGAGGCCCATGTCTCCATCACACAACCTCTGAAGATCTCTTTCCTGGTGGGAGAATATTTCCAATCTAAAGCAGGGGATTCTCTTCTAGGCTGCCCCACCTCAAGTGGTACCACCGATGCCTCTCCTCAGGACTGGGGAGCCCATGTGGATGACCTCCACACGCAGGACCACTGGACCACTCTGGAAGCTCTCTGCCAGACAAACTTCTTAGAGCTTCTGGCGATTTGTTATACTGTCTGGGCATTCCGAGACTGGTTGTCCCACAAGACAGTCCTGATTCGGACAGACAGTCAAGTCACGGTGTGGTATATCATCAAGCAAGGAGGCATGGTGTTCCTCCTCTGTCAGGAGGTGGTACTGATCTGATCCTGGGCCCTGTCGCAGGGGATGTCTCTGTGAGCAGCATACCTACCCGGGACTCTGAAAGCCTGCCTAAGCTGCTCTTTTCAGCCACACAAGTGGTCCCTGAATCCAGATGTGGAGGCCCAGCTTTTCCACCAGTGGGGGGAACCCTGGATGTGGACCTCTTCGCTTCCCTGTACAACTGCAAGGTGAGCAATTTTTGCTCCCTTTTTGCATGGGATGGCCAGCCAGCCTCTGACGCCTTCACCCTTTACTGGGGCATGGATCTCTTGTAAGCATACTCTCCTCTTCTGTTCCTCCTGAAGACTCTCCTAAAGCTTCAACAGAACCGAAGGACCATGATCCTCGTGGCATCCTTCTGGCCCAGACAGACCTGGTTCCTTCTCCTTTGGGACCTGTTGATCAAGGATCCCATCAGACTGGGGACCGCACTCAACCTGATAACTCAGAATCAGGGTGCCCTGCGCCATCTGAACCTCCAGGCGATAGCCTTGACAGCTTGGATGTTGAGCCGCCTAATCCTTCAGCTCTTGGAAGTCTTACAGGTTGAAATGGAAGAGGTTCGCCATCTGGTGTGAGGGACATGGCTTAGAGCCATTCACATGCCCCTTTCTCAGGTTCTTGGACTATGTGTGGCACCTTTCCGAGTCTGGGCTTAAAACCACCTCAGTCAGGGTTCATCACAGTGCAGTTAGTGCGTACCATCGAGGTATTGTTGGCACATCTATATCAGTTCAACCCGTAGTAGGTCACTTTATGAGGGGTCTCCTTCAACTAAGGCCCCCTCTTTAGCCTCCTGTTGTGTCGTGGGACCTCAACATCATACTGGCATGGTTCATGTGTCCTCCTTTTGAACTCTTGCACTCCTGCAACCCGAAGCTCCTCACCTGGAAAGTCATGTTCCTAGTGGCAATCACTTCGGCTCATAGAATTAGTGAGCTTCAGGCCTTAGTTACGTACCTGACATACACAAAATTCTTTCGTGTTCATGTAGTCCTGCGTACGCATCCCAAGTTCCTGCCTACGGTTGTGACTGATTTTCACATCAATCAGTCCATTATTTTGCCCACCTTCTTTCCGAGGCCTCATTCCCATCCAGGAGAATTGGCTCTTCATAATTTGGATTCCAAGAGGGCTTTGGCTTTCTATTTGGATTGCACAGCAGGTTACGGGCAATCCACTAAACTCTTTGTTTCTTTCAATAACAATAGATTGGGAATTGCAGTGGGCAAACAGACTATCTAGCGGACTACATTACCTTCTGCTACACACAAGTGGGCCTTCAGCTTGGAGCCCAAATCAAAGCTTACTCTGTGAGGGCCATGGTGATGTTGGTAGCCCACCTGTGGGCAGTGCCTGTCACAGAAATTTACCGGGCAGCAACATGGAGTTCCCTGCACATGTTTGCTGCCCACTACTGCTTGGACGAGGATGGTCGACAAGACAGTGCCTTCGGCCAATCTGTCCTACGCAGTCTCTTCCAGGCTTAACCCAAGTTTTCCTACCTAAGGCCCCTTTGTTGGAACTGGGCTGTCTCTACTGACCAACAGCATCGAAGTTGTTGTCATTGGCATCTTGTTCAGTACCTGTTGGTCTTGGTTGTTGCCAGGAGCAGCCTGGAGCTTGGTATTCACCTATCTGTGAGGACTACCATCCTGTTTGTCTTAGGAGAAAGTGCAGTTGCTTACCTGTAACAGGTGTTCTCCTAGGACAGCAGGATGTTAATCCTCAGGAAACCTGCCCACTGCCCCTGCGTTTTGTTGTTTTATTTTTTCGCTCGTATTTTTTCTCTATGTTATGAGACTGAAGGGGGACCTTGCGTGGACACGCAGATAGTGGCATGCTGGTCATGCTCAGTGTGCCAATCAAAGCTTCTGGAAACTTTGATAAAAGTTTTCCATGCCGGGCTCCATCTGATAGTCCTCACAGATGGGTGACACAAACATCCTGCTGTCCTAGGAGAACACCTGTTACAGGTAAGCAACTGCGCTTTATTTCCTGTCTTTTAACCAGTTACCAATCCAGAATAGCACACTGCCTCCTATCCCATAACTCTTTAATTTTCTGAGGAATCTTTCATAGGGAACTTTGTCAAGTGTCTTCTGAAAATCCAAATGCACTATATCAGCTGGCTCACCTTTATTTATGTTTGTTATATTTTGTTTAGAAGATATAAATAGATTTGACTCCTCCCCATTAAGCCACATCTTTTTAGTTTTTAAATCATTTTGTTTTTAAGTAGAACTTCTACCATTTTATTTAGCATTGCCAGTGTATAGTTTCCCATATCACGCTTGCCTTTTTAAAAATAGGTTTTATATTGGCCATCCTCCAGCCTGCAGGAACTGTCTGTTTTAAATAGGTGAGAGATGATTAATAACATGTCTGTGATTTCACGTTTGAGTTCTTTCAAATGTCTGGGGTGAATACCATCCAGACTTGGTGATTTGTAATTCTTGAGTTTGTGAAATTGCTTATATCTTCCATTATTACAGAAATTTGCTTTAGTTGCTCAGAATCATAATCATCAAAGAATGTTTCTGGTGTGGGTATGTCTGTAATATCTTCCTCAGTAAAGAGCAAAGCAAATTCAGTTTTCTGCTATTTCCTTGTCCCTCCTGAGCACTCCTTTTACCCCTTTGTCATCTAGAGCTGTGGTTCTCAAACCAGTCCTTGGAGCATACCTAGCCAGTCATGTTTTTAAGATATCCATAATGAATATGCATGGGAGAGATTTGCATGCACTGTCCCCACTGTATGCAAATTTATCTCATGCATATTTATTTTGGATACCCTGAAAACCCAACTGATTAGGTGTGCTCCGAGGACTGAGTTGAGAACCTCTGGTCTAGAGACCTTAACCCTTCAAAGGTGTACTTGATGTACTTGAAAATATTTTTTATTACTTCTTTGCCTCTGTCAAGTTTCTTCTCAAAATTCTTTTTTTGGCCTGTCTTACTACTGTTATCTCTAATTTGACAGTACTTACGCTCATGACTATTTTCCTCATTAGGGTTTGCTTTCCTTTTATTGAAAGATGCCCTTTTGACTTTAACTTCCTCATTCACCTCACCATTAAACCATGCTGGCAACTATTTGACCTTTTTTAATGCATGGAGTACATTGTAGATTAATATCTATATATCAGGACATAAAACTTTCAGGAAAACAGACAGCTCTTGCTTTATGTAGGATCATTTTCAAGTGCTAGCTCCTTGAATAAGAAAAGCAATTGGCAGCACATCAGTGTGTGGCTTCATCAAAGCCTAGTTTTACTTAGGTTAAAAAAGGAGTTGATAGGTAGGTGCAAACAGCATGATCCATTAGTATGAAGTAGAGAACAATTATTTAAGATATTTAATTACCTTTTACACAAGGACTTGATGAAAGTCATTTTTCATATTGGGACTAATGTAATAAATTGTGATCTTTATTTTTGATCTTCTTGCTTGAGGACGGCTATTTTCAAACAGCCCACATAGTGATAAAGTTTGCTTGTATATTGTACATGGAGACTTTACGGAGTATTTTCAAAGAAAACTTATGTGAATCAGTTTGTTTTGAAAGTACTTGGGTAATTGATAGATTATACATACACATTCACATGAGTAAAGTTACGCCTCCTCTTCAGAGGGTTTAACTTAGCTTGTACACTTAACCCCATACCTTTTAAAAATGTTAAAAAAAAAAAAAAAAGGTGGGCATATGTCCCAACTCCACCCCCTTGAATGCCTCTCCTCAGTGCATATAGCTATATATATATATATATATAAAACTGTTAAAGGCATACTTTTATGTGCACTGAGCCTGGATCAATTTTAGAGCAGTTATTTTCACTCATAAAACTGGCTTTGAAAATTACCCCTATATATTGTTTATCCTGACCAGAAGGACTAAACTAGTGAGAGGATCTTGTACTTTATAGAATATTATTTTTTCATAGTATCTATTTAATGTTTGGTACTTGCCAGGTATTTGTGTCTTGGATTGGCCACTATTGGAGACAGGATACTGGGCTTGATGGACCCTTGGTCTGACCAGTATTGCATATCTTATGTACTTCATTTGCGTTTTTAGTTCCAGTGCAGTTATTTAGCCCTCCTGAAAACATTTTCAGTAGACTTCATTTCAACTTAACAGGGATTTAGGCTTCAGGAAAAGTCAAATCAACTAATTTAGCAAGTTTTGATAATGTGATTTTCATTTATCACATATTTTGCTACAGGCTTTTTCTCTTCTGTTTATAAGATTTTATTATGCCGCTCTGAAACTATTTTTAAAAGGTCCATTGAATTTGTTAAATTGAATATCCTTGGAAATATTTATTTCTATAACTTAAGATATATATAATACCTTTCAAACTTTTCTGATAGCTCAAGCCTGACCTTCAGTTGTAATGTAAAAGGATGTAGTCTAATAAATTTTAATCTGTTTTTTAGTCTTTCATTTTTTTATCAACACTTCATCTACAATTTTTTGTAAGAAATAGCCTGTTTATTTTAAAATTAGCAGGAAATAGAAAAAGAAAAATGTTATACTTTATCAGTGGCATTATTTTAATGTCCTGTGTGGCTCAAGAACGTATTCAGAAGTTTTCAGATTTATGGAGATAGATGTACTGGTGTAGCTTTAGTAGTGTTAAAGGCAGAAAGAACGATAGACTGATAGACTTCGTAAATAATTATATAATGTATTTGTGGTATTGTTAGCTGAGAACAGTGATAAAGATCATAAGCAGGTATGGTTTGTGCTAGCTAGTATAACTTTAAAACTGAATGCTATTGGCTCCAAGTTCATTTTATTTTGTAGAATGAATCTGATTTTCTAAAAAAATTTGCTTTTCTATACGATATTCATACAAACATAAGTGAACAGGTTCACATTTAATCTGGTAGTGAAGGAGCAGCTTAGTGGTTTGGTTAGAGCAATAGACTGAGAACCATGGATGCCAAGGTTCAACTTCTGCTGATACTCCTTGTGACCTTGGGTGAGTTACTTCATCCTCCATTGCCTCAGGTACAAACTTAGGGCCCTATTTACTAAACATCTTTCCCATTGACACATACGGTAATAGGAGAAAACCTTTTGGTAAATGATCCCTTATATTCTAAGAGGAAGTATAAGCTTAATCAAATTGCAGTGAACTTTTGATGAATTGTATGGACATTTATAGTAGTAATTTATTTATTTATTTTTGGATTATATCCCTCCTCTTTATTTTTGGATACCTCGCCAGTTTCTGCTGCCCTTAAATTGTAAGCCCTCTTAAAAAAAAAAAAAAGGGGGAATCGCCTACTGTACTTGAATTGTAACTCATCTTGAACACCCAGTGAAAAGTTGTGAGCTAAATAAAAATAACTTCCAGATTTGGTAGGAGGATAGATTTGACAGCCCTGAAAAAAATCTTTGTTTTAGTTTGAGTTTAATCCTTGGTTAGACCTGCTTGACTATTTTTGGCAGTGTTTATGAGCCTTGATGTTTGTTGGGGTGCAATGTTAAATTTTACCACCTACCCCAGAAGACTAATGTGGGATGTCTCTTTAAATTTTATAGTCGTTGATTTTGCATCTCTGTAACTATTAGAATCATATGAGAGCTGTTAAGTTCAAGTCAATCAGATTTTCCCTGGACTGATGATGTTTTCAAGGTAAGTTGACTGACACCTAAGAGGACAAGCCCAGAATATAAACAGGGTCACAGTCAGGTTCATCTGTATTTCACATAAATTGCTTTTCATTATATAGATTTTGCTGTAGAAAATGCTAATGAGCCTTTATATTTCTTAGTAAGCATCATATATGAGCAAGTTGCTAGAATGTGTTTGAATTGACCAGGTTGACAAATTATATTTCAGATGATACAGATTCATTATCAGATGTCACCAACAATAGCAATCAAAACAACAGCAACTGCTCCTCACCATCTCGGATGTCAGACTCTGTTTCATTAAATACTGACAGCAGCCAAGATGCTTTACTGTGTTCACCAGAGAAAGAAACAAATATTGCTCTGAATTCTAAAATCAGGTCTGTGGATATCTTGAATATATGATCATTTAATAAACAGGTAAAGACCATAAGGCCTATCTAGTCTGCCTAATTTCCTTTCTAGATAGAATATGCCATGGACCCTACTTGATCTCTGGCTTTTTTCTGTCGCTTCCTTCCATCCTCTGTGCTTATTGCAACACTGGGTAAAGCCAGAGAGCAAGTATGGTCTACAGCAGTAGTTCTCACACCAGACCTTATGACGTTAGTCAAACTGGTTTTCAGAATAGCTACAATGAATATACATGCAATGGGTTTGCATACAATGGAGGCAGTGCATGCAAATTCATTGTGGATACCTTGAAAACCTAACAAGCTGGGTATGTTTCTGTACTGAGTTGAGAACCACTGGTCTCTATAGCATTATAACTGGAAAAGAAACAGAGCAGTAGATGGCACTTATGGTCATTTTTTTTTTTTTTTTTACATACTTTGTCTTTGTATGCACTAGAAATAAAGTAGGAGTAGATACATAACATAACTTCCTATTCCTATCTAGATTACAGCTGTTTTTTAAAGTATCATTTGGGTGTAATAAAACGAGACACAGAAAACCATTCCTTTAAGAAGCTAAATAGGAATAGATGAATCACAAAATAAAATACTTAATGCATAGTGAGCTGTTCATTTGTATTTTGGTTCTTTAAATTAGAATTTGGTCAAGATATTTTTCTGTGACAAAAAGTAGGTAGTTATATATGCAGCATTTGTATTTCACAGTGATTTCTGTGTTACCTGGGCAAATTTCATGCAGTCATCTTTTGAAAATCTATTGCATATCATATTTGGAAAGAACAGTTGTTATGCTAGTGGAAATCTCAAACATTTCTTTTTATGACTCACCTGGTTTGAACAACAAGGCTGACATAATGGCTTCAGATTTCATTCTCATACATTTAGGTTAGCATCTCGGTTTATAAAATTGTGCTTCCATCTTAAGCACTGCCATTTATGACACAACCTTATAAAAGATCTTCCTTCATTGTCAGCAGGGCATTATACCATCATTAAAATATCTTATAAGGTGAAATAGCCCAAATACTGTTGTATCTATCTCACTATGTATATTTCTTGGTCTGCCTCCATTGTTGTAAGCTGAAGATAATTTTATTATTTTTAATCTTTTATAATTCAACAGTAATACAATGGTTGTTTCAAGTCACTTTCCTCTGTTTCAGACAAGAAGATGAAAATTTCAATAGTGTTTTACAAAATGGCAAGTTTAACACTCCTGAAGAGAAAGAGATTACCAAATTGACTGAATATGAGCTGACTGCTGAAGAAAGACTAATGCTAACTGACAAAAGAATGGTGCTGAAGACTGATAATGAGGAATTTAAAAAATTGGACCAAATCAATATGAACATTAGCAGATGTACAAGTGATGATAAAATTCAAACAAATCTTGTAGAAATATCAAAGGTAACTGCTCAAGAAGTACTGGCAGGAAAAGGCATTTTAAACAATAATGTTAAGGAAGAGAGAGAATGCCTAGAAAATGGAAATAAATATTCTCTTTGTTCTATAAATAAAGTGAATGGGCATTTTGAGGAAGTATCTTTGTCGTCAAGAAAGATTGATCCAATGAGAGGTACTATAGCAGATGTCGATTCTTCCAGTGATAAGGATGTCTCAAAGAGTACTGAAGATCTTTCCCCACAGCGAGGTGGCCCAGTAGGATCAGTGGTGAAATCTCATAGCATTACCAACATGGAGACTGGTACACTGAGAATTTATGATATTCTTAGTGACAATGGACCCCAACAGCCAAAATCTGTGACAAAAGCATCGTTTGGTATGGAAGGCCAGAATATAGTCCGAAGCAAGTCAGCCACACTGTTATATGACCAGCCTTTGCAAGTGTTTCCTGGATCTTCTTCATCTTCTGATTTAGTATCTTGTACAAAAAAAACTGTTTTCAAATTTGATTCAAATCATAACCCTGAAGGCACCACTGTAATGAGGGGGCCAGTAGGTACGCAGGTATCTGGTGTACCTCAGTATAATATTCAATACAGTAGTAGTACTACAGCCAAAGACACCCTGTGGCCACATAAACAAAATTCCTTGGTAGAACAAAGCAACACAGCACCTCAGCGCCTTTTGTGGTCAGAAAGCACTGAAAGTCCAGGCTTCATAAAACATGCAGTAAACATGAATTTTTCCAACCATAACAATGTTAGATCCAGTGCTGCCTATAGCATGCATCAAAGAATGGGACCAAGACATACTGAAATGTGGGCTGTTCCACCAAATGACAGGCTTCTTCCTGGGGTGAATCGGAATACTCTTCAAAGGCAGAGCAGTGTGTCCTCTGCAGCTTCTGTAACACTTGGTGATGCTGGATCCACAAGGCGTGTCCAGATGCAGGAAGGAGATTACATGACATACAGAGATCTACATACAATGGGAAGAGTTCCACAGATGATGTCTGGGTCACAAAGACCTCTTTCTGCAAGGACCTATAGCATTGATGGTCCCAATGTGCCCAGACCTCAGAGTGCTCGGCCCTCTATGAATGAAATACCAGAGAGGACTATGTCAGTTAGTGATTTTAATTATTCACGGACCAGTCCCAATAAAAAGCCCAACACAAGGGTTAATTCTGAGCACTCTTTGTTGAACCCTCAAGGAAAAAAAGTTCCTCATGATTGGAGAGAGCAAGTGTTACGGCACATTGAGGCTAAAAAGTTAGAAAAGGTAAAATAAACCTTTTTATTCTTTTTGTTTCATTTAGAATTTTTACAATTATTTTGTCATGGTGCAATATAAATATATATCATTTTAAAATGAATGACTCTTAGGGAATACTTCTAGTTCAGGGGCTCTTGATTTTAGTGTTTCAATCTTTCTGATTATTACAGTAGATTTTTTTTTTTTTTTTTGTTATTTAGAATTCTACCCTGTTTGATCTTTATCCAAAGGATTTTGTCTCAGAGTGATAATGGCTCTCTTGCATATCTGTCGCTTTTTATCATTTAGTTCATATATCTTTCTTTGCTTTACTGTAACTTTGACCCATTGCAAACTTGGTTTAATACATAATATGGACTAGAAATATGACATGTGAGATGCTGTAAATCAGATGGTTTCTATTTCAACAAGTAAACTGAAAAACAAAAAAGCAGGCACTTCTTAAATTGCAAAAAGCAAGAAAAAAGTCAATACAAAACTCAAAATTTTATTAAATTACAAATTCTAAACCAATATTTAATTCACTTAAGTTCTTTAAACACAGCATCAGACTTAAACATAGTATGTATAGATATAATCCACTGCCTCTTGCCTCGCAATGGGCTGCTAGCAGTATCGGACAGCAGCACCAGAATTCATTCATTTGTTCAGATAATATCCCTTTAATTTTTCAAAAAAGCATTAATAACACTATAAGTCAGTGATTTTCAACCAGTCTTGCGACACGCCAATGTGTAGCAAAGCACAAACTGGTGTGTCGCCACCTCTGTAGCCATAATACCGCGCTCCCTGGTCTCCTGCTGATGCAGCTAGTCTTCCATCTCCCTCTGCTTCAGCGGAATGCAAGAGATCTCGTCTTCCGCCTGGGCTTTAACCATTTTCAAGCCCGGGTGGAACGCTAAAAGCAGAGCTGATTGCAGCACTATGTAGCCATCTAGAAAGAACACGTGGGCCACATGAGTTGTATGCCTTCCTTATCTGCATTGCCCGGAAGAGGAAGTGAGACAAATCCGTGAAGGAGAAGGAGCAGTGCGAGCCAAATTTGAAGAGACAAGCGTCGGCCCCCACAGCCCAAGAAAAAGAATGAGTCCTGTGGCCACAGGGGCTGAATAGGGTGACTAACTGCCCAGTTTTGAACCAGACAGTCCAGTTTTTCTGTCAGTTGTACAGTGTCCAGTTCCAAGTGTAATTGGACACTGTAAAATCCGGTCAAAGGCAGCAGACAGGAGACAACAGAGAAAGGACAAGCTGCACATGCTCAGAAGAGTGCTGCGCTCTGATCTCCCCCCTTTCTTGCACCTTGCTCGTGACGGAAGATATGTCTTATAAATGTAACTTCCGCTGCCAGCAAGTTTTAAAAAACCTGCAGCTCAATGCGTTAACCATTTTTTTTTTTCCACCAGACTTTTCACTGCCTGCTTGCTGTCACTGCTGGGAAAGCTTCTGTTGCCAACTTGCTGTTGAGTACTTGCTGTCCAGTCTGTCTCCTTTCAGCTCCCCCTTCCCAGTGGATCTCCATGGGAACGGGGAATACTTCTCTCTCCTCGGGCACTCAGTAATAAAGCAGAGCCAAGCCGGGAGTCTCAGAGAGGGTGAGGAGAGAGAGATCACCGCCCTGTAGTGTGTTGGAGTTAGGACTACAGCTGTCGCTGTGTCAGCACCACTCTCTCCAGAGAAAATAGTGCTGACAGAGCGTCAGCTGTAGACTAAAGTGGAGACCTTCACCATCAGAACCAGGTATGGAACTGATGGGGAGAACAGCCAGCAGGGAGGGGGTGGGGGCAAGAGCGAGTGGGAACAAGAAAAGAGGAGAGGGAGTGAGGTCAATAGGAAGAGAAGAGAGAATGTGGGAATGGGTGTGGGAGTAAGGGAAAGGAGGAGGGAGGCTGAAGGGGAAGAGGCAGAAGAAAGAGTTTAGTGATAGGAGAGTTGAGTTGGGAGGACAGGGCATGGGGCAAGTGCAATAAGGGTGGGGAAGGGCTGAAGTGAGAAGAAGAGAATTTTGCTGAAGGTGTGGCTCCCCCACTCCAGCTCCCTCCTTTCTCCACATCCACCGCCTCTTGCTCTCAAACCCTCCCCGTCCTCCCCCCTCAGCCCCCTTCTCATCTGCTACCATCCATTTCCCCCTGCAACCAAATCCCCTTGCTCCCAGCTCTCACCTCTCTCCCAATCCCCCCCTCTTCTCTTCCCATTTCCTCCTTTTGCCTCCTGAAAAGGCACATTGGTACCCCTACCCTTCAAAGCCTGGGGCCCGGCCCTGTGCATCCTGGTTGATTGTCCTGATTCCTCTCTTGCCACCTCCCTTCCCAGCATCCTTCTTGTCTCTCTGCCATGCCCGTCCCTGTCAGCAGCATTTATTTTGCTCCCTCTTTTTGCCAAAGGTAAACACTACAAAATCCTAGTTATTCCCCTCCCCTGTCTCAAGCAATACATATACACACATACCCTTGAGTAACTGATGCCCCACATCTCCCTCTCTCCCCAGTCACTCATAGGCACACACTAGAGGAATTCCAACCCCCTTTGGAATGCAACCTATCACTCACCCTCCCCATCTGAAGTAATTCATTCTTCCTCATTCCTATTAGTATGATCTTAAGATATTGCTTTAATATTTCTTGGTGATTTATGCTAATTTATGCAATTGAAAGGGGGCGGGCACTCCCACCTCAGACCTCCAGTTTCCAGCTCAAGTCTGTGGAAAAGTTGGCCACCCTAGGGCTGAAGGACCAGCTAAAGCTTCAAGCCGCTGCTGCTATTACTTGTGCTTCCTGAAGTGGAGAAACAGCATATGTGTGTACCTTTGTGAAAGTGAGAGGCAGCATGTGTGTTTGCATTCCTATGTGAGGGAGAGACAGCCTGTGAGTGTGTGCGTGTGTATATCTGTGTGAGACTGAGCATGTGAGAGACTCCCTGTGGGTGTGCCTGTGTGAGACTAAGCACGAGAGACTGTGTGTGTGTGTGTGTGTGTGTGCGCCTGTGTGAGGCTAAGCATGTGAATGAGAGACAGCCAGAATGTGTGTATACCTGTATGAGACTGAGCACATGAGAGAGCGCCTCTGTGTGTGTACCTGTGCAAGACTGAGCTTGTGAGAGAAAGACTGCCTGTGGGGGTGTGTTCCTATGTAAGACTGAACACATGAGAGAGAGGGATCCCCTGTGGGTTTGCCTGTGTGAGGCTAAGCATGTGAAAGTGAGAGCCTGAGTGTGTGTGTACGGGTGCAACACTGAGCGAATATGAGTCGGCCTGTAGGTTTATGTAAGTGAGACTGAGCATGTGAGAGTGAGCAAGACAGTATATGCATATATGAGAGCGAGAGGGGAGAAAGCTTAAGCAACAAAACCTCCTCTTCTCCTCTTGCTAATCAAAGACAATGTCAAGGTACTGTAAAATCAAACGTTCCCAAGTATGGAGAGCAATGGATTAATTTTTTTAATCCTTATTAGTTTTAATTATTGGATGTTTGTGTCTGCTGTTTTGAAATGTTTTATTGGTGTTTGGAATATTTTTATACGTTTTTAAATTGTTGGATGATATTCTATTCTTCAACTGTTGTGAAATATGTATTTTTTATTAGTATGATTTTATTACTATTGATTTTTTTTATTTTATATTTTTCAAATTATAACATTTACAAAAATGATATAATCAAGTATAACATATTTCTTACATCATAATTTTATAAAGGAAAATAAAGTGTATTCCAGCCCACATTTTTGGAGGGAAAGAGAGTTACTAACTCTGCAACATTGACATTTCTCTTATACAATCACATATCCCCTCACTACCCTTTCATAAAGCTTGAGATTTATCTAAGATAAAGCATTGCAGGTGGGATGGGTCAGGAAATATAAACTTATTATTTTGAAACAAAATCTGGCATTTACACGGAAATTTTAAGAAAAAACTAGCCCCAATATCTAGCACTGATTGTTTCATCGATAGGAAAAGTTTCCTCCGTGCTTGAGTCGCACGAGAAACGTCTGGGAAGACTTGTATTTTCTGTCCACAGAAATTTCGATCTTTATTTTGAAAATATTTAAGAAAAAACAAGTCTTTATCCCGTCTCAAAGAAAAAGAAACAAGCAAAGTTGCTCTAGAATTTATCAAGTCCAGGGAATCTTCCAGAAAGGTAGAAACCCCTGGACTTTCTAAATTATCCACACCACCCTCCTGGTTCTGTTCTATTTTTCTTATAGATAGAAATAATAAAGTCTAGAGACTAAAGATATTTTCTCTACTTCAAACTGCAATACTTCCACCACATATTTTTTATATAACTCCTCTGCCGACATCAGTCTAGAAATAGGAAAATTTAGTAATCTTAGATTACCAGATCTTAATTCATTCTCTAGGCTTTCTACTCTACTATGCAATATCATATTGTCTTTAATAGAAGCAACATTTACAGTCTGTAATTTATTTATTACAGGGTTCAATTTTGCAACTTCCTGCTCTAGCCTCTCAGTTCTTTTATCCAATTCTACAAATTTTTCCCTCGCTTCTACTGAAAAGGTCTGTACATTTGACATAAACCCTGACATTTTCTTGTCTATCTTAACAGACAATTTCCATACATCTAGCAATGTTACCTTTTCTGGTTCAACAATATTTTCTTCACTATCATTTCTTATTTCAGAGATGATGGAAGGGCATTTAACCTTAACACAAGCATCAGTTGCCTCGCCACCCAAAGTTATCAATTCTGAATGTATAGTCCGTTCTGGTGGTGATCCATTACCTCTAAGGGTTTGTATCACTCCCCCCATATGAGCTATATCTTCATTGGCTGCATTTGTTGCTTCTCGTGCGGGGGATGGGGAAGATTGTATGGCCAAGGGGATTTGAGTGGTTCCTAACAAGGCATTCCTCTCAGTTATTCCCCCAACAGCAGACTCACCAGCAAACACCTCGTGGGAGTCCATTGGGCCAACTGTCTTTGTCATGGGGGTGGTAGGCGAGGAGGCGTATGTTTTTGATTCTCTTCTTCCCATAATTTCCCCCAGGGGTGCGCCCCTTTGGCACGCGGCTTCGGCAGCGCGCTGGCGGCTGCGCACCGCTGTGCCCTTATTTTATAGCTGTGCCGGGGCACTCACCGATGACGTCACAGGGGCGGAGTTCCGCCTCCCCCTCTCGACCAGGAAAAAGTTATTTTATTTCTCAAATCTACCCAAAGGTAGAACCGGACGAGGATCCCAGTGCGCAGGTTTCTCTCTCTCCACCTCCTATTACTATTGATTTAATATTTTTTTATTTTTTATGAGGAATGGTAAATGTTTTTCCATTGTTGTACTGATGGGTTTCCAATTAAGTTTTTATCTGTATATTTCTATTCATACTTACAGTATGCTCTTTTTATTCTGTATTTGGTAAGGGTCTGTCTGTATTCTGCATGTATGACCGAGGTGAGGTATTCTGCCTGCGTGAAGTTTCTGTGTAAGTATATATAGCAGCCTGTCTTGTTCTAGCTTCCTAATATGAGGTGTATTGGTATTTTAGGGCCTGGTATAATATTAGCACTTCTACCTTCTCATAAGTAGGGTTGTTATTGTGTGTGTGCTAGTAGTTAGTGTTTTAGTATGGAGGTTTTACTATATTGTTATAATTTTTACTCATGACTATCTGTGCTTAAGCCCACACTGAACATGATACAATAGGCCTAATGCCATATGGGTTCCAAGTGTGGGGGTTTATTTTGTTTGTTTTTTTGCTGAATTTTCTTGTTGGCACCACCACAGTGCATATAAATATACATGTAAGTGATTTTTTTTAACCTCAGACTGCACTTTTAATGTCTTTTTTTGTATAAATTCTATTATAAATGCATAATTTTTAATTGTGTGGGGAGAGGAGGGTGTTTAAGGCTGTACGGTTCACAAGGCAGACGGTAGACTTCTTCACCCATTGGTCCCAGTAGGACACTGCTCTTATCCTCCATTCTTGCCGGAGCCCAGCAAGAAATGGCAATTCTCGTTCTCTTTCGTGCTAGTGATAACTGATTCTGTCTTCCCCTGCTGGGCCCGAAAGTGATAGGGGACAGAGAATGCAGCTTGTACAAAAATGTATTTCTGTTCAGAGAGAGTACTCTTATCTTTTTCTTGTGTCATTTTTAACAATAGAAGTACTACTGAGGGCAGTCATATGATGTGGTAGCAAGTCACATTGTGCTGAGCTCCGGGTGCTACTTCCCCCCCCCCCCCCCCCCTCTTGAGCTTTTTTTTTTTTTTTTTTTTACCTTTTTAGTGTGCGATTAGTTACTCATTCATCCTTAGTGACTGGGAGGCATGGTGCAACACTATATTGGTAACATTTCAGCAAGTTCTGGAATGGGCATGGCTTTTCACACTGCAAAATGGGAGAAGGAGAAGCTGAAGCCTGTCTCTCCCAAGATAGCCGACAACGCGGGAGCTGTGCTGTCGGAGGATCTGGACACTGTGACTAAGCTTACTGATGCGGTAGTATTGGCCCTTGATGAGCGTTTTTCCCACATCTCCACACAAATAGAAGAATTGAAATCCTGATTTTCAGAGCTGTCCCTGCATTTGGATCAGGCTGAGGGCAGACTCTCTACTGTAGAGGATGATGTCCTTCAGCTGAAAAAGCGAGTGCAAAGAGAAATGCAGGACAAAGCTGCAAAATTAGATAATCTAGAAAACCGGACACGAACAACAAATGTAAGGATTGTGGGGATAGTGGAAGATAATTCCACGATGGATGTGGCCACACTATTGGAGACTTGGTTACTAACAAAGTTGGGCCTCTCTGAGCTACAAGGAAAAAAGCTCTTTGAAAGAGCTCATCGCATGGGGCCTAAAGTGCAGGGGAGGCCTAGATCCCTCACCGTTCGCTAAGCTGTCCCATTATGCTTATAAGGGCATGATACTTCATGCTTTCTACAAAAAAAAAAAGGCTTTTGCTTTATAAGGATCATAAAGTGCTGATATTTCAAGACTTTTCTAATCGCGTGATGTTGCACATCGCAAATTCCCTTTCATATGGTCTAGTTTTGGTTTAACATAGCATTCAGTTTGCCCTGCAATACCCTGCCCAACTTCGGATCTGGCATCAGGGAAACTAGCATGATTTTTGAGTGGCTGAGGAAGAGCAGAAGTTTGTGCAACAATTACTGCGCAAAGAGGTGCAAGTATTGGGACCCTAACCTTTCAAGAGGCCAGTTTGTTTATCATTTCTTGACTTTCATGTGTGAGACAATCCCATATTATGTTTGGCTGCTGCTGCCTACAGAGATGCAAACTTTAGAGTATTAGTTACCTTTCAAGGACAACTCAAGTAGTAATCATGACTGGACTGTGCCATTTTTTTTTCTCCATGGGGACAGTAGAACCTATTAACTCTTCTTCATGGCTCTTTTCTGGAGCTGCTGTGGATGGACATTTTTGTTTTCATATAGCCTGTTGTTCGCTTAACTGGGTTACCTTGAGGCAGCCAGCAACCAGTATTGCATTTGTTTCTATTTTCTCTCTCATTTTTTCTACTTGTATCTACTGTATCTGTTCGTTTTTGTTTGTATGGCACAGACATTCAGTATATGGCTATGGAGTTCTGTTGCTCTGTGATTATATATCACCTTCAACTTTGTTATAAAAGCTCAACAGTAATGGTTCTTTTTTTGTGACGTGACTTGACCCCTGGCAGTCTGCCCAGATGGAATGGGTACATTATCAATGCAAAATATTATATACTGCATAATAACTTGTAGGGAATATGTGGGGGAAGGCACCCTAACACGTCTGACTGATCCCTTGCCTTTAATTAGGCGATGATTGTGGTGGTGGATGCTTGGGGGTAGTTTGGTGGGAGGGAGGGGGGAGATATTGGGGTAATTTTGTAAAAGTGTTCTGGTGCAGAAGGGAGCTTAACAAACATTTTTTTCTTTTAGATGGGACTTGTATTCTTGTTCTGTAATCAGGAGAATGGGGAATTACTCTAGGATATTAGAGTTATAGGCAGCAGGTTTATTTCTCATTTTACTTATCTTTTCTCATGGGGGGGGGGGGGTCACATAAATTTATCGCTTGGAATGTAGTAGGCCTAGGCTCATCAGTCAAGTGAGAGAAGGTGCTTTCCCAGTTGAACTATTTGAAATGTCATAAAGCTTTTTTTGCAAGAAATGCATATGACCCTCAAGGGATATGCAAAACTTCGGAGGCACTGGGTGTCGCAGGTATTTGCAGTGCAGGGAACATCAAAGAAATGTGGTGTAGCTATCGTTCTGTTGCTTTTCAACTATCTCAAATCTGCATAGATCCCCAAGGCCGCAATGTAGCAATCAATGGCTCCTTATTTGGGAAACCAGTAAGATTGGCTTCTATTTATGCCCCTAACAGATATGATCACAGCTTTTTCACCAAATTAATAACTGTATTAACTTCTCTGGGAACTGCCCCTCTTCTGATTGGGGGGGGGGGGGGGCAGATTTCAATTGCATAGTAGACGGTTAGATAGGTAATCTAATGCTCCCTTTTCTGGTTTAGGGACGCATAAAAGTATCCCTTTTCTTTGTAATCAGTTGAACTTATTAGACTCATGGCGTATATTACACTCCGGGGAGGTGACTTCACACACACAGCGAGGGCATATGACACTAAAACGAGGATAGATTTTTTACTCATATCTCAGATATACTTTCCAACTCTACTTTCCTCTGATATTGACCCGATAATAATTTCAGATCATGGGCCAGTCTCATTTGTGTTGACTAACCTTTCCTCCTCTTCGGGGAGGCCAGAATGGTGATGCCTCAATGGTTAGTCCAGGATAAGCATTTTGAAAGCTTTTTAGTTAATAAAAAAAAAAAAAAAAAAGGAAGAATATGAGCTCAATAGCAGGCATATGGAAGATCCCATTCTTTTTTGGGAAACTGTGAAGGCAGTTTTGAGGGGAGAGATTATCAGTTACACGGCAAGAAGGGAAGAAGGAACTTGCTTGAGACGTTTTGTCTCTTACAGGGAACCTTCAATCCCTTCATAGTTGTTTGACCATTGATCCCTCTCCTCAGTTAAAACAGGAGTACTGGGCCACTTCTAAATTGTTAAATGATAAGCTACATCAAAGGGCTACTTCCTCCCCCTCTCATTTACAACATAAGTTTTTTTTATATGGTAATAAGTCCGAAGGATGTTGATGAATTTAGTAAAATCCAAACACCAGTCTTCTTTTGTCACTATATTAAAGATAAGAGGTATATCTTTTACTTCCTCCCAGGAGATTTGCAGAGCAATTAGGGATGATTACCATAACCTTTATTCTGCTGAGGATAGTAGTATAGATAATATGAATCATTTTTTGGGAAATGTTGGTTTGTCTAGGTTGTCTTCCTCCCAGTTGGGAGTCCCTGAATAGACCTATTCATATGCAAGAAATTCAACAAGCTATACTGGAGCTCTCTCTGCTAAAATCCCTCGACCCGGATGGGATAACAGCTCAATTTTATAAAACTCTTCATTTGAAAGTCCCCATGGCCCTTAAGATGTTATTTGATATTATGATACATCAGGGGAGGATGCCTAACTCTCTTAAGAGTGTCAATATAATAGTGTTGCCAAAGCCTTGGAAAGATCCCTCAGTCACATCCTACCGCCCTATTTCCTTATTAAATTTGGACGTTAAGCTTTATGCTAAAGTAATTGCTAACAGACTTAAATTGCTTCTTCCTTACCTTATTTCTAACAGGCAAGTGGGGTTTGTGCATGGCAGGCAGGTGGTTTTAAATGTAAGGTGGGTTTTTATGCTATTGGAAAATTGGCATCATCTCTGGGTTCAAGACCCTGTACTTATTAGTTTTGATAGGGTCTCCTGGTCTTTTTTGCAAATAATATTGCCATTATTTGGATTTCAGGGCTTTATTTTAAAAGCTATTGAAGTCCTGTATTCTAATCCCGAAGCCAGGGTCTGCGTAAATAACTTTTTCACCTTTTTCGCTAAATAGAGGGACAAGGCAGGGTTGCCCATTGTCGCCACAGTAATTTTATTTATTTACTTTTTTAATTAGCAATTTTTATTGCTGTCAATCATTAACATTTATAAACATTGTCATCAATAAACAGGAATTGATCAGCATTATACAATCAGAGCTCATATTTCTCCCCCTCCCCCGTTCATGCTACACAGAGAGAACAATGTCATATTACAAGTACAACAAGCTGCGTTAAGTTACATATAGATGTAGAACAGAATGAATATTTAAGGATGCCGAATATGCGAGGAAAAAGTCAGTTGTCTCCATGATATAGAAGGGTTCCAGATGAGGTCAAATTTAGGAAGATTATGATATTTAAGCGCCATCAACCGATAAAGAGTACAAACCCTATCCAGACGGTTCAAAATTGTAATTTTATTTTTTTTAACTCTTGAACTCTTAGTAATGTCACTACTTAAATTAACCGAAGAAGCGGAAGGCCTTTCACACTGTCCCTTTTCTAAGATACTTCTTTTTTCTGATGACATATTACTTTTTCTGCCTAAAGCCAGGGAATATCTGCCTCATACACTGAAGTTGTTTTCCCTATACGGGAGTTTCTCGGGATTGAAGCTTAATTTGGACAAATTGGAGGTTTTAGACCTCTTGGATACCTTACACTCTTCCTAGCCCAACTTTCCTTTGAGGTGGGCAGCAGACAAATTTCAAGCAGGCATACCCTTGATTCCCCAGCTCCTGGCAATTCATCCAAGTTAATCTTTCTTTCTGACACTTATCCCCCCTCTCTAGATTCTCTCCCCTGCAATTCCCTCTCCAATTGCTCACCCTATCTAACTATGTCAAAGCTCTACTCTTAACCTTTTGCTGATATGCATTTATTTTCATACCACTGTTGCTGTTTAGCTTCAAGTTTTAATATGAAGCTCCCGTTAATTTATGGATTTTGTTATACATGTTCCCTTTTGTTATTTGTTCAGTGTTTTGTGTAAAGCCCGTTGCTGCATTATGTTTTACTGTAAATCGATGTGATGTTGCAAACGTGCCACGGTATATAAAAATCCCTTAAATAAATAATAAATATTTAGGTATCTATATTCACAGGGACCCCAAAATGTGGTACTTCCTAAATGTTGCTCCTCTTAATTCGGGTTTCCAGAAGGCCTGTAATTGCTGGATGCATTTTCCACTCTCATTTATGTCAAAAAGCTCTCATAAAAATGGTGCTTCCTAAACTGTTATTTATTTTACAGATGATTCCACTTCTTTTATCTCGTAAAGATGTGTTAATGATCTCCCGTATCTGGCTGAAATTTGGTTGGAGAGGGAGGAAGCCTATATTATCCCATGCAAAACTTATGGTACCTAAGGAGGATGGTGGGGGTGGGTTCCCCAACATTTGTTTTTAAAATATCACCTGTAACTTGAGACAGGTGGAAGATTGGTTGGGAAACATGAGTCTGTACTCAGATTTAGATTTAGAAAGAGCCTTGGCTGCTCACCTTTCTCTGGCATATGTCCTCCTTGCTCCCCGAACTTCTCTTCCCTCGCACCTAACCAATTCTATTTGGATCCAAGCTGCTCAAGTTGCTTGGAGATCCTTAAGCATTCACCTGACACTACCCTGGGAGACCTCATTTTTATTCCCTCTCAAAGGAAATCCCCATTTTCCGCCTAGGGATGAATTGGCAATTTATGAGGATTTTGAAGGAAATCAGAGCGATGATCCTACCATTTATTGATTTGCAAATGAAGCAGATATGCCCATTTTCTTACTGTATCTCTCATTTGGGGTT
Source organism: Rhinatrema bivittatum (assembly GCF_901001135.1). Taxonomy (NCBI): domain Eukaryota; kingdom Metazoa; phylum Chordata; class Amphibia; order Gymnophiona; family Rhinatrematidae; genus Rhinatrema; species Rhinatrema bivittatum. Next base: position 704,876,002 of record NC_042615.1, on the reverse strand, counting down.
TTAGTCACATCATTATCTCATTTATTTCCAAATTAGGAGTTATATTTTATCTCAATATCAGCTCCAGACAGTTCAGTACACATCTGGTGCATTTCAACAATTTTATTTGATGTGCCAGGGTGCAAAAAATACTTTATCGGGGTTCTATAAATTTTTACATTCTACTTCAACCTTTGATCTTTTGGCCTCTTTAGCCCAAGTTTGGAGTTTGGAGCTATGCATTGATATAGATGATGATGACGACATGTTTGTGTGAATGCACTATACAGGTCATTTGAGGGGGTAGCGTTTCGAGAATTGCAATTTAGGCTTTTGATCAGGATGTTTTATTCTCCATACCAAGCTTTTAGAACCGGGGTTGCCGAACACAGCAAGTGCCTTAAATGAGGCCATCTGGATGCGACAATAAGCCATGTTCTGTGGGATTGCCCCCTCATTCAGGAGTTTTGGGGGGAAATCTTTCAGCTCATTGGCCAATGGCAGACTACATCGGTAGCGTTCTCTGTGGCGGTGTGCCTACTAGGTAAGCCTCTGGAAACTCCCTCTTTGGATAAAATAGGTGAACTTTTTTTTTTATATAAGTGTTGCTTGGTCGGGAAGCAGTGTATCCTTTTTGCGATGGTTAGAATCTTCCCCGCCTTCAAGTGCCCTTTGGCATAAGAAATTGGTAGACTTGCTGTGTTTGGAGCCTCTGTCAATTAAACTGAAGCCATTCTCTCGCTTGAAGCTTTTTCTCGCTATCTGGTCACCTTTTATATTTTATTATTTATTTATTTATTTTATTTAAATGATTTTATATACTGACAACCGTTTGCACATCGTGTCTGTTTACAAGTAACTTACAACCAAAGTATATATAGGCATTGCCTTTACAAAGAACAGTATGCAAAAGAACGCAGTAACAGAACAATAACTAGATAAATTGAAGAGGGAGGGATTTAGTTGAGGAGTGACAAAGGAGGGGGCGGGGGGAGGGTGTAAACAATGACACAAAGGGATAGGTTATGTACAAGGTTTAGAGAAACATTCATTATGTACACTGGTTATATACAAAGTTATATAACCCCGAATACAACACTCGTTGAAGTGAGGTTATATATGAGGTAAGGTCTTTATTGACCTTACCAGCTGACCTAAGGAAGGTTGTCCTTCGCAATGTAGACCAAGATGAATGGAAGATCTCAGTAGACCCTTCACCGATGCTGTCATTGCCTGATATATAGTCCCTTTGTTATTTTCTCTCATTTTGCTTAGTGAATGGGTATTTGTTGGATTTTGATGTGGTTTTTTTTTAATCTCCGAATAACTAATATTGCTGTTGTTTAAGAGGGTGGGTGGATATGGGTATTTCAGTTGTCACATTGGCTCAGGTTTTATACACTTATCCTGTATCTTAGTACATTTTGAAACAATTTTCATTAAAAAATTTATGGAAAAAAAGTAATACTGAGGCTTATTTTTTTCTTAGTTTTGCTGTAGGTTGTTGTGAATGGTGTGTCACAAAAGTGAACATTGTCCATCAAATGTGTCATGAAGGGAAAAAGGCTGAGAACCATTGCTATAAGTATATATAAAAAATAACTTATCTCAGTGTTCATTGTTCTTGATTGTCCTTAAAACCTATGGAGCCAAGATGTTGTTTAGCACAATCTTGCAAAACACTGCTGCAACTGATGCATTTGAACCGTAACCTGATACAAGCCAATGTTTCGGCAGCACCAAACCACCTGCTTCAGGATCAAAACTCTATCCATGTAGGTGGTTTTCAAAAATTTTAACCCTGAAGCAAGTGGTTTGGTGCCGCCAAAATATTGGCCTGTTTTGGGTTATGGTTCAAATTCATCAGTCGCAGCGGTGCTTTGCAATATTGTGTTAAACAACATCGTGGCTCCCTAGGTCTTAGGATAACCAAGAGCAATGAACATTGAGATGTTGTTTTTCATAATACTTATAGTATTAATACTTTTTGAAAAATTAAAGGCTAGTATTTGAACCAGCAAATGAATGAATTCTGGTGCTGCTGTCTGATACTGCTTGCAGACCATCATGAGGCAAGAAGTAATACATTATATCTGTATGCACTGTGTTTAAGTCTGATGCTGTGATTAAAGAACTTGTGTATTAAATATTGGTTTAGAATTTGTAATTTAATAAGAACTTTGAGTTGCACATCTTTTTTTCTTTTTATTTCAACAAGCAATGTATATGTTTTGTCTTTAATTCTCCATTATCTGATGAAGACCTTAAAAAAATATAAAGTGGCATATAATAAGTCTTGTTATGACAGGACAGGTACAACAAATATTGGAGGAAAGTATGGAATGGTCTTTGCATAAAAAAAAATCAAAACCAGAATGTTTGGTGGTTAAACTATCACACTCTTCTAAACTTTATCTTTCCATAACCATTGAAGATTCATCATTCAATATCTAGGACTCCATTAGAAGTCTAGGAATATGGATTGATTCCCATTTTTCCTTTAAACCTCAGATTAAATCTGTTGTCAAATCTGATTGTTTTGGGTTTTTTTTAATGCTTGGAGCTGTTGCCAGTTTAAAACATTTATTTCCTCATGATTTTCGAACAGTTGTACAAGCTATTATTTTACCTGTCATTGATTATTGCAATAGTTTTTACCTTGGTCTACCACGCACTACTTTATATCCTTTACAGTTTTTGTTAAATGCAGCAGCTTGTTTAATATCAGATACAAAGCGTTACCAACATATAACTCCTATGCTTGTAAGTTTAAAATGGCTTCTGATTAAGCAGTGAATTGCCTTATAAAGTGGGCATGATGTATCTGAATTTAGCAGTTTAGATATCATATCCTTGGGCTAACACTCTGTTGAAAGTGTACCATCTGTCTCATCAACTGCGCTCATCCCAGTGAGGGAAGCTCAATGTACCATCTATTAGATCTACTTGCTTGTCATCTACAAGAAAGTCTGCGTTTTCTATAGCAGCACCTTTCTTGTGGAACTCTCTGCCTGTCGACCTAAGGCTGAATCTCTGTGGTAAATCATTTAGAACTGCATTTAAGATTTTTCTTTTGTAGCAGGCTTTCAGGTATTTTTGACTGATTATATTTCCATCTCAATCAATGATCTTAATATCAGAAGCAGTAGCATGTCTCTAGAGCAGAGTATGTATCTAAGTATATGGTTTGTTTAATTTAGTTAAGTATGTTTTTGTATTAATGTGTTTTTATGAATGTTTTATTGTGCATCGCCTCAGCAATCAGTGTGAAGTGATTAATACATTTTATTAAATGCAATATTGCAGTCTCTTCCGAAAAAAGTTTAATTACAAGTAAAAAGTTTGCCTTTCTACTGATTTTGCTTGCAATTAAAAAAAAAACATTTTCAGAAGACTGTAATATATTTTAGTGGATAAATGATTTTGCAGCCCAGCTCGTGTCAGTCAGTGACACTGAAAATTTCTGGCATTCTAATTCCCCAGTAGGACTTTTAGTGTATCAAATATGTGTGCCTTTTCACACACAAAGTGATTTAAAACTTTTCTTATGGGATTATTTATTGGATGAGATGGTGATTGTTCTTTGTTTTGTGGATATTTCTCCAATATCCTTCTCAGCAAAGAATTAAATTAGTTTTTCTACTACAGGCTTGTCCAGCTAACTTCCTCACCATCTTTTTGCTTCAAATATTCTTAAAACGTTTTTTGCCTCTGTAGCAAGCTTCTTTTTAAATTCTTTCTTGGCCTTTTTTGTTAATATTTTACATCTAACTTATTTATTTTATTTATTAAGCTCTTGTATACCATCGTTCAGACTGGCTATCACAACTTCCCAGTGCTTATGCTCTTTCTTGTTTTCTTCATTTGGATCTGCTTTCCATTTTCTGAAAGATGTCCTGTTGGCTTTAATTGCCTTTTTAACCTCATCGTCTAGCCATACTGGCAGTCATGTAGTCTTCCTTTTGACCTTTTTTAAAAAACAGAATGCATTTTATCTGGGCTTCCAAGATGGTATTTTTACACAGTCTACTTCTCATGCAGATTTTAACCTTTGCAACCACTTCTTTTAGTTTTCTAACTAATTTCCTCATTTTATTATAATCTCAGTTTTTTAATTTAAACAATTCTACAGTAATTTTACTTAACATCCTTCCTCTAGTAATTGACAAATTTGATTGTATTATGATCACTATTGCCAAGTAGTCCCACTACCATTACCCCTTACACCAGGTTTTGCATTCCACTGAAGACTTGATCTAAACTTCTCCTTGAAGCAGTCATTTATGGCATCTAGAAACTTGGCTTCCCGAACATGTCGTGATGAGACATTCACCCAATCAATACTGGAATAATTGAAAGCTCCCATTATTACTGTGTTGCAAATTTTATTTACCTTTCTAACTTCTGTTCGCAATTTCATTGTGATTCTTCATTCTGCCCAGGCAGACAATAGTATACACATAGTGCTATATTCTTCCCCGTCAAACATGAAATTTCTACCCATAGAGATTTCAGTGTGTTTTGTTAACTGTAGAACTTTTATCCTGCTTGACTCTGCTATCCTTAGCATATAGTGCTACCCCTCCATGAGTTTGATCTGCCCTGTCATATTAATATTATTTGTACCCCAGTATCACTATTCCATTGGCTATCCTCCTTCACATGTTTCTGAGGTGTTTATGATGTCTATATTTTCATTTAGTGCCATACATTCTAACTCTCCAATCTTATTTTTAAATGTCTGGCATTCGTATATAGATGATTTAAGTATGTTTATTTGCATTCACAACTGGCATATTAGCAGCTGATATAGGTAGTTTGGAATTATTCATATTTGTCTGCTCTTAATTTAAATCCACCTGGGTTAGTTTAGCCTTTACCACAGCATGTGTCAGGATATTCTAACTTTGTTTTGCCAGTATCCTTTAAAAATGCCTTTTTCTGAACCATGTGTTCCTGAGCAACTTTCAGCTTTTCCCCATGATCTAGTTTAAAAGCTGCTTTTTTTTTAGTGCCAGCAGCCGAGTTCCACCCTGGTTAAGGTGGAGGCCATACCATTGGCGTAGGCTCCCCCTTCCCATAAATTTTGTCTTCCAGAACCTCCTTCCTGCACTTTAATCTGTTTTTGGTATCTACATGTACCATGACATCCAGCTTCTCAATGCTCTCTAAAATCTTATTTCAGGTGGTGTTTGAGTTCTGCTGCCTTCACATCAGGCAAGCAAGTTACCCAAGTGAGCCTTGCATCCAGCAACCACCCAGCTATTTTGATTTGTAATGATCAAATTGCCAACTACAGTGGCAGACCTAACTCTTCCCTCCTGGGCACATGCCTCTGAAGCAACATCCTCGATGTTAGAGGATAATAAATCACCAGGCAGGTCCTAGCTACAGTATCACTTTCTGTCACACTGATGTAATGCTTTCATTCCAGTTTACCTTGCTCCTCCAATACAGCACAGGGGCTGCCAGAATGGAAGTGGGACCACACTCTATTTCATTCCCTTTTAAAGTCTTCATGCCCTTATATTTTTTTCATTCTGCTCGCTCAAAAAAATACAAATCAAAATGCATTAAAGGTGGTGTGTTTCAGAGATCGACACAACATACACTTTCATCATGAATGAACAATTACAGAAATATTCCAAAAGTAATGAATACCAAAACAAAAAGTCTTCATTATGTAAGTCTTCATACCTTTTGTCATAGCAAACTTATGAATATTTGAATCTCAGCTACTGTGACTGGACACAGGTGGGCTCTATAACTACTTATGGACATTTATTGATTTGGAGCAAATTTCAAAGTGTCAAGCTGCTTTTGTTGTATGAAGAGAATTGGAAGCAAAGATTAAAGCATGCTGAACAAGAACCTGCCGAAAGAATTCCAGAATAACACTTTGCAAAGGTACAGATTTGGGGGAAGGGCTATAAGAAAATTTCACCATTTGAATATCACTTGGGACACTGGTTCATCATTGTCTCAAATGAGATCAAAAGAAATTCCACTTTGGTTTCAAAAGATTGTAAAATCTTCTCCCACATGAGTACAGTGTCGAAGTATTGCGTCCGTTGGTCGCAGACGACTGCAGCCGCTCTGCTTTACCTCTTTTTCTCCACTTTCTCTCTCTTTGGGCAAGATGGCTGCCTCCGGTGCAAAGGGCCTCGGCGTGCCAAAGTCTGGGCATCCCCATCCGCCATGCTCACTCCCGTGGCCTCCTAGGGCGTGAGCGTGCACATCTCCTATGCTCAAATACACGTCATGGCGGGAACCTCTGGGACGGCCCAACCGCATGGCATCAGTACCTCTGGGTATATCTAGCCTCCGCGTCCGCTACCATCTTGAGTTAGCAAAGTCTTCACTTTGCTACTCTGACTTCTCTAAGCTGCACGCTTAGAGGCCGCTTTCACTCTAAGGGCCTCGCTCCAGTAAGAAGCTCTAGACACCCACTCCTCGGGGGATCTCTCACTTCTGACTTCCCTTCGGGGTTCTTCACATTTCAGGATATTGGACCATTGGGTACTCGCTCCTCGAGGGCCTATCTACTTTTATATCCTGCACCACGGACCTTAGGTCCCACCTTTCTACCACAAGAAAGATGCCTTCATTCTGTGAGTACCTCTACAATCTGGCGCTCCAACTCCACCCACCAGCCGCAGCATTACCCGCACTGCGGGCCCCTGCCTATCGTGAACATCTGGGTGAGACTATACTTCTGAGCCTGTTGAACGTACTGGCACTTCGTGGATATGTGCCTTACCTTCCTGCTTTCACCATCTATCTACAGCAGTACAATAAAGACTCTATCCATACTGTGTCCATCTGTGTCAGCCTATCGCAGTGGTTCCCCACGGGGCTCCTCCCCATGGGCGGAGTCATCTTCATTGCGATCAAGGGACCACAATGCCACAAACACAACACTAAGTGTGTTCTGAATCAGGTACACCTCTATGCTTTTTTCTATTCAGGCAGCTAAACATTCTCTCCAATCAGTCCTCAAGACAAAGATTCTTTAAGTTTGAAATCATTTATTGAACAGGTAAATTCTACTTACAATTGTTGAATCTCAAATGTAAGCTCCTAGGAAGAGATCTTTGTCAAATGGAGGGGAGGGTAACAGGAGGGATCTGAGGCTGATTTAGTCTTCCAATGATGGCAGTAAAAGAGAAGGTAAAAACCCAATCGTTTGACAGGGTTTCACAGAGCGTTGCTGGCTCAGAGGTAAACATAGGCAAGACTGGCTCTCATCGAAAGCTGCTAAAGGAAACGCCTCCACAAGCTGGAGGCAGGGGGCAAGGTCCAATGGCAGTGAGCCTAAGAAACAATTAACACAGGGAAAACATGAAGGGCAAGTTCTTGAGCCTATAGGGCACCTAGAAAGACTCAAGTTAGATTGAGGAGCATTCAAGGCATTCAATAGTGAGAGAAAGAGGAGGGAGGCCTCTTAAAGATAAAGGCTCACATCTTTTTATCCTAGGTTACACACAGTGCTAAGAGAGGACTGCATTAAACACAGTTAAACTACAATATATAGAGATACAACATATACTCACTGCTGGGGACAGAACACTCCCCGTCTGGTGTCACAAGATACCACTATAATCAGTTTTATATCCTATGCAACAGTGCAAAGTTCACTACAACTGGGTCTTCGACGTTCAGGGAGGTTCATGATCATCTCGGTCTCTGTCATCCAGGCGATGTCTTCTTCAAAAGGTTCACCAAGCTGAAACGAGAGACAAACAACACACAAAAAGAGAAAAAGTCTCTGAAGTGGACAACAGTCCACAGAGGTCCAGTCTCTTCATGTGGCATGAGGGGCGCCACCTCATTGATGGGCCTGTAGAAGGTCTTGGATTGCCACTTGCTTCGATGCTGGAGAGTCGGCAAGTACTCTTTCTTGCAGCGGATCCAAGGGGAGTTGGTAAGCTGTTGGACTTGTTTCCTTCGACGCCTGTAAAGCTCCCCGCCATCAAGTTTCCGCGTGGCATAGGAATGCTAATAGTTTTTTGGATTAGATGCATGACAGATGCAATGTCCAACTCTACAGCAGTACAATAAAGACTCTATCCATACTGTGTCTATCTGTGTTAGCCTATCGCAGTGGTTCCCCACGGGGCTCCTCCCCGTGGGCGGAGTCATCTTCATTGCAACCAAGGGTCCACAATGCTACAAACATAACACTTAAGTGTTTCTTTGCAAATACTGTGCAACACATTATTTGGATTTTCTTCAGCAGTGCCTTCCTTCTTGAAACCTTCTCATGCAGGTCAGGTCTGTGGAATAATTTTGAAACTGTTGAACAGTCAACGTTTTCCTTAGCCTCAACCAGAGACATGTTTGAATATCACTTGGGTATAACGCATGAAGGTGACAGCAAGCTTGTCAATGAATATTGCTTTATGTTCACGTGGTCCACTCTGTCATCCACCTTCATAAAAAAAAAGTAATTAGTGTCCTAAAAAAAAAAAGTATAAATATCCATCAACAAACAACAATGAATGAAGTGGTATCACATAGTGCCCCTGAAAGTAATAGAAAGTTCTATATTGCATGTAGCTCTAAATAAAACCCAGATACTAGCCAGTGTTTCATAAAATACTGCATCAGGTGGAAAAAGACTTACCTTGTCTATGTGCTACATGTTGTCTCCCAGACAAGAAAGTGTGAGAGAGTTTCTTGTCCGGAAGAGAACCATAGTAGCTGTGGAGAGTTTAGGACAGCATTAGTAATCCTAGTCTTCATGTATTAAGAGCTTAGACACTCCCAGTGAAGCCCTCTTTGGTCCAAAAGGAGATCCAAAACTGATAGCACACCCTGTGTAAACTCTGAGCTAGCAGAGAGCCTCTGCTGGCACGATGAACCCATAATTCTGTGGGCCAAGTCTGATGAATCATCATGGATCTAAAACACTGCTTACCTGTTAAGGTAGTGCTCTTGAATACTTTTTCTCCTACATATTTTAAGACTGGAGCCTCTGTTGTGTTTGATACATGCTGCTTTAGTTGAAGCCATTTGTAAACTCTGCCTGCTTTGTCTATGTCCTGGTCAGACCCTGATAGCACATGGTTTTCATAAAGATGTACATAAGTGTCTGATAAGTGTGTCCTATACTGAGGACACTTTGTTCAGAGACAAGATGCAGGAGATAGCAGCTTTGATCAAGCAGCATCAAGTCCATTCTGCAGTTGTTGTCTGTAGCTGAGGGGGGGCAATCAGTTGGCTCCACCCTGGTGGCAGTTCTTTTCCTACAAAAAAAAAATTCTTCTTGAGACGTCCACACTTTTCAATGTCATTGAGCCCCACCCACTCTCCAACAACAGCATCTGCCAAACTAGAGGTCGGCTGATGGAAAGGCATGATGGAGAGCAGAAGGCCCAGCAGCAGACACAGCTGGTGGGTCATGAGAATTGTGGAATGTAGCTACTGCTTACATTTGTCTCACCATTCTTCATCTCAATTGGATTTCCATCTTCAGCTCTGACCCTCCTCAATTTGCCTAGATACAGCTGGAGTTTGAGTCACTCCTCTGACAGAAGGTGATCAAGTTAATTCCTATGCAGGAGAGAGTTCTATTCCTGGTCTTTTCTAACACCAGTAATTCAGGGACATTAAGGGCTATCCTACACATGCAAAAACTGAACATACTGTTGATTCAGTAAAGATTCAAGATGAATTCCCTCCAGACGATTCTTCTCTTCATTCAACCGAGGGACTTGCTCTGGATCTGAAAAACACTTATGTTCGCATCCCCATTCACACTACCCATTGGAAATTCCTCAGATTTGTGGTGAAGGATGTGCACTATCAATACTTTTAGCCTCTCAATAGCCAAATAGCATTCACATATTTAATGTGGACAAGTGCAAGGTGTTGAATATAGGGAAAAATAACCCTTGCTGTAGTTAAATGATATTTGGTTCCATATTAGGAGCTACCACCCAGGAAAAAGATCTAGGCATCATAGTGGATAATACTTTAAAATCGTCGGCTCAGTGTGCTGCAGCAGTCAAAAAAGCAAACAATGTTAGGAATTATTAGGAAGGGAATGGTTAATAGAATGGAAAATGTCATTAATGCCTCTATATCGCTCCATGGTGAGACCGCACCTTGAATACTGTGTACAATTCTGGTCCCGCATCTCAAAAAAGATATAGTTGTGATGGAGAAGGTACAGAGAAGGGCAACCAAAATGATCAAGGGGATGGAACAGCTCCCCTATGAGGAAAGGCTGAAGAGGTGTTAGGGCTGTTCAGCTTAGAGAAGAGACGGCTGAGGGGGGGATATGATAGAGGTCTTTAAAATCATGAGAGGTCTTGAAGGAGTAGATGTGACTCGGCTATTTACACTTTCGAATAATAGAAGGACTAGGGGGCATTCCATGAAGTTATCAAGTAGCACATTTAAGACTAATCGGAGAAAATTCTTTTTCACTCAGTGTACAATAAAGCTCTGGAATTTGTTGCCAGAGGATGTGGTTAGTGCAGTTAGTGTAGCTGGGTTCAAAACAGGTTTGGATAAGTTCTTGGAGAAGTCCATTAACTGCTATTAATCAAATTTACTTAGGGAATAGCCACTGCTATTAATTGCATCAGTAGCATGGGATCTTCTTAGTGTTTGGGTAATTGCCAGGTTCTTGTGGCCTGGTTTGGCCTCTGTTGGAAACAGGATGCTGGGCTTGATGGACCCTTGGTCTGACCCAGCATGGCAATTTCTTATGTTCTTACGCTCCTCGGGATGCAAAATACACCATATATCTATTAATTCCAGCATATTAGTCAAAAAGGGGATACCCTTTTGTTTACCCAGTGTTGTACCCAAAGCCTTGCTATCTCTATCCAACACAGTTAAAATCACCACCCACGATCAGAGGGATATCACCTAATTCTATCAAAAGGCCAGCCAATGTAGAAAAAACTTTATGGTTCTAAATGTTCGGTGCATAGACTGAGCATAAAACAAGGGTTTCTCCCAAGATTTAACCCACCCAAATAACATATCTGCCATCCTCATCTACTAACACTTTTTGTGTCGTGAAAGCCAGAGATCTAAGGATAAGTATGGCAACACCTGCCTTCCTGGTATTGGGGGCAGAGGCCACAAAGCAAATGCCTACCCAATCTCTCTTCAATTTACTGTGTTCTTCAGGGGATAGGTGAGTTTCCTGCAGCATAGCTATAGAGACATACAGTTGATGCAGTGTAGACAAAACATTTTTCCTTTTAATAGGGGATCCAATACCCGCAACATTCCAGGAAATTTTTATATCAGCCAGAAGTAAAAAAGTGAAGCACCTCATACCAACATACAGAGATAAATGTAAGGAAGAGTATTCCCCAGCTTAAACACTCCTTCCTATCGGCCAATAGAATTCATATTCCCCAGTCAGCCGAAACCCACCTAAAACCCTCCCTCCACCCCTCCATAGGTCTTAACCCTCCCTTCCCTCCCCTCAACTCCCAGCAAAATCTAACTGCTGAATAGCATACCCTAGCCTCCGTCATAATATCTTCACACCAACCACACATTCCACACATTCACCATACATACCGATGCATTCAGGTGCCGCCACCCCCCCCCAGACACACACCATCCAGACACACAACATACACTCCATCATAATGTCAAGTATTTATTTATTTATTTATTTATTTATTAACTTTTATTTACCGACATTCGTGAAACACATCATGCCGGTTTACAAAGAACTCAGGCGGGAAATACAATAAAACAATATAAAACAATATAACAAAATAACAAAATAATAATATAACATTGATAGCAGAAACAAGAATCAGACTACGAAATGGACCAAAATGGAGCAATAACAAAAGGGGGGAGGGAGGGAGGATAGGGGGGAGTGGGAAAGGGGGGCTGGGGAGCGGGAGGGGAAAAGGCATATCTAGAAGAAATCAGTTCCTGTATAACAAAAAATCAGACAGTTATATAACAGACGCATGTCATATCAAAAACAATAGTTTGCAAACGCTGAGTGAATGAATGATCAAACAAAGTCCACAGAAGTTAGCAGGCCGGACTTCTTTCAAAAAGCTTGAAACCAGTAGACACCACAAAGTCTGAGAAATATTCTCAAAACACAAACAAAAGAGGGCCACCACCACCTTCTAGTAGTGATGAGAATTAAAAAAACAAAGTCCATGTCCACTGGCAGAGAAAAATAAAATATGGAAAGGGTCAGCAACAAACTAGAACCGAGCCCAACTAATTGGTAATAAATCCTGAACATGGCACTATCTATGGAGGGCAAAGCAAAAATTTGCTGAGGTTTGCAGGCCATGCTCGCTGTGAAAAGCTTCAAAAGCAGCAAACTCCATGATTTTGAGACAAAAATCTTTAAACAATGAAGAAAATATTGTCACTTCCCAAAGGCCATGGGAATTAGCAAAATCAAGACCATATCTGGTGGTGTAACAATGAAGTATCAAAAAAGCCAACAACAAGCAAGGCTTAAGCCCGGGTCATCGCTGATTTGTCCCAAGCATACTGTTCCGGGTTAGCTGTCCGACAACACCAGGTCTTTAATATCTAGAAAACGCTTTGCGGCTTCAGCCGAATCAAACTTCTGAGGTTGTCGATCCCAGGAGAAATGCAATGTAGCAGGAAAGGATAAAGTAAAACGCACCTTTTTAATAAGATATCCACAAAATGATGCCGTTTTTGTGCCTTTTTGTTGCCACTCTAGCGGAGTAATCATTGACGATCATAACTCGATTACGATCATGTCGTAGATCCTTAATCACATGATAGGAAGATAAGATTAAGACAGCCTCAACACCAGGCGTCGCGTGTGGGAAGCCAGATAACATCAAGGGGCACCCTGCAGCGCTTCTCACCCCACAGTCATGGGGAGGGGAAGTGAAGGAAACAGCTTGATCTTCACCTGGAACTGGAAAGAAGCAGTGATGTAAGTGCTGCGATCATTAGACCCGCCCCCCATGACGTCACTAACATCGGACAGTTAAGACAGCCTCAACACCAGGCGTCGCGCGCCAAAGGGGCTCTCCCCTTTGTGCACCCCTTCGTGCAAACCTTTGTGTATATGTAAAAATTTATATTTATGTTTCCTTTGTTAACTAAGCTGTTTCATTGTATTCGACTAAGGAATTTTTTCCTGCTTTTTCTGTTTCACTGTAAACCGGCATGATTTGCTTTTAATGCAAGAATGTCGGTATATAAAAGTTATAAATAAATAAATTCCAACACTTTGACCATTATAGGATGAGGTTTAGCAGATGGCTCGCCTCGAGCACCGATCATGTGTGCCCGCTCAAAACGAATCGGAGGGGATTTCTCTATAAGCTGTAAGTCTTTCAAGAGTCAAGTATACATGAGGTCCATCAGCTGTGAGTCAGGAATATTTTCTGAAATGCCTAAAATCTTCAGGTTATTGCGGTGACTACGATTTTCTAGCTTGAGCTGCTTGAACCACCCTCTCTAGGCCTTTCATTTGTCAGTCCAATGTTTGCACCCTTCAATTTCAGAAAAGTGCTTAGCTCGGCATCTATGGCAATAATGGAGGCATTCAACTTTAAATTTGCCTTCCACAGCTGTGATGACCCCTGCCGAAACTTCATGTATTATTGCCGTTGCATCCCAGCTGGCCTGGTCGGAGGGCGCGGCCACCGCCATGTCTTGATCCAAACCCACCAATTTGATTTTGTCTTTATCCTTCTTCATCATTCTCGTGGACATAAGCAGCCACAGAACACAGTATATTAGTTCCTGTTGTAATGGAAAAGAAAGTTTCCTGGTGGCAGTGTGAGGAAAAAAATGAGGTAAAAAGATATATAAGAGGGGGTGGCACCCGGAGCCTCAGTGCAGCATGTCTGCTCGGCTCACTGCATCACCAGAAGTCCACTAGTTTAATTTTTAATTGTGATATAGTACAGTTAGGGCAGTTAGACATAAAATGCATATATGGTTTCTATTTTTTTGTTTACACTGAAAAGACCTCTTTTTATAGTTCACAACTCAGGTCTACAGCCTAAGTTTATCGAGGCATTCCAGATATGCATTTGAGTAGTTAAAAACAAGTCAGCATGTAGCCTTATTCTCACCTATTTCCAATGTATTTTACCCTTCCCCAGCGTAAAAGGTATACCGCTGGAGTTCAACATCTCAACTGTCCTTTCATAGTTTGGATTTATTTGGTTTCCTGGAAATGTCAGATTCTGATGCACTGGTTCCAGCTACATTGCTGGTACAGTTGGCTCTTGACCAAGACATAACTTTTGCTTAAACTGTTGTTTTTCTGCGGGTATCGGAAAGCACCTTCAGACAGCTTTATGATCTAAAAGGCAAATTTATTGATAGCAATACAAAGACAATATAGAAAGAGGAACAAGGAATAAGAGGAAGTCGTTGTTTCTCTGGAGACGCAGGTCAGTGGCAAAGGACATTCAGCTTGCTTCTCAAATGCGGAGGTCTCGGAAAGGGACTTTTAAACTTTTTGCATTGTCCAATAGAAATACATTGATGCGCATCCTGGGTGTATTATCTTCTTCTAATATCCAATTATGAACGTTGCTTTATAGTCCAATCAGGTACCGTCTCTGGGGTGTTGCCTTCTTCCGGTACTGAGCTTGCCAAAGCACATGGTTGCGAAATATGTTGCCAGCAGAGTCAGGAAATACATAGCTCAGGCCTAAGGCCTATCTACACTGTTTTTTAGACACACACATGTTTTGCTTATGGACGTAAGGTTTGATATAGCTCAAGCTGTGCTAAAAAGAAAGAACAGTTTATATTGATGAAACCTGAGTTATTACAGCTAGGGGCCACCTTTATATTTAATTTCTCCTGTAAATATTAAGTTTCATGGTGTTAGATATATTTTTTTAATTATCCACTTTTTTGTCTAGTAAAATAGTGGTTGTTGCTAATTTGCTTATCCATCCCAGACTCTTTGGATATTACTATTGAAGAAGGTACTAAGACCATAGATTTATTGATGTCACTACCAGCCCAGTTCTTGTCTAAATTTCTTGATTACATATTTCCTTTGTTCTATTTTATAATGTTCTCCTTTCCCATATTTGTGGATTAATTATACAAGACTTGTATTTATTCTTATTTCTTATTTATAGCTTGAGAAGTAGCTAATCTAGTGGTTCTTCCAGCATTTCCTTTGAGCTTTTTTATGCTTAGATTAAATTCCTTGAAATGATAAATAATTTTTTTAAAAGTCATCATACCTCTGTGCAGCAAGAAAACATCCTCTGCTTTTAAATACTGGTAAACTTTGTTAAAAAAAAAAAAAAAAAAAAAGCAATCCTTATAGTTTTCTGCCTAGACTTCCTAAATTGAAATTCTGTTCTAGTTCTTGGACTATCTACTCTGGAGTGTGAGGTCTAGCCTCCTAATGGCATCCCAGCCATTGTTTCTCTGTTTTTCTACTCCGTTTGAATTTCATAATTATTTCTATCTGCCCCCACCCCCAAGCAATATTCCCTTGAAACTACAATTCACAGCAAGTTTTGCCAAAGAGTGACATTTAATTTACATTGACTCCCCTAGAATTCCCTTTAGTGTCCACTGCCCAAAATTCAAGAAATAAATGTATGCTATCTGACATGTAACTTTACTAAAACAAACTTGGTCTGCTTGCAACTTAACCTGCTATAAAGGACTTTTTTTGCCACTTCACCCGCAGCAAGCAGCAGCAAATCCAGCGATTCCTCCGGCCACGCGACAGCCAGAGCGAGGGAGGGCCTGCGCGATCGGCGCCAGGGACCCATCGGGGTAAGGCCTCTAAACTTCTCCCTTGCCCCCGCTGGGTCCGAGGCCGACCACGCGGCCTACCGCTCCGTCCTGCCGCCGCCCTGCCGCCGACCCGACCGAGAGAAGGCCTGCCGACCTGCCGACACGAATCGGACGAAAGGCCCGCCTCCTAACGCACCGCAAGCCAATCGCAAAGGGCACAGGGGCCCTTTAAATCAACTGCAGCGCCGGCGATCAGCCTCTTCACCCGCGGCAAGCAGCAGCAAATCCAGCGATTCCTCCGGCCACGCGACAGCCGGAGCGAGGGAGGGCCTGCGCGATCGGCGCCAGGGACCCATCGGGGTAAGGCCTCTAAACTTCTCCCTTGCCCCCGCTGGGTCCGAGGCCGACCACGCGGCCTACCGCTCCGTCCTGCCGCCGACCCGACCGAGAGAAGGCCTGCCGACCTGCCGACACGAATCGGACGAAAGGCCCGCCTCCTAACGCACCGCAAGCCAATCGCAAAGGGCACAGGGGCCCTTTAAATCGACTGCAGACCCGGCGCCGCGCGTCGAAGGAGCGCGACAAAGGGGCCTGCCCCTTTGAGCGCCCCTTCGAGCAGCCCCTTCAGAAAACACAGAACTTCAACGTTGATGCTCCCATCACCCTCGGCCTTACACAAGCGTACCACAAACGGAACAAAGCTGTAAGTTGCAACTTACGTATTAACCTAATATCTATAAAAAACTGCATTGTACTTTTAAGACACAGTACCTCCTCATTGTAACTTAGTCAATTGCTCACCCAAGCTTATCCATCCTATACACCTTGAGCCTGAGATATTCACTCACAGCTAGA
This sequence comes from Rhinatrema bivittatum, assembly GCF_901001135.1. Taxonomy (NCBI): domain Eukaryota; kingdom Metazoa; phylum Chordata; class Amphibia; order Gymnophiona; family Rhinatrematidae; genus Rhinatrema; species Rhinatrema bivittatum. Next base: position 704,859,445 of record NC_042615.1, on the reverse strand, counting down.
TATTCTTTGTCAGCTAGATATTATCCTATGTATACACTATCTAATTTGGAATGTGCATTTTGTACTCAGCATTGTTGCTACACTACTATACCACACACAGAGCTAACAGGCTCAACGCCCAAACACTGCCTGAACCATCCAGCCTTCCCTGAAAAACCGGCTGGACACATCTCAGAACTGCAATCTCCACTCCTCCAGGGAGCAGCCCACCACCGCTTACCAAAAGACTGCTCAACTAAATCGGCTCCAGAACCACCAGAGTCCGAGCACAACAAGACCAACCAAAACAGGCACTGAACAAAGCCTCCCACACTGACCGACCCACCCCATCACACAATGGCTATATCGCAATACATTCCCAAACTACCCCACTGCTACAACCGCCACCACTCCCCTAACACCCCACCCATCAACAGGCGCCTCACCAAAATCCACATCAATCCCAACATACCCCATACTACACTCACAATCATCACTCTCTACCTCATCAACGCACAGTCGATCACCAAAAAAATCCCAATCATCCACGACCTGCTCACAGACTCCCTACCAGACATATTCTGTATAACAGAAACCTGGCTGAAGCATACAGACACAGTCCTACTCAACCAACTACCCAGGAACACATACAATATATTCTCCATACCCAGATGCAAAAGAAAAGGAGGCGGACTTTTATTCCTAGCACACAAAAAGCACAAATTTTACTCCCACTCCCTCAACCTACCAACACCATTAGAGACCAACCTATTCAAATCCAAAAACCTCCAAATACTTCTCCTCTACGCCCCCCCAGGATGCCTACAGCACAACCTATCCCCCCTGATTGAATCCATCACCACTCACATCAATTTACAAGAGCCTGCCATCATACTAGGAGACTTCAATCTCCATATTGACACCAACCCACTATCTCCCACCAGTGAACTACTCCTATCCACCATGTCCGCTATGGGCTTCACCCAAATCATCAATACCCCAACACAAAAATCTGGCCACACCCTGGACCTAATTTTCATAAACAACAAAATTTCCGCAACAGGACCTCCTACCACAACCCCCACCCCCTGGTCCGACCACAGTCTCATCCAAGCCAAGATTCAGCTCCAATCTACCCCACCAAAAACTGACAACCGCTTCATAGAATTCACCAAACCATGCTCCAGTGAAGAACTAGCTGAACTGCTACCTGAAGCCCTAAAAACAATCACCCTCGATGATGCCAACTCCGCCACTAACTCCTGGATCTCTATCAATACAGACATAGCTAATACTTTATGTCCCATGATAAGAAAAGAAATCAAATCATCAACAAAACAGAAATATCCTTGGTACACCCCAGAATTGAAAACCTCCAAGCGATCACTGAGACAAACCGAAAAGCAGTGGAGACGAACCCCTACCCCAAACCTAAAGGACAAATACAGAACACTTCTTCACAACTATACTACCGCCCTCAACACAGCAAAGCGCAATTTCTACACAACTAGAATTCATGATTTTCAATTCAACCCAAGGACCCTCTTCGCCTACGTCAAAGACCTAACAAACCCTACCCAGAACCACGCAGCCCCAAACACCAGCAGCATCTCCAGTGAAAACCTAGCACAATTCTTCAAAGACAAAGTCGACAACATCATAGCAAAGATTCCACAAACCCACACCGACCCAACTGATATCCTCCCTCACGTCCACACATGGTCACATTTCACCCCCGTCGCATCTACAGAAATTGAACCCATCATCAAAAAAACCAACCCCGCACCCCACCCACTGGACCCTATCCCCATCAAAACCCTAAAACTTATCAAAGAGATCATTGCCAAACCAATAACCCACATCATCAGCCTGTCCCTCGAGCAAGGAATCTTCCCAGACAAACTCAAGAACACCATTATCAAACCTATCATCAAAAAAACCCCAACTCGACAAAACTGACCCAGCAAACTACAGACCAGTCTCCAACCTCCCTTTCTTAGCAAAAATCATTGAAAAAACAGTCAACAACCAACTCACAGATCACCTTGACACACATAATGTTCTCCACCCAGCTCAACATGGTTTCAGAAAATTCTTCAGCACTGAAACCCTACTCCTCTCTCTCACCGATACCATCCTCAGAGAACGCGACAAAGGCCAATCATTCCTCCTGATACTGCTTGATATATCGGCCGCCTTTGACACCATCAACCACAGAACCCTCCTCACCAGACTGAACGAAATTGGCCTACGAGACACTACAATCAAATGGTTCAAATCCTCTCTCTCAAACAGATCTTACATCGTCAAGACAAACACATCTCAATCTGCCCAAGTACCACTTACACATGGCGTCCCCCAAGGATCCTCCCTTTCTTCAACCCTCTTCAACATCTACCTCCTCCCCCTCTGCAAATACCTCTCAGACGCAAACCTCATCTACTTCGTCTATGCAGACGACATACAAATTCTACTCCCCATAAACAAGTCCATTGAACACACCATGGAAAGATGGAGCAACCTCAGCTCAAAGTTATCCCTCCTGCTATCTCAACTTTCTCTATGCCTCAACCAAACCAAAACAGAAATCCTCCACTTCCACGATGACCACCCCTCATCTCCCCTCAACATCACCACCCCAAACAACTCAGGAAACTCAAACAACCCAAGGATCCCAAACATCCCAGGAATCACACTCACACCAGCCACAAGAAACCTAGGCGTAACCATCGACAATCAACTCAACCTCAAACGCCACATCTCGAATATAATCAAGGATGGATTCTTCAGACTACAAACTCTGAAAAAACTCAAACCCCTGCTCCAAGCACACGATTTCCGAACAGTCCTTCAATCAATTATTTTCTCAAGGCTCGACTACTGCAACTCACTCCTTCTTGGCCTACCCGAAATCCACCTCAAACCACTCCAAGTTCTACAAAACGCCGCGGCCAGAATCATCACTAACAGCAGAAAATCTTCACACATCACACACACTCTCAAAGAACTCCACTGGCTCCCCATCAAACAAAGAATCCAATATAAAACCCTCACCCTCATACACAAAAAAATAAATAACAACGAAATGAACTGGCTAAACACCTCAATACAACCATACCCCACACAAAGAAACCTCAGGTCCTCCAACACAGGACTCCTGTCTATCCCCAATTGCAAAGCCGCACACCTCAACGCCACCCGCAAACGAGCCATATACATTGCAGGTCCCTCCCTGTGGAACTCCCTCCCTCCCCAGCTCAGAAATGAACCCTCATCACAAGTCTTCAAAAAACACCTCAAAACATGGCTGTTCACAAAAGCTTTCCCACCAGACACTTAACCCACCTTCAACGTACCCTTCCCTCTTCCCACCCCCCACCCCTCAGCCCCTCCCTTTCATCCCTCCTTTCATTTAAGTCATAACTGAATGATCACCTAGTTTTTGTAAATATCACCATGTTTCTGTAAATATTGATACTATTATGTAACATAGTTATAGTTATAATTTACCTTGTTATGCTGTTAATGTTACAATGTGATATAGTTACATAGTAATGTAGTTACATTCTTCCTTGTTACAATGTAAAATAGGGCAGTCCCCGCCCTATTCTCTCAGTTTCCTGTAAACCGATGTGATATTTCGATCGAATGTCGGTATATAAAAGAAATAAAATAATAAAAAATAAACTTTTATTTGGTATTAAATTTGCTTTTTCATTACAGCATCAACAAGAGCTAGTAATGACAGAATGGTGTTGCTGCTGCTGACTTGAGTAACTGTGCTAGTGCTTTTGGTCATGTTGCTAGAGCCATATGACAGCATTATTTAGCTGAATGTTTACCACTTAACTGAATTTACCTCATTGTATATTAGCTATCTTTCAGAATGTGTGTTGATTATGGTCTTTGTAGTGTTATGTATTATTTCTGCATTAATAGGAATTAAATAATTGAAGTATATTAATAATTAAGACTGAAGATCACACTATGTTGAAGTTGCTTTGATTAGGGCAATTCCAGTGTTCAATAATTAGTGTGCACCAATGCCAAATAAGATCTATGGTTGGATTTCCAGTTCATACTCCTATTTCCCAAGGTTAGTCAAGAGTTGGGCCACGTCAACTCAATTAGGCAGACCCAGTCCTAGTTTTACTCCATTATATGCATGGGAAAATAGCCCTGTTTTTCTTAGGATAAATTGAAACTACAAATCTTTGCATATTGTGGGGCAAAACCAGGACTGGATCAGCCGGTAAAGTTGAGGCAAACCTTTCATGCAGCTGGGGGTAACATGCTCCTCTCCTGAAGGAGGCTTGCGCAGATTATTCCTCCCACGATGGTGCCTTTAGTAGTCTTTCATTAGAAGTGGCCATAGTGATTTTCTGCCAGGTCGGCACTTTTTCTAACTTGTTTCCTTTTCCCCACTGGGGAAAAAAGTGGAAGGTGGAGGCTGCTGCTTGGAAGTAGTATTTTTTTTTTTTAATTTAAATGAGAGAAACTGAATAGCTTGAGCACAGAGGATAAAAAAAGAGAAATATTTCATAAACTGCATTTGTTGCTGCCCATTATGCCATTCATCTCTATGGGGAGACCTGATCTTTCCATGTTTGTTTTTATTACATTTTTGGACAGTCCTGCAGAGCTCCTATTCCAAAATCCCAGAGTGTAATGGGGTTTCTAGTGTTATCAAGCAGGTTGAATTACAAATATCTGAATGTTGTGGCAAAATGGACATACAAAGTCAGGTTATGTCAGTGAAAAATACTATAAATGCTCCTAAAAGGATACATTAGTATCCCATTTAGTAAATCTTATAGGATAAAAAAAAAAACATAATTTTAAAAAGCTTAGGGCTGGCCTGGTGGCATGCAGTGCCTGCTATGTAGAAGGTCCCTGATGTGATCCTCAAGTTAGGTCTTCTGTTCCCTGGTTAGCAGGGGATGCTTTGCAGACTATATGCAGAGCTCCGGTAGGGGGGGGGGGGGGGGGGGGGGGGGGGGGGGGGAGAGAGTAATGGTTATTGCTGCAAAGTGAGACTTGGTAGCCATATTCAGGGCCATTGAATACAATGACCAGACTAGGTACAGTGGAAGTGGTTAAAAAAAAATGGGAGGGGGAGAATCACCAGGTATTTACGAATGAAGGTTCAAGGTGCCAGATTTCAGCCTTGGTTCTGAATGGTCTGGGGGTCCAAAGGAGGAGGAGGAAACTGCCAAGTCAAAATAGTTGGGGTTTTTTTTTAAACTTAATCTTCCCAAGTACATATACAAGTGAACAATCTGTACCATGTAATCATTTCATGTACAGTGTAAAACTGCCTGATCGCGTCCTATGTTAGGAGCAAACGGTATCATTCAGGGTTTATTCAGTATTGCAGTACTTATTGTCTGTCATTTTTTTCTCAAGGGAAATGTTTGTAGTGTAGAGCCCAACATTAAACTTTACATTTATGTGATGCTGCTAATTCTTTGTATTGCATGATATACATTTTTGCTTAGCATAAAGTTTTGTGCTGTGTGTAAAGAAGTCTGTGTGTAACCTGTCTTGTGGTTTATGCATGCCGCACTAATCTATGTTAAATCTGTCCCTCTTTATTCAGAGCATGCTGTCTAGGTCCTTTAATTCCAATTTTGCTGCAGCTAGCAGTTTTCACTATGGCAGCTCTAGGGATCTGCATGGCAGCCAGGGCAGTGTTGCCTTGAGTGTCTCAGACGGAAGAGGTTCTGGTGTGCACATTGTTCGTGTGAGTACCTTTTGTAGGCTAGTAATTCCAATATATTGAAAGAAAATACTAGTTCTGACATATTCCATTGTACATTTAACTACTTTGTCTATGGCTTATGGTATCAAAATTATGGAAATGGTAATACAGAATGTGAAATAATTTCAGATAAGTAGTGTGAACACGAGTGGTATTGTCTAGTTGTACCAATGTGGTATTTATCTAGAAGGTAAGATAAAACAAGGGGGTCAAAAATCTATATTTGTTCAAGTGAAATTAAATTGGCCTTTTAACTAAAGAATTTATAAATGGGAGTATCATACTCTCATCCCAGTACTACATAAATTTCCAGCATATGCCAAATAGGTAATTATATAACTCCAAAAAGTCTGTATTTCCTAGTCAAACTTCATTAAAAGCTATTAATAATGAGAAACAAAAATTTTTAAAAATATTACCGACATCTGCTGCTGTTTCAGCATCTGCCATACTACATCAAGGGTTCATTTTTTGCAGCAATTACTGTCCTTTTTTCACTGGACTTGATACTCTTGAGTTCTTGGTGCAGGCATGACAGATGTTGAAACAGTGGCTGATGGCAGGTAAAATATAGATTTTCACTTAATTGATTTTAGTGAAGTGTGATAATAGAATAAAGAGACTTGGGGGGAATTCAAGATCACCTTTTTGTTGGTGCTGGAAATTATATAGCTAAAGGAGTATGATACCCCATTAATGTAAAGAATTTATAAAAGACCAGTACAACACCATTTGAACTGATACACAGTTTTGACACCCCACCACCGCCACCGTTACGCTTATCATACATTCCAAGGGTGGGTGATTTTTGTTTCTCTCCTATTTTGACTTAAGTAGCAGGAACATGATTAACTGGTTAAATCATAATAGCAAATAGTCAATTCTCAACTTTTATAGCAATGATCAAAATATGGAATTCACAATGGGTCGTGTTCATGTTCTATCTGTGTATTTGCCAAATTAGAGAAGAAAAGTTTCCCACATATCACTGTAGATATATCCTAGATCAATAGTAATGTGTCATCATAATAGACATTCCTGGTCGACTGACCTTCATAGTCTTATATTTAATAATTTGGCAAATGTCAAACTTTTTTTTTTTTTTTAAATAATTCTATAATTCCAAATAAAACTTTTTTCTTAATGAGCCAAAACAAGAGTACTGTCTCGACATGGTCCACGTTTCTGGATCAGGGGAAAACTTCAAATAGATTATATCTAATGAATGTTTCTTTATTTCCCTAGTTGAGGATTGGCCGCCATGTTAAGCTAACACTGTCACTTTATGTATATCAAAGATATACTTTATAAAGAAATAATCATCAGATATATTCTATTTGAAGTTCTCCCTGATCCAGAAACTGAAGTTTCGAAACGCAGACCGTGTCAGGACAGGACTCTTGTTTTGGCTCATTAAGAAAAGTTGTATTTGTAATTATAGAATTGTTTCAAAAAACATTTGGGCTTAGTAGTGGAGGGAGAGAAACATTCCCTTCCCAGTCTCAACAGAGACACTTTGAGGTCAATATTCAAATGCCATCTAGATGCCAAGTTTTGGTATATTCAGCCCCTTATCCAGCTAGATTTTAGACAGATTTAAAAAAAGAGGCATTCTGGGGACATAACTGGGAGGAGTTACTCATCTCGCTAACTTTAGACCTGCGATTGAGCAGGTCTAAAGTTAGCTGGATAACTTATCCAGTTAACTTTAAACTTAACAGGGTATATTCAGCAAAACGGCCGCAACATTGAATATTCCGGCTAAGACTTAACCTGTTAACTAACCAATACTGTAAAGTACGCCCAGTTGAGCGCACTGTTTAACCTGGGTTGGATGCGTATTTTGGACACGCGTCCCCAACCCCTTATACAATAAGGGGTTTAGCGTGTCCATAACGCACATCCAAATCCCTCTGAAACTAATAGCGCTTATCACATGCAAATGCATGTTGATGAGGCTATTAGTCATTCACCCAGATACTATAAAATAAAAATGTGCACCCGATCCGCACATTTTATGGTCAGAAATTGACGCCTGCCATAGGGCAGGCATTAATTTCTGAGCAGCCCGAAAAAGTGTCTTTGTGGCGATATTAAGTCAGAGGAACCAAAGGTTAAAAAAATACATTTTTTTAAGTGTGCTGGCTGGTCAGTTTAGGAAAACGGACTCTCAATTTTACAAGCATCTGTTTTCCTAACCCGTGGCTGTGCACAGGTTAGGAAAATGGATGCTCATAAAATTGAGCGTCCGTTTCCTAACCCGCTGACAGCCACCTCTCCTTGGCCAAGGAGGTGCTAGGGGCACGCAGTTGTCCATAGTGCCTCCTTTTAACATGACCCCTCATTTTCAAGCTGTATTTTGTGCCTAGGAGTGGGGGCTGTGCGCGCATTGAAAGAGTAAGCACCGAAAACGGGCGCACTTTTTTAGCACTTCGTACTTTATTGGCCTGTTAATCAGTTACGTCTAAATATTGACCCTTCTGTGTTTCTCTGAAATCAGGAGTAGAAAAGATAAGGCTTACTGCCCAAATGATTACCTATTTCTCAGGCTTCTATAATGAGGATTTCAAAATGTGGTAATTAATTTAGGAGCATTCTCTGCCTTGCAGTATATACAGTACTTTGTAGGTCCTTCCAGCACTGACTCAGTGTTAATAAATGAAAACTATTTTTCAATCTTCTCAAATCCAAATGTTCCATTAAGGAAGCCTTAAAGTTTTTAATTGGTTAAGCATTTTTACAGTTTCCTTGGGCAAGCAGCTGCTTTTGGGGTATGTGAAAATATATTACATTCCTCATCAACATTGCAATCTGCCTACTCAAAACCAGGTTTCTGAAACCTCTGGATTTTTTTCCCACTTGATTATCGTGTTTACTTAATGCAGTTTACTCACCTCTCTCCCCAAAACAGATATAGTTACAGTGGCTTTCAAAAATATTCGACCCCCTTAAAAGTCAGCAGATTTGTGTGGATTACAAATGACACTTAAACAAATTGTTTCAGACAGTTTGTTTATTAAAAACCAGTATGCTTTCAAAGTAAATTTTCAAAGTCATAATTCATTATTTCTCTGCATTTTTTGTTTAATAAAATTAAAAACTGAAAACACTGCTTACATAAGTATTCAACCCCTATGCTGTGGAAGGTCCAAATTTACACAAATGAAAGATATTACCCTAACAGTTGGCTTACAACTGACCTCTACCTGTGAATCATTAGAAAAGGCCTACGAATTCCAGTACCATTGGTCAGACTCTGAATCTGAAGAAAAACACCAAAAATGAAGACCATTCTAAGGAAATTAAAGATAATTATAGACATGCACAAGATAGGAAAAGGCTACAAAATAATATCCAAGTGCTTGGATATGCCAGTGAGCACTGTTGGATCACTTGTGAGGAAATGGAAGCTGCATCATACCACTCAGACACTTTTTAGACAAGGCCATTCCTCAAAACTGAGTGTCGGGGAAAGAAGGAAATGTGAGGGAAGCCACAGAGAGGTCAACAATCACTTTGAGGAAGCTACAGAGTTCAGTGGCTGAGACTGGAATGGAGGTGCACCAGACAACCATATTAAGAGCTCTGCATGAGAGGGTGGCTAGAAAACAGCCATTACTTTAGAAAAGCCACATCAAAGTACATTTGCAGTTTGCCAGAAAGCATCAGTGACCCATTTAAAATGTGGGATTAGTTTTTGTGGTCACTAATCAGAAGAGACAAAAATGGAGCTTTAATGCCAAAATTCAAAACGCTATGTGAGGCACAAACCTAACACTGCCCATTCTTCAGCAAATACCATCCCAACAGCGTGGCAGCATCATGTGTTGATGCTTTTCCTCAGCAGGGGCTGGGCATCTTGTTAAAATTGAAAGACGGATGGATGGTGCAATATACAGGGAGCTACTGAAAGACAACTTGCTTTAGTCAGCGGAAAAAAAACTAAAACTTGGGAGAAAATTCACCTTTTAGCAGAACAATGAGCCCAAGCACAAGCCCAAAGCAACAAAGGAGTGGTTGAATAATATAAAGGTAAATGTTCTACAATGGCCAAGTCAAAGTCCAGATCTCAATCTGATAGAGAATCTGTGGCACTATTTGAAAATTGCAGTCCATAAGCATCATCCAACCAATTTGAACAACCTGGAGTAAATCTGCCAGGAAGAAAGGGCAAAAATCACTCCGTGTGCAAAACTAGTAGAAACTTACCCCAACACACTTAAAGCTGTTACTGCAGCAAAAGGTAGTTTCACCAAGTACTAGTCTGATGGGGTTGAATATTTATGCAAGCAGTATTTTTTATTTTATTTTACAAAAAACGCAGAGAAATAATGAATTGTGACTTTGAAAATTTACTTTGAGCATACTGGTTTGTAATAAACATACTGTCTGGAACAGTCTCTGTGTCATTTGTAAACCACGCAAATCTGACTTTTTAGGGGATCGAATACTTTTGCAAGTCACTGTATATAGCTATAGATATTAGATATAATTGCCTATAAGCCAGACTGCATATACAAACCATGTTCTTATGTTTATAGAAACTGATAGCCCATTTCATAAGCCCATTTTATTTCCTATTATAATAACACATACTCCAGTTGGTCTCTGGCTTTCCCTGCATGCCCTCTCAAGTAAGTGTTGTCTTTACTTATCCCATACTTTCTTGAATTCTGTTTTGGCCACCATTTTCAGTGGGAGACTAACCCGTGAATTAACCACCGTTTCTATGAAGAATTATTTCATTATGCTGCGCTTGAATTCTATCCCCTTTGAGCTTTCTATCAAGACCTTATTCGAGAACTTGCTTTCCCCTGAAAAATGCTTGCTTGTTTCTGCTTATATATAACTTGGAAGTATTTACATTTCTATATGGTTACCCCCTTTCCTTTTTTCTTCTATGTATACAAAGTTTGGTCCTTGAGCCTCGTTTCACAGGACTTATGCTGCAACTCTACCATGTGGTAGCCTGTCTTTATTTGTGTTCTATTAAAAATATTGTTTCCAAAATAAAAGCGTATAAACATAGAAATTACGGCAGAAAAGAACCAAATATTCCACCCACTTTGCCCAGCAAGCTTATGCTAGTATCTGCCTCACTGTGCAGGTTACCTCCATGCTTATCAGTTTCCTAGACCGTAAATCAGGGCCCTTGTTGGATGCTGTTTGAATCCAATTTCCTTTTACTCTTGTCATGGAAGCAAAGGGCATTGTTGGAGTTGCATCAAAAGTGTCAAGCTTTTTGGTTAAGGGTAGTAAGTGCCACATCAGCAAGTTACCCCCATGCTTATTTGTTCCCCAAACCGTAACAGTCGGGGCCCTCGTTGGTTGCTGTATGAATTTAATTCCCCTTTTCCTGCTGCCATCGAAGCAGAGAGCAATGTTAGAGTTGCATTAACAATAATCAAGGCTTATTTGTTACAGGTAGCAACCACCACACCAGCAAGTTACCCCAATGCATTATTTTCTTCATTTCCATCCTCTAGCCTTTAGGGATCCACAGTGTTTATCTCATGCCCCTTTGAATTCCTTCACTGTTTTCATCTTCACCATCTCTGGCAGAAGGGCATTCCAGACATTCACCACCCTCTCCATGAAAAAATATTTCCTGACAGTTCTAAGTCATCCTCCTTGGAGTTTCATTTCATGACTCCTAGTTCTATTGATATCTTTCCAGTGGAAATGGTTTGACAATTGTGCATCATTAAAACCTTTCAGGTATCTGAAGGTCTGTATCATATCTCCCCTGCACCTCCTTTCTTCCAGGGTATACATATTCAGATCCTTCAGCCTCTCCTCATAAGTCTTCCGATGCTGACCCCACACCATTTTGGTCGCTCTTCTTTGGATGCTTCTATCCTTTTTGAGATACGGGCACCAGTACTAAACACAGTACTCCAGGTGAGGCCTCACCAAGGACCTGTTCAAGGGCATTATCACCTCTTTTTTTCATACTGGTTATTCCTCTCAATATAGCCCAACATTCTTCTGGCTTTAGCTATCACCTTGTCACATTGTTTCACTGCCTTCAGATCACCAGACTCTATCACACCAAGTTCCCTCTCCTAGTCCGTGTGCATTAGTCTTTCACCGCCCATCGCATAGAGCTGTTTTGTATTATCGCACCCCAGATGCATGACTCTGCATTTCTTGGCATTGAATTCCAGCTGCCAAATCTTCAACCAGTCTTCAGGTTTTTTAAAATCACTTTTCATTTTATCTACTCCTTCAGGCATGTCCACTCTGTTACAGATCTTAGTATCATCCACAAATAGACAAACTTTACCTTGTATCTTTTCTGCAATGTCACTGACAAAAATATTGAACAGAATCGATCCCAAAACCAGTCCCTGTGGCACTCCACTTAACACCATTCTTTCTTCAGAGTAGGTTCCATTTACCATTACATGCTGTCTCCTGTCAGTCAACCAGTTTGCAATCCATGCTACTACCTTGGCACCCACTCCTAAGCTTCTCATTTTGTTCTCAAGTCTCCTATGTGGGACCGTATCGAAAGCTTTGCTAAAATCCAAGTAAATCACATCAAGCTCTCTTCCCTGATCCAATTTTCTAGTAACCGAATAAAAAAAAATCAATCAGATTTGTCTGACTGGACCTTCCCCTGATGAATCCATGCTGCCTCCGGTGAAGCAACTCACTGGATTGCAGATAGTTCACTATCTTTTCCTTCAGCAGAGTCTTCATTAACTTTCCCACCACCAAGGTGAGACTAACCAGCCTGTAGTTTCCATCCTCCTCTCTGCTTCCACTCTTGTGAAGAGGGACCACCACCATTTTTCTCCAATCTCGTGATACCACTCTCATTTCTAGGGATCTTTAGAACAGGTCTTTCAGTGGATCTGCCAGCACATCTCTGAACTCCTAAAGTATCCTGGGATGTACCTCATCTGGCCCCATGGCCTTATCCACTTTGTTTTCCTAGCTCTTCCCATACATTCTCTTCTGTAAACAGAGTTTCGTCTACTCCACCCCTATCCACAGTCTTGTCAACTAGCAATGGTCCTTCTCCAAGGTCTTCTTGAGTGAACACCAAACTAAAGTATTTGTTTAATATTTCAGCCTCTCCATACATTGATCTTTGTCAACTTTTAGTTTCACTATACCATTCAGACTTTTCTCCTTTCTCTGATATATCTGAAAACTGTTTTGTCACCTCACTTTACCTCTTTGGCAATCCTTTCTTCTGCCTGAATCTTTGCTTTCTTGATTTCTTTCTTTGTCTATGGACACACCGAATTAGCCACCATGTTTCAAAGGGACTAAATGGGAAGGAGGAGAGGCAACAAATTATTTTTAGTTTATTATCCTAACCTATATATCGGCATTGCATATCTATAAAACACAAAATGATCTTAGACAGTTTTTTGGGTTTTTGGGGGTTTTTTTTTGCTACTATTAATATTTGATTGATGTTTTAACTCCTGAGTCAAAACATGCTGTAATTTAGGTGCCATAAGCCAGAAAACTTTCTCAATAATTTCTGAAATCTAAAAGTAGAGAACTTTCTTTATATGGACATATTTATTTTTCTAGCATTCTTTTTACAGATACATCCAATTCATATTACATTTTGTTTCTCTTATAAATCCTAAAACTGTTTAGTTGAGAGTAACTCTGGGGTCCAGTTTTGTGTATTCATTTTTTCTGGGTTTCCAAAATCAAAACCCAAATTTATTTACTTGATGATTTCTAGAATATTAATTATATTGACACTAATTATCTTAGGACTTTCCCTATTCTTTCAGTGGACTGTTATCATGTTAGTCTTGCTGCTAGAACTGGCAGCTGGTTGGAATTGGAACAAGATGCTTTGGCTACATGGTCATACATACCCTTTGCTTCTTTGTCCATCAATAGTGGAATGCTTACATATAAGGGTTTTTTTTTTAGCTTAGACTGCAGCAGTGACATCTGAGTGACAAGTTTTATGAAGTCTAAAATAAAATACTGGAACCTGAAAAAAAATAAACTGCTCCTACATAATTAGAAAAAGGAGGATTCAGAGAGATATAATATACGCTAAAATAGATGATAAACAAAAGTACATTTTATATTACATTTAAGCCGTTTAAAAAATCAGATTGAATATCTTCAATCAGAAAATTAGAAATTCCATTTCTCAGAACTGAAAGCTGGGATTCTTCAGAACATCTTAACTCTTGGGAAAATAAGACATTTTTTGCTTCTTACGTGCATTTCATTGTCTACAGCATTCAAAAAAGTCTTGGTGTAAAGAGGTGGCCAACTACGGTCCTCGAAAGCCACAAATAGGTTAGGTTTTCAGATATCCACAATGAATATGCATGAGATGGATCTGCATTGTTTGCAAACCTCTGTTTGGAGCTGTCGAGGACTAGAATTGTCAATCCCTAGTGTAGAATAATAACTCTGTGTTCAAAATCCACTAATGATGTGTGGATTCTTATTCATATATTGTTTAGAAGCATTCTTGAAAACTTAAACTGATATGCAGGTCAGCAGCAAGGAGCTTTGCAAGCAGTGTTCTTAACACAAAGCATGAGTAATATCTTGTTTGATATACTGGAGCAGAATTATTGCAACAACCGTGTATGACTTGCCAAACATTGAATAAATTTACGTGTGTATTCACATTGCTTGAGACTCCTTTGTTTACAGCTTTAGCATTTCCAGTAGTAAATTCATTGTTTTTAAGCCAAGAGTAAAGTTTTAAAAGCTGATTAAAACATTTTTCATTATTGATATGTGCCAGAAAAGGTAAATTGATTCATCAGATTGGTCAGTTGTCACTATTCCCTCCAAATAAAGCCAAGATGCACAGCCATGTGTTTACTTTGTTTCTTTCAGCTTTGACTGCCATTTTTTATATAATGGCTTTCACTTTTTGTAACGATGGATGGCGCAAAATACTTGTTTTTCTTATCTGATGGATTTGTACTAGCAATGATTTTAAAGAAAACTGTTCAGACCTTTTCAAAACATTTGTCTTTATTTTTCTCCCTTTTTCAAAGCATCCGCAAACTAGCAGTGCAGGAGAGCCATGTCAGGACGACATGTTCATTGCAGGACAGCAGAACTACTCCTCTGTCGCTCTCAGTCTCAAAGATGGATCTGTAGATAGCATGAAAAAGGTAGGTGTTAAGTCCTAATCTATCCAATCAGGCATACAGATATTCATGTATTAAGCTTTGTCAGAGTCTAATGTAACTTTTCGTTTGGGGTGTGTTGTTTCCCCTAGGGCCATAAAAATATGTATCTGTTGGGGCTGATCTTGCCATCTTTCCCCTCCTTCCTGCACTTCCCAGGGAGTGGGCTCTTTGTGTGGGGTAAGAGGAAATCCTCTGTGGCCCAGGCGATTGTGTTCCTCCTGATGTGTGTATACCTTTCTGATGTGGTGTTCTCCTCAAGGACAGACAGGCTGGACTCAGACTGGGTGTTCAAATCATATTTATTGATTATTTCCTAGGGATGTGCAACAGGGATGGATTCATCCCATTTGGTATTCGTATTCGTCGGGACCCAAATCCGTTGCATCCGTTTTCGGGGGACCCTGATCCGTTCATTAGTTACATATGTATTTGTTTCCTAAAAAAAACCCCATCCCAACCCTTTAAATTTAATTAACTACAACCCCCCACCCTCCTGACCCCCCAAGACTTGCCAAAAGTCCCTGGTGGTCCAGCGGGGGTCCTGGAGCGATCTCCTGCACTTGGACTGTCGGCTGCTGGTATTCAAAATGGCGCCAATAGCCTTTGCCCTTACTATGTCACAGGGGCTACCGGTGCCATTGGTCAGCCCCTGTGACATAGTAAGGGCAAAGGCTATCGGCACCATTTTGAATATTGGCAGCCAACGGCCCGAGTGCAGGATATGGCTCCTGGACCACCAGGGACTTTTGGCAAGTCTTGGGGGGGTCAGGAGGGTGGGGGTTTATTCGTTAGTGATACATTGTATTCTTGGGGGTTCGCCATACGTTTCGTGACCCCCACGAATACAACGAATATGGCGCATACGTTGCAAACGAATGCACACCCCTATTATTTCCAAAAGGTCAATCACTGTCCCACAAACATTTAGCAAATGAAACTGTACAGTTTAACTATTTACACAGGGTCTCTGGTGGGATGCTGGTGTCCATCTCTCCAACTCCTGGGGGAAAGCCTGCCACTGCCTAATCTGTGTAACAATCCAGTAGAGAGAGAATCCTAGCGGGGGGCGTCCCATGCCATGAAAAGATGCTACCTGAGTCCAAAGTTCAGTCTGAAGCCCACAGCCTGTATCCTGATCCCCTTGGGGTGGAGATCCAATTGGGAGTCTCCCAAGGTTTGATGGTACAAGCTTGATGGATCTCTTGAGGAGAGAGGTCAGATGTTCTAGTTCAGCTCACAGCTCTCTATCTCCTTCACCAGGTTGTGTAGAGGGGTGGGACACAAATCTCCACATGAACAAAAAGGGGAAAAATTCAAAAGTCTTTAGTCAAAATATTGCATGCTGGGTAGTTCTGTCACTGGTCTTGCTTCCTGTAGGGAGTAGAGGGGGTTGCTCACAGATCTCCAGCCCCTGTTCTCAAAACTGGAGGGGGCTACAAAAGCTTTCACTCTCTACAAAACAGGAGGCAGTCCCTCTCAGACAGGGAGTATACTGAGAAGGGATCTCCTCTAAATGCAAGAAAAATACCAAGCTGGGTTAGATGGGCCCAATTCAGCAGGGAGAAAACCTCTAACTCAAACTGACCACACTCTATACTTCTCTAACTCTGTCTTATGCCCCTGGGATAGTCAATCACAGTCATCTCAATGGAGAGATTGAAGGAGAATGGAAACTCCCATGATGTTACTACTCCAGATGGTAAGGGACCTAGGGCCATATAGTGACAAACTGAAGGGTTAGTCACACTAAAATTTAAATGAAAATGCAAGGGATGGTTGCATGGGAAGGAGAGAATTTGCAAGGACTGTTATAATTGTGAAAATACATGGATGATGAGGTGTCAAACATCTTACTCTACTTCAACTCAGTCTGATGTTACTTGGAATGAATTTCGATTTACTCACCTTTCCAAATCCAAACTGAAGATGAAATAAATCAGGTGCAGTAGGTATTTCTCCAAGGACAAGGTAGTTCTCACAACTGGGTGACATTGGATGGAGCCTGGCACGGAAAACGTTTATCAAATTTTCTAGAAACTTTGACTGGTAGACTGAGCATTTTTTCTTCCCTTCTCCTTATCTCGTAGGGTCCCTCTCCCTCTTTTTGGAGATCGGTAAGTTTCTTCGTGTCTTTACGGCCATTGACCGTGCGTCTTATTCTTTTTCCGATGGCATTGTCCGGTTTCCGCTAGTGCCCCCAGTGCCCGCGGACTATGTCCCTTACAGAACCCCATGAGGTCTGTGTCCTTTGCCTGGGGGCCTCCCACGATGTCCATGTTTGTGATTTTTGTGCTCAAATGACCCAGAAGGGTCGCAGGGCCCCTCAACAAAATGGAGAAATTGTTTGAGGCCAAACATTCGGAACAATCCCCAGCGTCAGTGACCTCCACACCGCTCGGTAAGGAGGCCCAGGCACCAAGTTCTCCTGCACCTCTCAGGCCTGCTCCCAAGGTCCACTGTCTCTCTTCCCACTCCCGTTCAGGTTCCTCAATGTCCTCCTCGGCTTTGGGGAAAGATCACAGGGACCCACCAGGAGAGGTTCCAGGAAACTTCAATATTGATCTTCCTCTTCTAAAAAGGACCGTGAGAGGGCATCAACCTCTGTGCCCTCCACAAAGCGATCGAGGGCGAAGGATGCCAACCCCACCAACATAAGCATTGGCAAGTTAGATGCAAAGCATTGATAAGAAACGCAATTTTTAAAAATATATCCACAGCAGGGAGCCTATGAGGGAGTTGGTTAGACTGCTCGAGAGGTTAAAGGGGCACTTTCGGGAAGACTAAATGAATTCTTTGCTTCGGTGTTTACTGAAGGGGATGTTAGGGAGATACCTGTGAACTTCAGCTAACCAGCAGAAACTTCCCCAATCAATCCCACATTCACCAAAAAGGAAAGCTAGTATTTTATTTCATGAAACTGTCATTCAAAAAATTCAACCTCTATATTTTATTTTAATTCTCTTTATTCTCTACACTTAGACACTGTTTCAGAAATTTTGTAAATGTGCTCCTTTAATATGCACCCACCACCTCTCGCCACTCAATGGGCCCCAAGCGGTATCAGTTAGAAAGCATTCAGTTCTCATTCATTTTCCAGTGACAAAGATCCTATCTCCCTCATCTCCATTTTTTATTTTTTATAATTCCTTTTTCAAATTATCTTTATTTCTAATAAAAAATAAATATTAAATATATCTAAAATTTTACATGAAAATGAGACAAACGGATACCAGTTTCCTTTGTACTTGATTTAGCGTGCATAGTTTTAAAAGAGAAATTTTTTTTTCAATGGTGCTTTCTACAAACAAAGGGGGTTGCTATGGGAGTGACCATGGCCCCTTATGTGGCTAACTTATACATAGGAAATTTTAAGAAACAATGGTTATTACATCAGTATCAGACACAGATTCTGCTTTGGCATCATTTTATTGATGATATTCTTATAACCTAGAAGGGAAAAAAAGATTAATTTAACGCCTTTGATATAGCTAAACCAACTGGGTGAGCATTTAAAATTTACTTCTGCTGTTAGTATGTCCAGTGTTTCATATTTGGACATTAACATCACTCTGTCCTGAAGGTTTCCAACCCTGGGACTGAAGCCTACCATATGTAAGATAAGTGGTTTTTAAAAAGCAGCATGGGATCTTTCACTTATTGTTTGGGATCATGCCAGGTAGTTGTGACTGTTGGAAACAATATACTAGGCTTGATGGACCCTCAATCTGACCCAGTGAAACAACTCTTATATTCCAAACTTTTGGAAGAAAAGTTCCTAAACCATTATTAAGGTGGACTTGGGGAATCCACTGCTTATCTCTGGGATAAGCAGCTTGGAATCTATTAACCATCTGGGATCCTGCCAGGTACTTGTGACCTGAATTGGCCACCATTGCACATGGGATACAGAGCTTGATGAACCTTTTGGTCTGACTCAGTTTGGGAAATCTTATATTCTTTGTTTGTTGATTTGCTGTATTACATCTTCCCGATTCATAGTGATTTGATTGTTTCTCTGAATCATCATCCTCAAAGAATTTTAGATTTATTTATTTTATTTTATTTATTTATCGAGTTTTAGATACCGTCATTCGGATTCATCATCATAAAGCCATCATAACGGTTTACAAAATTTAGATATATATTCCACCTTTCAGCCACTTCAGAGTATTGTAGGTATGTTTCTGGTATAGGTATCTCCCCAACATCCTCCTGAATAAAGACCAAAGCAAAGAATTTAGTTTTTTTGCAAAAGCCTGGTCTTTCCTGAGTGCCCCTTTACTACATCTCAACCTTTTTTATTTTGTGACACACTTTCAAATTTGCTTAGTATTTGTGGCACACCAAACCAAATTTTGCACAATTCTTACCATCTCTCCCCCTTGCAACATTTTTTACCTCTGTGTGCCTCATTCTGCTGACTTACGTCTGTCATCTTAACATGCGGAACCAGCCATTGCTGTGTGAGAATACAGGGCCCAACATATTCAGACAGCCTGAAGCCTGCAGAAGCAACACACAGGTAAGAAGCCAATGGGAAAGAGAGAAGAAATTGTAAAGTTACCAGATTTCTGGTGTTTGAATCTGGGACTTTGTTCCTCGTAATGTTGGTAGTGAACAAGCAGTTCATTTTGGTGATGGTAGTGTGTGCTGAGGGGTAGTCTTGTGAACTGTCCCCATGGAAAATTGTTATAATCTACTCTCAAAATATACTGTCTAAGTTTCATTACTACAAAATATTTTCTTGCCCAATAGAAAAGCCTCCATGCTGGTGGATATGGCCTATATACAAAAGAACTCTACACCAGAAAACATTAAAAATAGCCACCAAAATCCAATTGTTTCTATCATGTAAATTCTATGTGGGAGATATATCTAGGTCAGGGACTTTGAACTGTGTCACAGAATATTTCATACTGATGACTTATTTATATTCTCTATCTGGCAATTTTCCAACCTTTGTTGTCTTTGGCATGCTTTTCTGGTTCTGTATATCCTTGTTTTTCTCATTCTATTGGTTGTCTCTCTGTTCCTTTTTGGTTTTCTTTCTCTTTCTGGTGTCCTCTTTCCTTCTTCTCGGTCTCTTCTTCTGAGTGTATATTTTAATACTTTCTCTTTCTTCAGTCTTTCTGTTCTTTCCTTGATGCTTTCCTTTCTTCATTCATCCTCTGTTCATTTTCTTCCAGGATTCCCCTACCCCCAAATCCAAGATCTTGTCTTTCTCACCCCCATCCCCATAACTTTTTCCAGTTCTTTCTCTCCCTCCCCCATAACAGGTCTTTTCTCCTCTCTGTTAATCCAATACCATTCTTCTCTACCTCTCCCCCCCTTCCTGGGTCACCTCTCCCTTCCCCCATCTAATGTTTTTCTCCTTTTCCCTGCCCCCCCCCCCCATTCCCAGATCTTCCCCCCATTCCAGGTCCTCTTTTCCCTATTCCTGAATCATTTCTCCATTTCCAACTTCCCAGCAGCACCTGGCCCCTCACTCTTTCTCTATTCTGCATCTTCTCTCCCTCTCCATCACCCTGCCTCTTATTGAGGGTCCTTTATCCCTTCTTCCTCTCTCAGCCATTTGTCCTGTCTGTCTCCTGGTTTCTGCTCTTCCCTTCTCTCTTTCTCCCCCTCCCCCTCCCCTGATATAGCTCAACTTGTCCTCTCAAACATCTCCCTGCCCCTAACTAGCAGTATCTATAGTACATAATATGTCAGCGTCCTGTGCCGCCTCGTGAAGCATTCACTCAATCCCTTCCTCACTTCTTTAACAATTACCTCCTTTTAGAGTGCCCCCCTCACACCAAGCATTCATCTCTTCTCCCCTTGCCCCCTTCTCACAAATCATTCTCACCTGACTGGAGTTCTGGGTGACTCCCTCCACTGCTGTCAGCCGAGTTCCAAATCCCTGCATCACAAAGGCCTGGGGCAGTGAGTGTCCAAACAGAACACAGAAGAGAAGAGCCCTGTACTCCAGGTAGCAGATGGTGATAGAGAGTGGACAGGTGGGAGCAGAGGCTCTTCTCTGCTATTCACTGCTGCTGTGTAGGGTCCTTACTTCTGCTCTCTCCTGCAGTTGTCTTCAGTGCTGTCTAGTTGCTGTGGGGATAGGAGGCAGTGCTGGAGCAGCTAGCAAGAGATTTGGGGCACTGTCCAATAGAATCATGAGCCCAGGAGGAGGATCATGCTGCACAGGTAATCAAAACTGTACTCAACCAACAAGAACACACTGAACTCATGTAAGAATCTAGGTACTGGATGAATGCTTACCAGCAATCCCTTGGGATCCAGAGCCCCACAGGAGAACTGTTGACACACTCATGCAGCAGCCGAGGGCAGGAAGCTCAGTTCATCTGTCTACACTAAGGAAAACGAAAATATCAGGTAAGTAATTTCTACATTTCCTAGCGTGTAGACAGATGCACTCAGGACCAGTGGAATGTATCAAATGGTCCAGTCAACACCCCTCGTGCAAAGGCTGTGTCCTCCCGGGCCTGCACATCCAGACGATAAAACCTGGAAAAAGTGTGTAAGGAGGACCACGTCGCAGCTCAGCAGTTATTGACGTGAGAGAGCAATCGTACATCCACCCACAGCCTGAACCCTTGTAAAATTCGCCTGAACCTGAGTAGGTAACTGCTTCTCAGCATCCACATACGCGGCCGTGACCACCTCCTAAATCCAGCGAGCTATTGTAGCCCGCGAAGCTGGAGTGTCCTGCTTACTTCCTCCATGAAGGACAAACAGTCGATCCGTCTTCCGGAAATGTTCAGAAACCTCCAGATACTGCACAACAAGTTTCTTGACATCCAATGAGCACAAGAGGAGATATTCCTCTGCATCTCTGACTTTATCCAGGAACCCCAAGGCGATGGACTGATTCAAATGAGTCTGACACCACTTCCAAAAAGATGGAACGATACGCAGCTGTAACGCCCCTGGAGTCACCCGAAGGAACGGCTTCTGGCAAGACAAGGCCTGCAACTCAGAGATTTGATGCGCAGAGCATATATCCACCAGGAACACTGTCTTCAAGGTTAACAACCACAAGGAAAGGCTATGCAGCAGTCGAAATGTAGGTCCAGATAAAAAATAAATCCAGCACCAAGTTAAGACTCCACAAGAGAACCGGTAACTGCAAGGGAGGCCAAAGAAGCTTCACTCCCCTCAAAAAAAACAGACCACATCAGGATGGGACGACAAAGAATCACCATTCATCAGCCCCTGAAACAGGCAAGAGCCGCAATCTGCACCTTCAAGGAATTAAGGGACAAACCTTTATTCAACCCATCTTGCAAAAAATCCAGAATAAACGGGATCTAAACTGAACAAGGAAGAACACTATGTTCCTCACACCAGGCCTCAAAAACTCTCCAAACCCATTTATAGGCTAAGGAAATGGAAAACTTTCAAGCACAGAGTAAGATGGCAGTCACACGGAGGAATATCCACGCTTCAACAAGAGAGTCCTCTCAAGGGCCAAACTGTAAGCCAGAACAAAGTTGGATCCTTGTGAAGAACCGGACTCTGCTGTAACAGATCCATGTGTCACAGAAGACGAAGGAGGGGTCTCTGCTGATCCACATACCACGGATGCCTGGGCCAGTCCGGCGCAACCAGGAGTACTAGCCCCCTGTGGTCTTTGATTTTGCGAATTATCCTGCCCAGCAACAGCCACAGAGGAAATGCATAAAGCAATCTCTTCCGGCCAGACCTGTACGAGAGCCTCTGTGCCCAGGGACCATGGATCTCTCCTGCAACTGTAGAATCGAGGAACTTTTGCATTGCGAGAAGTCACCAACAGGTCTAGTAACGGAAGACCCCAGCAATCCACAATCAGCTGACAACACCCATTCTCCTGGGACCAGACTCTCCCTGTTGAGAAAGTCCGCTCTTATGTTGTCTTTTCCTGCAATGTGAGAAACTGAGATAATCTGTAGATGTCCTTTCACCCATTCCATAAGTTGGTCTATTTCCTGCAATACTTGCTGGTTCTTGGTTCCTCCCTGGCGATTGATGTAGGCCACAGTCGTTGTGTTGTTCAACATCACGCGGACTGCCTGACCCTGCAGCCTGTGGCCGAACTGCATGCATGCCATTCAGACTGCCTGAGCTTCCAGGCGATTGTTCCAGCGGGACTCTTCGACATTCCAACACCCTTGGGCTGTCAGCTCCTGACAGTGAGCTCCCCAACCCCAGAGACTCACATCTGTCATGAGCACCAACCAGAATGGGGAGGACAAGGGAACTCCCTTTCTCAAATGAGCCTCCTGCAACCACCATTGGAGGTGAGAGCTGATTTCCAGCTGCAAGTGGAGCCAAAGCAAATAGTCCTGAGATTGCGAGTTCCAACGAGACACTGAGCACTGAAGAGGACGCATATGCGCTCTTGCCTACAGAACCACTTCCAGGGTTGCAGCCATCAAGCTGAGCACCTTGTAGATAGGACCACACCATCATGCATATATTGATCACCAACTGACAAACCTGAGACATCAGTTTTTTAATCCGAACTTCCAGCAGGAAAACTTTGTCCTGCCCTATGTTGAACCAAACTCCCAGATACTCCAGCGACTAGGATGGCTGAAGACTGCTCTTGGCCAGGTTCAACACCCAACTGATTCTCCTGCAACAAGGAGATCTCCTTGTGAGTCACCAGGTGGTTCTCTTTCTGAGACTTGGCTGGAATCAGCCAGTCGTCCAAATATGGGTGCACCAGGATTACTTCTTATCTCAAAGCTGCTGCTACTACCACCATTATCTTGGAAAACGTTCTGGGGGCGGTGGCTAGACCAAGGAGCAGTGCCCGAAACTGATAATGG